>NC_070602.1:134711048-135026583 GCF_027172205.1 Podarcis raffonei
TTTAACTGGTATGATGAATACCACATAAGGCTTTTTGTTTTGTTGGCATATTATAACCAAATGTCAGGACGGCTTGAGTCTTACATTTTAACACTTGGGAACCACCCTCTGGTGGCAGATCTGGTGACAGTTTGCTGCATGGTCCTCATACAGGGCGTAGATTTGAGAGGCTATTACAACCTGTCTCTGATGTGCAGGCTCCAAAGGCAGCAGCTACACACCGGAGGCAAAGTGTAAAAGTCACTCAGAACGACTCCCTGTACAAGCACCTTGTGGCAAAGTTAAGCCAAGGCTGATCTGAAGTTTGCTTATTCGAAGTAAGAAATAACATCCGTATCCTACGAATCAACTAAGTCTGAAAACCATCAAACAGGTCACTTCATTGGCAAAATGCAGGCTCAGATATCTCATGGATACTTCCCAAAATAGACTTTCTTATGAATACTGTTTAAAATATTCCGCTGGTTATAGCTAACACTGCTTGTGTAACTGTATAAAACACAAACAAAAAATAATTCTGAACATAAGAAAGGAAGTTGATCCCAACTTGTTTTAAGATTTTGTACACTAGTACCCAGTGTCTGAAATTAGCCAGGCACATTTTGCACCTGACTATCTGCCACTTGCGACCAAGTGAAGATGCCTGGGGGCCAGTATAGCGCCTGACATCTCCACCAACTGGAGGTGCATGCCTGGGGATCATTGGATCTGGACTGTTTTCACACACTAATACCACATCCTGTAGAATTCTATCCGTTATATTGTATCTGCACAAGCAGAATGAATTTCAGGAACCAAAATGCTTTTTCTGTGCAGCCTGAGCAGGACCAGTGAATGACGTTATAGTTGATTGTAGCTTGTCTTCACTTACCCCACCCACTGCCCTGCTCACAGTGTGATTGTCATAATTGTTATGGGGGTGTTTCTGTTCTGTTTTTGTGGTATAATTTAAGTTGCTGAGGCCTTCAGGTAACAAGTGACAAACAAGTCTAATAAATCATAATGATACCAATTAATACTAGTATTTCAAGGAGCTGGTTTTAAAGCCTAATACAGCTTGCATCTTATACAGGCATCTCCCAACAAAAATATACCCGGACCTTATGAGCTCTTTATCAGTTTGCTTACCTGCCTCTCCTCCCCAGGTTGTGCAAGTTTCTGGTTTCTTGAAATGGCCAACATCTCAATCAGTTCCCTGAAGCAAAGTTTCCACACAATGGAAAAAGTCAGTTGCAGTTTCTGAAAATTGAGTTACAGCCTTCACTCCTCCACAGTAAATAACAAGTCTAAGTAGAAAGATCCACAGAAACACTACAGTACCATGTCCATGCCACTTATTTTGGCAAAGTCATATCAAAAGTATAAATGAAACACTGCCATCTACAGGATGATAATCCTCGTAATGTTCGCTTCTTATGCAAAGCAAGTATATTAGAACTGTATCAGTTAGTAGCCTTTCAGAGTAAAAGAACTAGATCCATATTTCTTGACTAGAAAAATATGGGTTACCATAAGACCCAGTTTTCTAGGGTTTGCTTGGATCTCTTTGGGCTAATAACTGGCCTGAATTTCCAGCTTTCAATTTCCGGACTTGTTACATATTCGCTCTGTTACTCTGTATGTCTAAAAACTTGAAAAAAGAAAACAGCCTTCCTGAAAGTTTTGTGTGGAAAAAGCATCTGAAATACATTATGACTGCGTATAGTGCACAATTAACCTGTGCAATTTCAACTTTGCTGAAATTCTGTGCAGCTGAAAGCCTGCTCATTGAAACTGCACAGGTTAAATACAGTACACACAAGGTGTAGGTGTGGCAAAAACCTAATAGTAAATTGTCCCCTCCCCTTCTGGTGCAAGTCAACAGGGCTTCAGATGCTGAGGATTCACCATCCTCATCCTCTGTAGCCCCTGGTTTGGATCACTTATTTATTTACTTACAGCATTTACTCCATGTCCTTTAGTCAAAAATATGTCTCTTAAAATTTTCTGTTTGGGGTACATATTTCTACACCATTTCTCAATGGTCCTGATGTGGAGAAGGGGGACTGAGAATGGAGAACTGCCGCAATATCACAAAACAAGCTCTCCCCCAGGGCAAACTCTATACTCCTCTTTCCAAAGGCTCCTTCTAGGTGATAAACAAAAACCAACCTGTCCTTCATGCACTTATTCATATTTACTTAGAAGGAAGTTCCCACTGAACTCAGTGGGTGATGAACCTCGATGAAGATTACTTCTGAGCATGCATGCACAGACTTGGGTTGGCTGCTTTGGAGCCTTTCCATATGTGGATACTAAAAAAAAAGTGGATACTAAAAAGGAGTGGGGGTTAAACTATTTGTATATTTGGGGACCTTGAGACCATTCCTGCATTATCCTGGTCAATTTAATATAAAAACAACTTATTAATTTTATTTTTCTGTGCTAATAAACAATGAAATAAAAACTAACTATGCAGCAGTTGTTTACATTTGTCTATTTATAAATTTGCCTTCCAGGCAACCTCAGAGCGAACCAGGGTGCATGGCTGTTTCACAGCTGCCTTCAACTTAACATATAATAGTTTTATATGTTTAACTGGATTTTTAAAAAAAAATATATATTTTCCCCCTTCCCATGTTTTTGTTTAAACCTGTAAACCGCCTTGAGTCCCTGCCGGGGGAAATAATAAATAAATGAGTTCCTTTAAACCTGCAATAAAATCCTAATAATGATAATAAACAATAAATAACCGCTCCTTTAAGCCTGCGATGTAAATCCTGAGGGAGAACAGGAGCGTCGCCTTGGCTGACCGACGGTAAGACAGACAGGCGGGCGGGCGAAGCCGCCGCCGCCTGAGAGACGCTGCCCGCAGCTGACCTTCCCCTGGCGACCCACCTGGCGAGGAGCTCCAGGTCGTCCAGCGCAGCCAAGAGCCGCTCGCGGGTGCTGCTCCGCCCTCCGCCAGCCGCCGCCGCCATGGCCTCCGCCGAGCGTGCCGCAGACGAGGAGCAGCGAGCGACCGGAAGGAAGGGAGCAGAGGAGGAAGGCAGCTGGGCGGGGCGGCTGGGAGGCGGCGCCACCTGGCGGCCCCTCGGCGCAGCGCGGCTTCCCGGCCAGGCAAGCGCTCCGCCGGCAGGTTCCCGCTCCAAGCCCCCTTTTCTCCTCTGCCGGCGGAGCAAACCGGGGCTGCAGCCCCACGGAATCGGGGGGGGGGCGGGAGAGAAAGGGGGTCGCTGTTTTTCTGCGTCGCCCTGAGTTTCGCATTACTGCAACATTTTTATATGCAGCTGTTGTTGTTGTTTTGTAAAATTGGTAAAATTGGTAACTGCTTAATAATAATAATAATAAATTTTTATTTATACCCCGCTCTCCCCAGCCAAGACCAGGCTCAGGGCGGCTAACAACCAATAATAAAAACAAGTTGATTAAAAGACAATTTAAAAGATTAAGATACAATATTAAAACAATTAGGGAGCGATCTCATGGCAGGAGGAGAAAGGAAAAAGAAAAAGGGGGAGGGAATCAAACTGATTATGAGCCAAAGGCCAGGTGGAACAACTCTGTCTTACAGGCTCCGAGGAAAAAGATCAGATCCTGGTCTCATGAGGCAGAGCGTTCCACCAGGCCGGAGCCAGTGTTGAAAAGGCCCTGGCTCTGGTTGAGGCTAATCTGACTTCCTTATGGCACGGGACCTCGAGGGTGTTGCTATATATGGACCCTAAGGTCCTCTATGGGGCATACCAGGAGAGCCGATCCCGTAGGTGCTACGTGCACCATGCGTATATTTTTATATTACGGGTATGGAGCTGGAGTAACAAAAATGAATGGGCAGCAGTCACGGACGTAGCCAGGATTTATGTTGGGGAGGGCAAGTTTCATGTTGGGGGCAAACGGGGATCAAACCTGCAACCATAGCACCACCCTCTAACCAACTGGGATAGTAGCAGTATTTCATGTACCGTATATTTATTTATAACCTGTTTTTCCAGCTTACATATAAAAGTAGGGGAGGCGGGTAACAATCATAAAAAATACAGTTTGGTGCACAATTACAGGTACACTAAGATGTCTCATAGCGTACCTGTACTGCAAATAATCTCTTCTGATATATATCCCTTTATACAGAGTAATAATCTAACAAGACAACACATTTTGCATAGCCATTTTGCCATGATTCAGACCAAAGGAGGAGCACACATTAAATAAAATTTAATAAATAGTAATAAATCTATGGCCTTCAAAATGTGCTTGAAGGGGGTTCGGATTTTTTATGTATTTTGGGTTCTCATTTTGTATTTTTATGCTGTGAACCACCCTGTGATCTTCAGCTGAAGGGTAGTATACAAATTTAATAAATAACAATAATTAACAAAACCAGATGCCAGGATGCTTCTAGATGTCCTGCCTGCTGTTTGTGGAGAGATCATCCTGATTTGTTTGTGCAAAGTCAGGCACAGATACATCAAACAAGTGTGATCCCACACTTTCCAATGCATTTTCCTGTCACTTTCCTTATTGCAAAAGGTCTCATAATTTTGGGGAAATGGGTTTTTTGTTTTTTAAGCGTTCCAAAGCAGCTTTAATTATGCAGCCTCAATTTGCCAGCATGAGATTGAATCCCTCCTGAAAATAGCGACCCTCTGGAAGCGGTCCCAGCTTTGAGGCAATCCTGCGGCGAGGGGAAAAAGCAGCTGGAGATGTCAGGAAAGTGCGGCCTGGCTTTCTGCTGGCGCCGGTGTTGCAGGAGCCCTGCCGGATGAGGCCGGAGCCTCCCGCCAGATACCTGCGGGGAACCAGCGAGCAGACGGGGATCGGGAGCGTCGGCGGAGGGCGGAGCCTAGTGGCCCAGCAACAGCGCCGCCCCCCGCCCTGCATTCGCCGCCTCCTCTTGGAAAGCCGCCCCGTGGCAGGGAGTTCCGCAGGCTGACTAGGACTCGGCAGGCGGAGCGGCCCGCCGGACCCAGCGCGTCTGCGCCCCCGTCCGCCTGCCGCCGCGCACGCGCACTGCCGCCGAGGCAGTCCTGAGGGAGGAGGTGGATCATGGCCGCCTCCATGATGGGCGCCCGGGCGGCGGCGGCGGCGGCGGCGAAGCAGCTGCTGGGCTGGGGCTGCGCGGAGCGGAGCGCCGCTGCCAAGGTGAGCGGGGCCGGGCCTCCCCCTGCTGGCCGCGCCCGCGGAGGGAGGACGGCGCGAGGGGACGGGCAGGCAGAGGCGGGGGCAGCGAGGGAAGGTCACCGGGCGCCCCAGCGACAGGCCTCCGGGGCAGGGGACGCCGGGTGCGGGTCCCTGCACGGCCCCCGGGGGGAGAAGCCTCGGAAATGGCGAGGATCGGGACGGGCCTTGCCTGGAGAGGCGCCCGGCCCCGCGCAGGAACCGCGACTCGCCTCCGGGGACAGGGAAAGGAGGCTCCGTCAGAGAGGCTGCCAGCCAGGGCTGACATATTTGTAGAGGAAGAAAGCAGTTCACCGGTCTTCGCGTACCTGGGATTTCCTTTGCTTTCTTCGTGATCATGCTTCACCTTTAGAGCTTGTGTTTCTGAGGGCCTCACATAAAATAGTCAAATGATACTACTGTTTCTGTTGGAAGCATTTACTTCACACATCTCAGCCTCCCACCATCCTGCCTGTGTAATATTTATTTATTTAGAGCGTTTGCTCCCCGCTCCTCAGCCAAAAAGGCTCCTCGCATGGTTTTGTTGTTGTTGTTTAGTCGTTTAGTCGTGTCCGACTCTTCGTGACCCCCTGGACCAGAGCACGCCAGGCACTCCTGTCTCCCACTGCCTCCCGCAGTTTGGTCAAACTCATGCTGGTAACCTTGAAAACACTGTCCAACCATCTCGTCCTCTGTCGCCCCCTTCTCCTTGTGCCCTCCATCTTTCCCAACATCAGGGTCTTTTCCAGGGAGTCTTCTCTTCTCATGAGGTGGCCAAAGTACTGGAGCCTCAGCTTCAGGATCTGTCCTTCCAGTGAGCACTCAGGGCTGATTTCCTTAAGAATGGAGAGGTTTGATCTTCTTGCAGTCCATGGGACTCTCAAGAGTCTCCTCCAGCACCAGAATTCAAAAGCATAAATTCTTCGGCGATCAGCCTTCTTGATGGTCCAGCTCTCACAGTCAAAGAACAAGACAGTTCCTATCTGTAGACTTAATCTCAAAAAGCAAAAAGACACAAGAGAAAAGGATCGGCGAGGGAAGAGGAAATGCAGCAGAGAACTCAGGCACCAGTTTCTAAAGAGCTGCTCCCATCATGACCAGCTGGCCCAGTTCAAGCGGCAGGAGGTGCCCGAGGGAGCTGGGCCTCTAGCAAAGCGGGTGACACAAGCCCTGCTTCCTGCCTCTTCCGCTAAGGCAGCTGGGTGCCATAGCTGCCCCTGGGTGACAGCTGAGAGGAGACCTGCTGGGGCTGGGCTGTCACTCTCAGCTCTCCCACTGCTGTGGTGTGTCATGAGCTAGTACCTTGAGATGCTGTTCCTCCTGTTTGTAGCAACTTTGTGGAGGCTTTTTTCTTTCTCCATTTTGGCTTTATTTCAGTTTAATAAATATAGACACGGTGTAATATATCGTGTATTGTTCATCTGAGGTTTGTATTTACCTGTTTTAAAGATCTGTTAAGGAACAGATGATTGTTGTTATGTCCTGATATGTAAAACCACAGAATTCAAAGAGGTTGTACTTTCTTTTCTCCATGACTATACCTCTTGTGCAGGCTGTTGAGTAAGTGTTATGCAGATCTCAAGCAGTCAGTCCCTTAGTACAGTTCTGGGAAATTGGTAGACTGAAGTAAAATGTGTTAGCCTTGGTCACAAACTTTGAAGTATAATTTATGTTCTTAATATCAGAGTTGCTGTTTTCTATGTGGCTGTATCTTTTTATTAATTACAATACCTGTGTGGCTTTTGGTGGTTCTTTTTCCCCTTGATGAATTTTTTGCAATATAAACAGACCCAATACAATGGGACCTATGTAGTAAGCATATCATAAATATAGATTACATAGCTGCTGCTAAAAGCTGTAAATGAAAGTGGCAACCAAAATGTTTTCTTTGCCTGTGTGATTTCTTTCTGTTGTATTCTGATACCAGTCAGCGCATGGGTAACCAGCATGGTGCTATATAGATGTTGCTGGACTCCAGTTCCCAACAGTCCTGTCTGTGGGCCATGCTGGCTGGACTGTGGTGCCCAGGGCTGATGGGAGTTGGAGTCCAACAGGCTCTGGATGGCACCATGTTAGCCATCCCCAGTAATATGGAGTGGGAGCTCTTCAGGTGATTTGTTTTCCCACTGAATATATGCCATTTCATTAATAGGAATGGGGCTTATTATGTCTGTTCCTGTTTAGTGCTCATGGCTCTTTTCACACTGGTTCTCTTTGTGCCAATTCTTGGCCCACTTTAGCAGTGCAGGCTCAACCATGAACTCAACAATGCTGTTGGGCTTTAGTTGAAAATGTTGTGACCAGTGGTTTTTAAAAAAAAACTTTATTCACAATAGCCAACGGCCATAGCAACATAAAACAAGCAATATATACAATTAAAAAGACAACAATGGGTAAAAAGGGCAATCAAATGACCAAGATTATTGTTCAGATAGAGGCTCTTAATCTCATTGCACCCTCAATAAACCCAGCAACCTTTGCTGTTTGATCATTTAGATCTGATAAAAGAAAGAACAATATAGCTGCAGATTAGCGGCCTGGGATGGTAAGTAAGAGTAGGGTGATGATCTCATTCCTCAGATCTTTATAAAGGGGACAGGACAGTGTTCAAAATTAGCCAGGTGCCAGGCATATTTTGCACCTGATGATCAGCCACTTGTGACCAGGAGAAGCTGCCTGGGCACCAGGATGGTGCCTGACATCTCCACCATCTGGAGCTGCATGCCTGTGGATCATTGGATCTTGACAGTTTTCATAAACTAATACCACATCCTGTAGAATTCTATCCATTATATTTTATCTGCACAATCAGAATGAATTTCAGGAACCAAAATGCTTGAGCAGGAGCAGTGAACAATGTTATACAGTAGTTAATTGATGTAGCTTGTCTTCACTTACCCCACTGCCCTGCTCATAGTTGTGAAGAATAGACTTGCGTTATGAAACAGAGGCTGGAATAGGCTGATATATATGTGGACTGTCCCTGCATCAAGTGTCTTTTCTTTTTTAAGTTTTCAAAGTTCTTACCCTAACTCAAGATTGTCATCTGAACTAGCCATATGTTTAATGGAGTTGTCTTGCCCCCAAATGGCAACTAGACCTTATGTTTCGGTTTAAGGAGCCATTTAAGGAGTCCCTTACCTTTCCCGCCCTGACCTGGCCACAGTGATCCATGCGACGGTCATCTCCAGACTTGACTACTGTAATTCGCTCTACGTGGGGCTGCCCTTGAAGCTGTCCCAGAAACTCCAGTGGGTGCAGAATGCTGCAGCGAGGCTCCTCATGGGGTCTCTGCCATGGGAGCATATTCATCCAGTGCTTTTCCAGCTGCACTGGCTCCCGGTGGAGTACAGGGTCAGGTTTAAGGTGCTGGTTTTGACCTTTAAAGTCCTTCACGGCCTAGGACCCTCGTACCTGCGGGACCGCCTCTCCCGGTATGCACCACGGAGGACTTTAAGTTCCATAAATAGCAACACCCTAGAGGTCCCGGGCCCTAAGGAAGTCAGATTAGCCTCAACCAGAGTCAGGGCCTTTTCAACACTGGCTCCAGCCTGGTGGAACGCTCTGCCTCATGAGACCAGGGCCCTGCAGGATCTGATTTCTTTCCGCAGGGCCTGTAAGACAGAGTTGTTCTGCCTGGCCTTTGGCTTGGAGCCAATTTGATTCCTTCCCCCTCTTTCTTTTTTCTTTTACCTTTCTCCTCCTGTGATGAGGCTGCATTTTAATATTTTAATGTTTCAATATTTTAATGTATTTTAATCTTGTTTTTAAGTTGTATTCATTCAACTTGTTTTTATTATTGCTTGTTAGCCGCCTTGGCTGGGGAGGGCGGGGTATAAATAAAAATTATTATTATTATTATTATTATTATTATTATTATTATTATTTGGCACCTAGCTTATATATCTGGCTTTCTAACACTGGTTGTGACTTATTTAGACTCTAAAGCAGATAATCTGCCCCCAGGCACACAGTGACAGAAAAGAATGGCATTCTAAAACATATTCATAGAATCATAGAATTGGATGGGACCCCAAGTGTCATCTAGTCCAGCCCCCTACAAGGCAGGAATCTCGGCTAAGGCATCCATGACTGATGGCCATGCACCTTCTACTTAAAAACCTCCAATGAAAGAGAGTTCACAACCTCCCATGGGAGTCTGTTCCACTGTCAAACAGCTCTTACCGACAGAAAGTTTTTCCAGCTGTTTAGTTGGAATCTTTTCTTGTAACTTGAAGCCATTGGTTCGGGTCAGACCCTCCAGAGCAGGAGAAAACAAGCTGGCTCCATGTGACAGCCCCTGGGATATTTGAAGACAGCTATCATATCTTCTCTCAGTCTCCTCTCTTCCAGGCTAAGCATACCCAGCTCCTTCAACCATTCCTTATAAGGCTCGGTTTTCAGACTCTTGATCATCTTGGTTGCTCTCCTCTGCACACATTCCATCTTGTCAATATCCTTCTTAAATTGTAGTGTCCTGAATTGGTGGTCTGACCAAGGCAGAATAGAGCAGTACTATTACTTCCCTTGATCTTGTCACTAGACTTCTATTGAATGCAGCCTAGAATAGTATTAGATCGTTTTTTGCTGCTGCATTATACTGTTGACTCATGTTAAGCTTATTTCTGTCTTGTATATTCTAAAATATGATTTGCAATTACTTTAAGATTGTTAATGTCTCCTCAACATAATAAGCAGTACTGTGGTACCTCGGGTTCAGAACTTAATTCGTTCTGGAGGTCCATTCTTAACCTGAAACTGTTCTTAACTTGAAGCACGACTTTAGTTGCCACCGCACCACCACCGTGCAATTTCTGTTCTCATCCTGAAGCAAAGTTCTTAACCCGAGGTACCGTTTCTGGGTTAGCAGCGTCTGTAACCTGAAGCGTCTGTAACCCGAGGTACCACTGTATTGCTTTGCCATTTTTCTCTCTGTTTGATATATTTCATTATTATTCACATACCCCCCCATCCCCTTCATCTCAACCAGAGGGTGAAGCTGCTGTTTATCCCTTGGCTGTGTCACTGTAAAAAGATCGCGTTTTGGTTGTTTATATAGTAAAGTATGTAAACTGTAAACAAATGAAGACTTGTTAAACTGAAAGTCGTGTTCCTATTTTCCTAGGTATTCAGTGGAAGACAAGGTTTGTTTCCTAGCTATGTGTTCCAAGTGCAGCAACGAAGGAGCTTGTCGCTGCATGAATACTTAAGTATGGAACTATTAAAAGAAGCTGGCATTTCTGTTCCATATGGATTGGTTGCAAAGACGCCAGAGGAAGCTTACAACATTGCAAAAGAAATAGGTATAGAACTGAAGTCTATAGATGTAGTAAATGTTTTCTTTTTGTTGTTTTTCCCCAGGTAATGCTCCATGCACAAAGTTTTAGAGGCTTAGTAGGTAGTGGTAAAACTGCTTATATTTTTCAAATTCTTGCTTCTTTCTCAATTTCTGAGATCCTACAAAATCACTGTAGGAGAGAGAATACCATTCAGAGATTTGTCAACTGTGAAGTACTTAGATGTACTTTTTGACATTAGTTATGTTACTGACACTTTCCAAAACCCAATTGTATATACTACTAGTCATGCTAATTTATAGCCTGTTCTTCTGCTGCATTGCAAGGCTCCCTGAATTAAAAGAAAATAGCATTCTGTCCTCCTTGCTTTGGGGCTATCCCTTGTTCCCTCAGGTCAGGGCTTCCAGAGGCCTACTTGGGGATGCCACATCCTTCAAACACTGTAATATCCTCTACTTCTGATACCATGACCCAGGGTGAAATTATTCTTGTACTTCAGTACAAGAGTTTTGTTTAGGCCCAACATGCTGTCAAAGGCCCCTGTCTTGGCTACTGCAAAGAAGCTTTTCAATCTCTTTTCTAAAATCTAGATCTGCCTAGGTTAAAAAAACCTTCAAATAGTATTTGTACATTATTTAATTTGAAACAATTCTTGTCTACCCTCCTTCTATTCCAGGTACAAAGGACCTTGTTGTAAAGGCACAAGTTTTAGCTGGTGGTAGAGGGAAAGGAACCTTTGAAGGTGGCCTTAAAGGAGGAGTGAAAATAGTATTTTCGTAAGTTGAGCTTCTAATTAATTAACACAGAAAGCAAAAACATTAGTAGCCCAGGGGCATTTACTATGCATAACTATTTACTAGAATTGTTTCAGTATTTGTATTTTTAGAATGCTTGAAATATTACTTAAACTTCAGCAACTTCATTTTGGGACTTTTATTTTTTTTTGGTATAGTAGATTAGATAACATGGATCTTAGGGTGATCTAGTATTTTGTGAATACTATTTTTATCTTATTAGGGGACAGGTCACCCTACAACTATGAAAAAGAGGCCTGTTTGCCTTTAGAGTGGCAATTTTAAGAAGAAATGTTTGTGGGGATAATAAATTAAATTCTTTGGGGAAGCAAACTCTGACAGAATAATACTTTAATAATTATTTTAATTGTGTAATATATTTTATTCTGTTTAATGTATTTTATTCTGTTTAATGTGTTTTGTTTTGTTTTGTGATGGCTTTGGCTACACAAATAAATAATATTAAAAAATAATATTTATTTATTAGTCCAGAAGAAGCAAGAGAGATTTCCTCCAAAATGATTGGGAAAAAACTGTATACAAAGCAGACAGGAGAAAAGGGCAGAATATGCAATCAAGTGTTTATCTGTGAGCGCAGATATCCCAGGAGAGAGTACTATTTTGCAATAACCATGGAAAGATCATTTCAGGTGAGTAGTCTATTTTGAGGAGAAATGCTTTTTACGCCAGTACGTTTCCGAGCACAATTCAAAGCATTGGTACTGACCTTTAAAGCCCTAAACGGCCTCGGTCCAGTATATCTGAAGGAACGTCTCCACCCGCATTGTTCACCCCGGACAGTGAGATGCAGCGCCGAGGGCCTTCTGGCAGTTCCCTCCCTGCGAGAAGTCAAGTTACAGGGAACCAGGCACAGGGCCTTCTCGGTAGCGGCACCCGCCCTGTGGAACGCCCTCCCACCAGATGTCAAAGAGAACAACCACCAGACTTTTAGAAGACATCTGAAGGCAGCCCTATTTAGGGAAACTTTTAATGTTTGATGCATTACAGTATTTTAATATTTTGTTGGAAGCCGCCCAGAGTGGGCGGGGTATAAATAAATTAATAATAATAATAATAATAATAATAATAATAATTAATAATTATAGAGTTTAATGTTTTTGGTTGGGATAAAGACTTTTAAGCTGTCTTCAGAAGGATAGTTAGTAGAGCAAAACATGGATTATACAGTCAAACCTCTGTTCCTGAACAGCTCTGTTTTGGAACGTTTAGGCTCCCGAATGCCAAAAACCCAGAAGTCAGTGCTCTGGTTTTCGAATGTTTTTCAGAAGCTGAATGTCTGACGCGGCTTCCAATTGAGTGCAGGAAGCTCTTGTGATCAATCTGAAGTCGTGCCTCAGTTGTTGAACATTTAGGAAGCCGAAGGGGCTTCTGGTACGGTTTACGTTCGACAACCGAGGTTTAACTGTAGTACCCTAGTTCTCAATCTGGGCAAAATCTTTTGTTTTTGTTTTTCTAGTATGTATTAAAAAAACAACATTCTGCTATCAAACATTGTCAGTGTTATTTACTATAGTATGAAACAATTAGGTGCCTCATAGGACATATGAATTGTAAGGTGCTCAGGTGTTTGTTAATGTAAGGTTTTGATTAGATATCTGAGCATGTGAGTTTTTTAGAGGTTTTCCTTTTCTGCAGTAGCCTTTAGTAAATCCCCAAATAGCTTCTTACCTGTATAAGTTTAGTAAACAGGCGAGAGTCCTTTCAAGAGAAATACCATGCATGCGTCTGTGACAAGTTCTACAGCAGCCTTTTGGAGTCCTCTTGAGGACAGCAGCTGAAAAGGGCCTTTCCTAGAAAATACTGGGTGCATTTTAAACCATCATCTTTTCTTTTGTGCTTAACAAGAGTGTAAATAAGAGCACAGCTTTAGGGACATGAATAAGATTTTAAAATACTTAGACTTGAATACAGTTTTTCATTTTATAGCCTACCCTGGCAGAAATGGAGCCAGGCTGGATTATGAGTTGTAACAAATTTGGGGGGGCTAACTGGCTGTGGTAGTGGAGAGCAGGAGAGGGGTTCTTCTTTGGCTTGGATTAAAATCATTTTTGCATAAAATGAAAACTACAGAATCTGTTTCAAATTCTTATCTTACGCACTGCATGTTGGTACTAAACCTCCAATGTCTTTGGTTGTCTTCCAAGAATGAATTGATAAAAACATAAAATGCTTTAGGAGTTTCCCAAAGTGCTGATCACGACTAATTTCTTCTAAAAATATACTGATTCCTACTGGGGATAGTGGTGCCCACTTTTTTTAGTAGCTTGCTTCGCTGGCCAGTCGTGGGGGGGGGATATTAGATTTACGTTCTACTCTGCCTTTCTCTGAAAGTTCACAAGCACATAAATAAGAATTTCTCGCGCGAATGATATAACCACCTTTCCCAACCACATTCATTGGAATATTTTCAGACAGCTGGTTTTTAGAAGGTAGTTAAGATATGATAGCAAGAAAGACTCGAGTCTCCAGGACTGAATTAGGGGCCTGTAAATTTCCAGCTGTCACACCTATAGTTTTTTTATTGACTAATTGATAACCTTTACCTTTCAGTCAACCGGCACTCAAATAGCTGGTTGGCAACCAGGCTATCGTAAATGAGTTATTCTGTGTTTCTGGGTTTTTCTAGGCATATAACTGAACACTCAGTTTCTATGTAGTATCTAATGGTATATTTTTCATATTTAACCCACAAGTGTGTTACAAAATTACTTTAATATTTTGGGGATTGTAAAAAGACCTTGTTGAAAAGTCTTTCTCTTTTTAGGGTCCTGTACTCATTGGCAGTTCTCAGGGTGGTGTCAATATTGAAGATGTTGCTGCAGAGAATCCTGATGCCATAGCTAAGGAACCAGTTGACATTGTAGAAGGCATTCAAAAGGAGCAGGCCATCAGGGTACTGAAATATGCATTGTTTGTTCAGCGACAGCTTCTCTATAACCTGTACACATATGCTCTGTTTAACTAAAAGATATAACAATGGATCTTCAGATTCTTTAATGGTTTGGATTTAGAGTTGTGCAGAGAAAAACCCCGTGGGGTGAATGCAGCTGCGAGTAGAAATAGGTGAGGAGGATATTTTTGCTCATTCCTCCTCTACTCCCCCCACCTTGCTCCAGCAGCCTCCTGTGCCCCCAAACATTTGTTCCATAGAGTTTTCACCAGGCAAAAACATTCCTCTTCAACCAGCCCCTGGTTTTTATGATCTAGGACCTTTTAGAGGGGGTGAGATTTTTTAATGTGTTTTTGTTCTTCTTACCTGATTTTAATTTAAGTTGTTTTGGGTTGCCTGTGGCAAAAAGCAACTAATAAAACTAATAAAATAAAAAAAAACAATCTAGTCTGACTCCTTGCAGTGCAGGAATCTCAACTGAAGCATTGATGATATGCTAATCTTTTCTGTATTGTTCCAATTTTAGCATATATGCTGCTGGAGCAAGCACAACTAAAGCATCCATGACAGTTGGTCATCCAACTTCTGCTTAAAAGCTTCCTGTGAAAGAGAATCCACCAGTTTCCAAGGGAGTCCATTCCACTCTCAAACATCTTTTACTGTCAAAAAGTTCTTCCTGATGTTTAGTTGGAATCTCCTTTTGTAACACAAATCCATTTGTTCAGGTCCAACTCTGGAGCGGGAGGAAACAAGCTTGCTCCATCTTACATCTGACAGCCCTTTAGATAAATGAGGATGGCTGTCATATCTCCTCTCAGTCTCCTCTTTCCCAGGATAAACATCCCCAGCTTCCTGAGCCATTCCTTATAAGGCTTGATTTCCAGGCCCTTGGTCATCTTGGTTGCCCTCCTCTGCACATGGTCCGACTTGTCAGTATCCTTAAACTGTGGCACCCAGAACTGGACACAGGACTCCAGGTGGAGTCTAACCAAGGCCAAATAGAGCAGGACTATTATTTCCCTTGAAAAAGCAAGACAACAGCAGCCATATAGTACAGTACAGTACAGTAATGGTATTATGTTAATTATATTCCCTGCCTTTTCTCCTGACAGAAACTCAGGGTGGTGTTAGTGTTAATTCTATCAATGTTTATTTTATGTTTTATTTTTTTAAATGATTGGGTTTCCTATGTTTTTGTGGTTCTTATTCTTCTCTGTAAGCCAGCTTGAGTCCCTGTCAGGGAGAAAGGTTGGGCATAAATAGATATATTATAATCAACAACAACAACAACAACAGATTAACCTGCACCAGGAGTGGGTCTAATTCTACCTGTGGATGATTCCATCTTGCCCACAGAACCTCTCGGCCTTGGCTTTGCTCCGTCCACCGTGTTGACTTCAGGGAGAAGCTTTTTTCCCCTTGTGGCTAGCAGGGAAATACAGCTAATTGTAGGAATGGAGACCCAGTCTTGGTGGAGGGGCAGGAGGGTTCTTTATAACTCTTTGCTCCCTACTATGGTTCAAATCACCCCACCCCCCACAATCCCTGCAGTCTGTCTTCCTGTTTGCTTCAATAGGAACATTTTATTCCAATAGCAATAGCAGACTTAGAGTCTGAGGAATGCTTGTGTCTGGATCTTTGTAGCTGGGGGAAAAGTTAAAGCCCTCCCTCCATTCCTTGATGCCATAATCTAGATCTGAATCTTCCACCTCCCCAAAAGAGTTAGTGAATGGATGAACAGAGGATGGTTGTGTGTAGGTGAGAGAGCTAGCAGAGTGGCTCACTTGGGGAGGGGGATGTTTCCCCATCTCTGGCTTATATGTAAGAATGAAATGTGCTCATTCTTTCTGAGTTTTCTTGTTTTTCATTTACCATAAAGGTTCCTTCTGTGTTTTTGTTTTCCAATTCCAGCTGGCCAAGAAAATGGGGTTTCCTGCTAATTTGGTAAACGAAGCAGCTGATAATATGATTAAGATTTACAACCTCTTCATTAAATTTGATGCCACTATGGTAGAAATTAACCCCATGGTTGAAGATTCTACAGGGATTGGTAAAGTACTTTCTCTTGGAATTGTTTCACTTTGAAAACTTAATTGTGGAATTTATTAACTTAATTACAGAATAGGATATCTGAGTTTTTGCTCATGTTTTATTAAGAGGATTTAAAAACAAAAAAAACGCCCAACTAGATTTACCTGTTTAAGATGTGTTTGGGCATTGTCCAAACGCGATCTTATGCCTTAAATAGCTCTACAAACTGCAGCGAGAAGACATTTTTAGGACTCTCAGTTACATGTACCGTGACAAGATTCAGGAATTTGGTCAGTGTATCCCTTAAATGTGCTCAATCTGATTCCTTTCTCTCTCTTTTTTGGGGGGGCGGGCGGGTGGCTCTTCCGAGTTAAATCAGTTTGCCTTTCCCATTTGTACCCTTTGTGCAGGAGCCTCTTCTATGCACACCATTTTCTCTGACTTTCTTGTGTATGTTCTTGGCTTTGGGAAGAAATATCGTAACTTTGATGGTCTATACATGTAGCAGGATGAGGTGAAAGAGTGTAGTGCAGCACTTCAGGTTCCAGATGGGGGAATGCCACTCCTGAATTTGACTGCTGTAAAAAGTTCCCTGCATGTACAAAACCAGCATAGCAGGCAGGAAACATATTATTACACATCAGAGAGCATGCAAGGCTTGTTTTCTGCTTTCAGGGAATTTGCATGTTATGGGACATTTAGAAATACAATATCTTCTTCATGTTAAACTGGCTCAGGACTCTGCTACCTTAATCTGCACTGTGTTTAGACTAGCCCACATAGATAACTTGGGAAGTTACTGTTCTTAGCATTAAGGGGTCTAAACACAACTTGTTTGTTTTTCCAAGTGATGTGTATGGACGCAAAGATAAATTTTGATAGCAATTCGGCTTATCGTCAGCAGAAAATATTCGGCCTGCAGGACTGGACCCAGGAAGACCAGCGAGACAGAGATGCAGCCAAAGCAGATCTCAATTATATAGGATTAGATGGAAGCATCGGATGTCTTGGTATGTTGGGCACGGTGAATGCTGAATATGGGAACTAAAGATGCAGCAATGCCTGCAATAGTTACTGTTTTCTTTTTCTGCCCCTCTTTCAGTGAATGGAGCTGGTCTTGCAATGGCCACTATGGATATAATTAAACTTCACGGAGGTACCCCAGCAAATTTTCTTGATGTTGGAGGTGGTGCTACAGTGCAACAAGTAACAGAGGCCTTTAAACTGATTACATCAGATAAAAAGGTAAGAACACAGTTGCTGTTTAGAGTTCTCTGTTTAACCTGATGTTTAGTTAATCAAGTATTGCTGCTGGTCAGAAATGCAGGTTACTGTTTCTCCTATGAGCAGGCATCTTCTTTCAAGGAACAACCTGACCTCTAAGCACAGTCCTGTGCTAGTTCCGTTGATGAAATCTATAGTGTAAGTTAAAACTGCATGGTAACTTGAGCTTTAAAAAACTTTAGTATTTTTTTCAGGTTTCATTAATTTGGACTTTAGGTGGAAATAAGACTTAGCTGAAACCGTGTGTGTGTGTGTGTGTGTGTGTGTGTGTGTGTGTGTGTATCTATATATATTATAGATATCTATATATATACCTTCCACGGGAAGGAAGCTATCTTCTACAGGGATTAAATCACCATCTAACTCACGCCTCCCCTCTTGTCTGTTCACCATTCCCATCTAGATTCATATCTCATTCAAATTCCTACTCTTAGGGATTTGAGGCACACTGCCTGATCTCATTGGCTGTAGTAGCAGGTGGTAGAAGCTAGCCAGGGATATAGGAACCTCTCCTTGAGCTAGAGGGTAAATTAACTCAAACTGTGGGTTAAACCACAGAGCCTAGGACTTGCCGATCAGAAGGTCAGCGGTTCAAATCCCTGTGACAGGGTGAGCTCCCATTGCTCGGTCCCTGCTCCTGCCAACCTAGCAGCTCGAAAGTACATCAAAGTGCAAGTAGATAAATAGGTAGCGCTCCTGCGGGAAGGTAAACGGCGTTTCCGTGCGCTGCTCTGGTTTGCCAGAAGCGGTTTAGTCATGCTGGCCACATGACCTGGAAGCTGTACACCGGCTCCCTTGGCCAATAAAGCGAGATGAGCGCCGCAACCCCAGAGTCGGCCACGACTGGACCTAATGGTCCGGGGTCCCGTTACCTTTACTTTACCAAATAGATATGCAGCTAAAAAGGCAGCAATGGTGTGTGCCAATGATTGTCGCATGTGCAGCTGCTGCCTGTTGGACAGAAGTGATGGACAGAAGTGATGGATGTGTGCTTGGTGCAACGAGCTCCTGCCCCTTAGGGAATGAGTTAGAGGAAAAAGCAGTAAGAGGTGGCATGATAGAGGTGTTTGGAATTTGCCATAGTCTGGAGAAAGTTGATAGAGAAAAAAACTTTTTCTCCCTCTCTCATAATACTTGACTGAGGGACATTCAGTGAAACTGAATGCTGGAAGATTCAGAACAGATATAAGTAAGTGCTTTACACAGTGCATAGTTAAACTATGAAATTTGCTCCCACAAGAGATAGTGGTGGGCAGAAATTTCAGCGGCTTTAAAATGAGGACTAGACAAATTTATGGCTGTCAATGGCAGTAGGCTGACAAACAGAGGAGAATGCCATCATGTCCAAACACCATGCAGTTGCCTGAAAACAGGCAATTGAATTGCACCCTCTCTCTTTAAAACCCTTTAAAACATCTTTGGGATACGAAAACTGTAATGAGAGCCCTCCCTCCCTCTCCATCTGCTGGCGAAGATCTACCATCTGAAAATCTGTGAATACCACTTTGTTGAGGAGATAATACCCACAAAGGAGGAGTGGCAGATGAAATTAGTGGAATATGCAGAATTAGCAAGCTCAACCAGCGAAATTAGAGAGCAAGAAGAGAAAATTTTAAAAGAGGAATTGAAGCCATTTCTAGACTACCTTAAAAGCCATTGTAAAAACTTTAGAACTTTAATCAGTTTGGAGTAAGCTCAGCAGTTAAAGTTTATAATGAGAATAATTTGAATGTTTAAATAGTTAGTAAAAATAGAATATGCAGCAGGAATTGGAAATTTAGGGAGCCATGGATGGGAAGTTGATGGAATAGAATTATGGATTGATGTAATGTATCTATCCCCCCCCCTTTTCCTTCCTTTTTATTCTTCAGTGCTGTATTTTGTACTCTTATAAATTCATAATTTTTTTTTAAAAAAACACTTTCTGTTGCTGGAAAAACAGAAAGTAAATGAATTGTTAAACTATCTAAAGCAAAGCGAAAGCTTGATTTATGGTGGACAAGAGAGATTATAGAAATTCCGTTATCTTTTTTTTTTTTTGCTTTCTGCCACCTAAAGAATTTGAGAAATTGAAAGTGGAGTAATTATCACTAGCCATGAGAAAAAGAATTTGTTTTGAGATAACAGTTGCAGCTGCAGAATGTCAATACTTTGGTTTTTAATGAAATTATGTTGAGGTGAATTAAGTGGCTAATAATTACCAAAACATTAAAAGCTTCCAACATTGTAAAAGTACTTTTGGATCAACTAGTGACTGTTGGTATTGTTCAGCAGTTGATAGCTGGACAAAAAACGATTAGATCAATGTTTGATGACGATAAAGAAAATGAGCCAGATGGTGATGCAAAAAAAAAAGGAGCCAGAGGAATATGAGGTAGAAAATGGAAAGGGAGAATACACAGAGGCCCCAGATCAAATTGATGAAAAGTTGGGAGGACTGGATCAAAAGGACTGCCAACTGTTGCCTGATGCCGTAAATCACACGAGACTTGATGGCACTTAACTTTTATTGCTTAACACCCAGAGAGTCAGCACACACACACACACACACACACACACAAACACACACACACTTCAGAGGAGCTAGGTTTCCACCCCACCCACCCCCGTTCTTGAGCTGTGAAAGGGGGAGGGCCCAGAACAGAGCTCTCTTGCACAGTCCCTATCAGAGTCTGTGCCCACATCAGAGTCCCCTTCACCCCCAATCTCTGGCTCCAATGCTTCCCTGCTGGTTCCCTTTGTCAGTGGCTCCTCCCTGTCCCACCAGTCTGAATCACTGCACAGCTGCCTTGGTTTAAGGTGGGTAAAAGTAAGTAAAAACCCTGACTGTCCCGTTGGGCTGGGTCTCTCATGACGGCTCCCTCCTAAAAACTGCTGCCTCTGTGTATTTTTCTAATGCAAGCTATATTTCCAAAACCCAGTGTTATGAACTGCATTAGTTTCAAACAACTTAGTCTCTTGTATGTTTGGACATGTGGCGATGCCTGCCAAGCATGGTTGCCTAAAACTATAAATTCAAAGGTATTAAGAAAAACATATTACCAATTATATGCTCTTTTGCAGCCACATAATTGCATAATGTCTACAAATTAGCAAACTATTCAACGATCTTCCTTTTGCAGAACTGGCATTATTTTTTTTAATCAAAAGACGGAATGAATCTGTGCTCCATTATGTTTACAGTTCTATGTACTTTTTTACACAGGTGCAAGCTATTCTGGTGAATATTTTTGGAGGCATTATGCGATGTGATGTGATCTCACAGGGAATAATTATGGCAGTAAAAGATTTGGAGATTAAAATACCTATTGTTGTACGGTTACAAGGTGAGCATTTTACAATAAAAGAATCATAGGATTGTAGAGTTGGAAGGGATCCCAAAGGTCATCCAGTCCAACCTCCAGCAATGCAGGAATCTCAATCTCGGCTCTGCCGCTCAGCTAGTCGCAAACCATGTGACTGCAAATCTCAACTTGGTTGCTAGGTGGCACTCTTGAGTCACATAAAGCCACTGGTGATGGGTTAATTTCGAATGCTGCTTCTGCATGCTTTGCAGTACAGAATATAGAAAAGCAGAGTCTGTAACATAATGAGTAATCTTTTACAGCTTCTCTTAAATCTGTACCTTTTTTAATTGTATGTTGTTGTTTAGTCGTTTAGTCGTGTCCGCCTCTTCGTGACCCCCTAGACCAGAGCACGCCAGGCACTCCTGTCTTCCACTACCTCCCACAGTTTGGTCAAACTCATGCTGGTAGCTTCAAGAACACTGTCCAACAATCTCATCCTCTGTCGTCCCCTTCTCCTTGTGCCAACATCAGGGTCTTTCCCTTCTCTTTCCCAACATCAGGGTCTTTTCCAGGGAGTCTTCTCTTCTCATGAGGTGGCCAAAGTATTGGAGCCTCAGCTTCAGGATCTGTCCTTCCAGTGAGCACTCAGGGCTGGTTTCCTTAAGAATGGAGAGGTTTGATCTTCTTGCAGTCCATGGGACTCTCAAGAGTCTCCTCCAGCACCAGAATTCAAAAGCATCAAATTCTTATTTCCCTTTTACTGTTGAAGTTAGACATTCATTGACATACCACAAGCTTATATTTTCCTCCTATATATGAAGATATATCAGCCAGTGATGCTAAAAATATAGACTCAAGCACTGGGGGTTCATTAATAGAATCATAGGATTGTGGAGTTGGAAGAGACACTAAACCAGCCCCCTGAAATGCAGGAATCTCAACTGAAGCATCCATGACAGATGCTTAAAAATGTCCAAGGAAGGAGAGTCCACAACCTCCTGAGGGAGTCCTTTCTGCTATCTAACAGCTCTTGGTATCAGAAAGTTCTTCCTGATGTTTAGTTGGAATCTCCTTTCTTGTAACTTGAATCCATCGGTTTGGGTCCTCCCCTCCACAGCAGGAGAAAACTAGCCTGTTGCCTCTTCCATGTAACAGTCCGTCAGATATTGCCTCTTACATCACCTCTCAGTCTCATTTCCAGGCTAAACATACCCAGCTCCTTCAACCATTCCTCATAAGGCTTGGTTTCTTGACTCTTGGTCATCTTGGTTGCTTGTCAACATCCTTCTTAAATTGTGGGGCCCAAAATTGGACAAAGTATTCCACCTGTGATCAGACCAAGGTGGAATAGAGTGGTACTATGACTTCCTTTGATCTGGATACTTCTGCTGATGTAGCCTAAAATAGCATTAGCTTTTTTGTGTGTTGCTGCATCACACTGTTGACTCATGTCAAGCTAACTAAGACCCCCTAGATCCTTTTCACATATACTACTAGCAAGCCAAGTGTCCCCCATCTTATATTTGTGCATCTGGTTCTTCCTGCCTAAGTGCAGAACCTTACATTTGTCCATACTGAAATTATTTTTGTTAGTTTGGGCCCAGCTCTCCAATCTGTTAAGATTATCTTGAATCCCGATTCTTCTGTGCCATTAGCTACTCTCAGTTTGGGGTCATCTGCAAATGTGATTAGCATACCCTCAATTCCTTCATCCAAGTCAATTCCTTCATTCCTTCATCCATTGAATGACTTGAACAACGGGCCCAGGACAGAACCCTGTGGCATCCCACTAGTCCATAGTACTAAATTACTCTTGCTGCTAAGTATTGCACAACTGTGTTTCTGCGCCTTTTGGGATTTCTAGCTTGTGGGTTTAATGTCCTCTTTGACATATAGAGTGACACCACTTCCAGTACAATCTTGCCTGTTATTCCTATAGAAATTGGATCTAGGGGTGACCATGCCCTCTGGGGGATACAAATTACTTGCTTCCTTGCAAGAATATGAGGGACTTTGTCAAAAGCCTTACTGAAATCAAGATATACTATGCTCATAGCATTCCCCTGATTCACCTAGCTTGTCACTCTATGCAACCATACTGGTTTCCTTAGATCCCACTCACTTTCTTGTTGGAATTGTCTGCATTTGGGCCTTCATTATTTCACCTTTAAGAAACTCCTATCTGTCTTGGACTCCCTTCTCTTTGAGTATTTCTGACCATGAGATCTCACCCAGTAGCTCCTTAAGCTTGATGAAATTGTCCTTGTTAAAGTCCATTGATTATCATAGCACACTCAGCTTCCCCGTGTCTCTGTATCATGAAAACCAGGAGGACATGATCACTTTCTCCCAGGTTTCCCAGTACTTCCAATTTGTCAATCAGTTCCTAGCTGTTATTGAGGACCAGGTCCAAGATAGATGATCCCCTTGATGCTTTTCCACCTTCTAGGAAATGCACAGAGTATGGGAAACAAGCAAGACAAATTGAAGCTTTTAATAAAGGAAGGCAAATATAACCTGGTGGGCAATAATAATAATAAATTTATTATTTATACCCCGCACATCTGGCTGGGTTTCAGCAAGGCAATGGAGGAATTTGTTGGACCTTACATTCTAGGCTGAGTTCCAACAGATATTGGGGTAGCTGAAGTTTCTCCTGACTACTGTATCTCTCCTTTTTGAATGTTTGGTAATCTGCTCTAGGAAGGCATCTTCTAAGTCTTGCTTGGCAGACTATACCAGACCCCCACAGTAAGGTCACTGTTGTTTCTCACACAATTTTTACCCATATATTATCAATCTGCTTTCCATGCTCCAGGTCATAGATTTCTTCACAGGTATCCTCTATAATGTTCCTCCTCCTCCCTTCCTGTTTGGTCTATTCCTTTTGAACAGGTTATACTCCTCAATTCCTACATTCCAGTCTCATCCCACCAGGTTTCAATAATTCAGTAACTTTTAGAAGACATCTGAAGGCAGCCCTGTTTAGGGAAGCTTTTAATATTTGATGAATCATTGTATTTTAATATTCTGCTGGAAGCCGCCCAGAGTGGCTGGGGAAACCCAGCCAGATGGGCGGGGTATAAATAATAAATTTATTATTATTATTGCCCACCAGGTTATATTTGCCTTCCTTTATTAAAAGCTTCAATTTGTCTTGCTTGTTTCCCATACTCTGTGCATTTGTTTAGATACAACTGAAACCATGTGTTGTTCCCTCCAGCTGCTTCCTTCTTGTAGCTTCTTGCCCTTTAGCAGGTTTCTGAAATGCCATCTTATTTTCTGTGCATAAATGCAGCTATTATTCAAAATACCAGGCATTCTTCTGTCATTTGTAATGTTGTCTCCCTCCCCCTTGGAGATCTAGTTTAAAACTCTCCTGGTCAGGAGAGTTGCTGAATTCAAATTATCTCAATGACTGGTTTCCAGATGTCACCAATATTTAGTAAGGTTTGAAGTGGTAGCAGGGGGTGAAGGGGACTGGCAGGGGTGTGGCAGAAATTGATAGATTCCTGAATACTCTGGAGAATTTTCCAGTGGAAAAAGCGGATGATCCTTCCAAAGTTCCTTTGTAATGGAGAGATGAGGCAGGCAGTGCCTGATCACTCCTGAGCGTTCTTTCCAGCATTGCAGTACCTGATTACGGTAACTCCTTGGCATTCTAGAGAGCTATGTGCTATGAAGAAGCTGGACAAAAACTGGAACATAAGCGGCACAAATCTCCCTCTGAAGTTAGCGGAGCAGAGGTTGGTGCATATACAATTGCCTACCATGTGGCAGTAAGGGCACCCAAAACTGACAAAGCTTTTGCCTCTTGGACAACTGGACTCCCACTCTAGCCTTAAAATATATTGTCATATGATTTTGAAAAAGATTGGTTGTAAGGAAAGAGAAGCATTGTAGCTACTTCAGTCAAGGCCACACTGTCTGTTGTACTAATTACTATGTCCTGTGTTTGGATAACATTGACAGAAATAACCTGTGAATCCTGAAATATAAAATCTTAACTATGTAGGTACACGAGTTGATGATGCTAAAGCTTTAATAACAGCCAGTGGTCTGAAAATACTTGCCTGTGATGACTTGGATGAAGCTGCTAAAATGGTGAGCTAAAATTTATTTGTATAAATTCTTGCTGTAACATATTTTTGATAGGCATTAACTTACCTAAACATGATGAAATGGCACTCTTAAGCTTTCAGTGTTATAGGATTCTTCACATACTGCAATATACCGCAAAATGTACGAAGGCACAATCAGGTGGCTGTAAGAATCTAGTCCTGTTAAGGCTCTCAGTATGATCACACAATTCTAAGTCGGGCCGTCTGGCTTCACCACATCCCTGCTCTATGCCTGCTGCTCACCATGTTGGAGGGCAAACATCTGCAGCAGGGAGCCTTCTGTGCTTGCGGAGGCTCCCTGTGCAAGTTAAACCACTGAGTAAACCAGGGGTCTAAATTGTGCAGGGAGCCCCCACAGGCACAGAAAACTCCCCGCTGCAGGTCATAGAATCATATAACTGTAGAGTTGAAAGGGACCACAAGGGTCATGTAGTCCAACCCCTGCAATGCAGGAATCTTTTTTGCCCAACGTGAGGCTCAAACCCACAACCCTGCGATTAGTAGTGTTTGACTTCTCAACCCATGGAGGGCAGCTTCTGTCTACATCTGTTCATAATCAATATACTTATAACTAGACTCCTATCTTATTCAGGATAAGAGACCATGCATATAGCTGTACATGTTTTGAAAGAATGCGCATATAATTATGTAAACTGATGATAGTAACTTAATGGAACTCTGTGAAGCAAGTGCTTGAGGCACAACCCTTTTTTGCCCTGAACAGTGTCTGAGGAGGAGTTTGTTAGGTGGCTCTGAGGGAAAGTTGGAGATCACAGGTAGAGTGAATAGACAGCTTAGAGAGAGAAGTGGATGAGAGAATTACAGCCTTCCTTCCTACCTGCTACAGTGGTAAAGCCTTGGCACACCCCTGGCTGGTCACCTTGGCAGGTAATGGAGCACTTGATGCCACAGCCCCATGGATCTCCTTCTTTGCACACCTTGATGGCGCGGATGCTGGACTCGTTCTGGCCATATCTCTGTGCCAGTGCAGACAGTCATGCTGCCTCTCAAGCAGTCCAGCACAGCCAGTTTCTCTTGCACTGTGGGAACTCATTCTGCTTTTTAGCTTTCCCACCTTGAGGAAGAAGCTGTCTTGTGTTGGGGGCCATGCACTCAGACTGAACCTCTGCTTGCTTTCAGACCACCTTCCCCTCGCTCTCAGATCACCTTCACTTGCTCTTCATGCTCCCATGTCCTGTGCACACCCAGCCAAGGAGGACAAATGGACAGTAGTTTAATTTTTTATTGACAAAAGCACGCACTTACAGCAGCTCCCAAGGTGCCCAGAATCCACACGCATGCTTCTGGCGACGATGTGGCCGGCATTACTTTCCCAGGTTCAGGCCTGGCAGAGCAGTTCCAAAGGGACCACATTTGGCCCCTGGGCCTAAGGTTCTTCATCCTTCTATAGTGGTACCTTGGGTTACATACGCTTCAGCTTAGACTCCGCTAACCCAGAAATATCACCTCGGGTTAAGAACTTTGCTTCAGGATGAGAACAGAAATCGTGCTCCGGCAGTGTGGCGGCAGCAGGAGGCCCCATTAGCTAAAGTGGTGCTTCAGGTTAAGAACAGTTTCAGGTTAAGAACAGGCCTCCGGAACGAATTAAGTATGTAACCAGAGGTACCACTGTATTAAGCAGTCAGATGACTTCATCTTTCAGTGCATTAGCCTGATATGACTTCCTTTCTGAGGTTTTGTTACACTCTGTAAGCTATTTCTTCCATCTGACTTAGCTGTAACATTTTGCAGTTATTCATACTGTTAATCACCCAAATTACTTTTCATTTGTTGTCATTTCACCTGTACTTGTTGAAGATTTTTAATATCTTACGGAAACAAAATATCTCAAGGTGATTTTTGTTTTGTCTTTTAGGTTGTGAAACTCTCTGAAATAGTCACCTTAGCAAAGCAAGCTCAAGTGGATGTTAAGTTTCAGTTACCAATTTGATCAGACATGTAATGGTTCATGTTCCCCAAACCCTTCTTGTGTTCAGCTTTCTAAAATACTGTTCTATTATTTCTTACTCCTTTTATGTGTGTGAAGATTTTACTTGCTTGATAGGCAAGCTTGTATCACCTTCCTGTTAATATTCAAAGTGTTTGCTGTAATAAATAAAAGTTAAATACTTAGTTGCAGTCTCTCCTTCAGTTACAGCTACAGAAACAGATGTTCTTCATATGGGGAAATACATGCTTGAGGCTGAAAATGTGTGTTCCCAATAGAAAACCAAAAAGTCCATAGCTTGCGATGATCTCAATGATAAACTTAACAGTTAGGCTTAGTAACATATTGTTGGCACTTGTCTCAGGAGACAATGGAGTGCCCCTCCAGGGGTGAAGTCAGACTGCTGCATTAGCACTTCATTGCCCAGAAGTATCTACTGGGCAACTTTAAGAGAAACAATTCATGTAGCACAGAATACTATGGTAATACAGATGAATGTGTTGAGGTATTCTGTATATGCAGTATATCAAATATATTTATATTCTGCAGTACAGTGAATGAACTAGAGCATACTGCTCACTATTTATGAACAGTGCATTTTTACAGCCTGTGCTTTCTAAAGCAAAAACTCTTTGAACGTTGTAATTTAATCACTATGAAAGTACTGTCTTCATGATTTTCTGGTACTTAATTTAAAATATCATGTAGATTTGTATACGAACTAATAAATGCTTGTTTCTTTTAGTACTGGGCAGACATAGTATTCTTTAGAGTAGCAAATAAAATTTATTCAAAGAGCTGAGCATTGTTCTCCTTCACATATTTATATTTAAATGAAATCATTGTTAAATATTACCGTGAAATGCGTTACTAAAATCAGTGGGGATCTGAATGTTACAATCTTAGCACTTACATAGTGCCTTAGAGTGTACAAAACGTTCAGCATGTGTTATCTCTAATAGTTGTGCCACAAAAACTTATCTACAGCAAAATGGGAATGAATGTTATGTTAATAGATACACTTCCTTTTTATAGAAAACTTCTTTTGGAATATACGTTTAACAAGCTGCGTACAACTGGGAAGCAGGGCCAGATTTGTAACTAGGATAAATAAAGAATTGGAAACTCTTCACATGTTTGTGGCAAATGTGTTTTCATGAGTATTTGTGCAGCAAACATGTAAAGTACAGATGACACACATATGTGCTGACAAACACATCTTTAAACACAACATACATATACATGGTTGTAGTCATATGTGACACTTGTTATTACTTGACAATTTTCCACATTGGGTTTTAATAGCTACATGCTCAGTGTTCCCATTTAGTTCAACAATACTTGCATCTCACACCAGGTCAGAGTTTAATCAAATTGTTCTAGGGCAGTGTCATTTTAAAGGCATTTTACCTCTTCGGCATGACTGGACCAGGCATCTACCTAGTTCCTCTTTCCTGGGCAATTTGGTTGGCGGGATGATAGTCCACAGTACTAAATTACTCTTGGTGCTGTGTATCCCACCACTGTGTTTCTGTTCCTTTTGGGATTTCTAGCTTGTGGGTTTAATGCCCTTTGACATACAGAGTGACACCACCTTCTTAAACTCTCTTATACAGTTGTACCTTGGTTTTCAAACAGCTCAGTTCTCGAATGTTTTGGCTCCCAAACACCGCTCCCGAGTGTTATGGTGTACGAACCATTTTTAGAAGCTGAACATCTGACAGGGCTTCTGCAGCTTCCGATTGGCTGCAGGAACTTCCTGCAACCAATCTGAAGCTGCACTTTGGTTTTCGAACATTTTGGAAGTCGAACAGACTTCTGGACTGGATTCCCTTCGACTTCCAAGGCATGAATGTACTGAGAAATAACTCCAGAGGAACAATTCCAAAGAAACAATTCCCCCACCAGAACTTCACCACCATACAGCACCAGATCCAGCCATAGGGAGCCTCAGCAGCATTTGGTCTGCCATCCTCTCCAACTATGTCACCCTGCTCCAATCCTTGCGCTACCAACCCTTCATGTGAGTCCCTGTAGGAGCACTCCTGCCCTTGAAGGTGGTCCAGCTAGGGCTGGATTGCCCAGATGAGGAGCTCTAATTGCCACAGGTAACAGCTGTGGAGACATCCAGCCCTGCCTGGTTGGGGCAGGTCCAAATAGTGCAGGGCGATGTAGTCGAGTAGGATGATGGACCAAATACGGGGGCTCCCTAGGGCTAGATTGGATGGGGGGATTGTTTATTTCTTAGTGTAAGGTTTTTATTGCTGTTTAAGAAGGTTTACTATTTGAGGGGGTGGGGTTTGTTGCTGTTTGAGTTTTTCCTATTTTGTTCAAATAAAGACCTCTTTTCCCTCATATTGTCTATGAAAGATCCTTTAAAGAACCTGCAGTGTTAACTGGCAAAACAAGAAGAGAGTCCTTGGAGACCAAAGAAAGAAATGACAATTTCGTACCTGTTTGGTCTGGCTTTATTTGTAAGGAGGAACATGGCCAAGAAACCCCCTTGGCCTATGAAAGAATATGGCTGATATAGTAACTTAAGGACATCTGAATGCTTGGATTATTTCCCTTAAAATAATAGGCTTCATGTTTTGTAACCTTGCCTTTGTTCCTCCATAAAGTACAGAAGCTGGTGTGGCCCTGGCTTGGAAAGGAAGCTTAGCATGCATTTTTCTACTGGCCTGCAATTTCCCCTTCAATATTCCAAATAATCAAAATTCTACCATTTATTAATGTCTAGGGTTTAGGAGGTCCTCTCCCCTCCCCCCCCCGCACATCTAGAACAATAGTTCCAGTTGCTACCTTCACATACCTGTGCTTTTTTTTAACTTTATTTTAGGTCTTTAATTGTATATGGACTGTGTATAATGTCACCAGGTTGGTTTATTCAATGGCGTACTTTGCAGAATCTTATACAACCAGAGGAGGGTTGCGTGAGGAGGCATCTATTTTGGGGATGGGAGCGGTGGCTTTGCAGACAAGGGGTGACATAACTGGGCTTTGTAATAAACGAAAAATCTGCGCTTATTCCCTTATGGGTGACACAAGCCCTTATAGAGTCCTTTGTAGGTTCTCCATCGGTCGGAGGAAAAGAACGGAGGCCAACCAGAGAATATTGAGAAGCAAAGCAGCTTGTAAGCCTGATCTTTATTGAACTGTTGCAACAGGGTGCCCCCTTCACACACAGGAGAAGAAGGACCCAGAATCAAGGTGTGTCCGCCTTTATATAAACATTTTAAATTGCCCAACTTGGAGTCAAAGACCACCCCCAGAAACATACCTACATCACAGAAGCCCCCCCCCATACATCATACCTACATCACAGAAAGGGCGGGCTAAGGCAGAAATCTGAGTGGGTTGTTTACCTCCTGTCTGGCAAGTTACCTGTTAATGTTTACTGGATTTATAGCCTGGGGAGCCTGGCCAGTCTTTTGTAATGATAAGTACTTAGTTCCTGAGCCAAGTCACAGGCTCACCCTATTCATACACAGACATACCCTTAAGACAGGATCTGTGAAGGAAAAGACAATGGGGAGGCTCCTCCATGTGACCTTGCAGAGAAAACACCTGGTCAGCCTGGGAGTAAAAATGGCTCCATGGCTGCTCTCCTGTGCAGCTTCAGACATGTGGCCTATATATCTATGTACGTGTTTGCTTGGTACATTTATGAACCTTTATTATATACATAAGACCTTAATTTATTTATTTCAGCTTCTAAGGTTGGAGCCTGTTTCCCCACAGGGGAGCCACAGAAAGAATGTAGCTGATCAAGGGAGCCGGGGACTCAAAAAGGTTTTAAACATCTGGCCTAGAGGAAAGTCACTAACCTTCAGTGATTCTGCCAGTCTCTGCTTCCTCCCTCTGCATTTGTAATATAAGGGGTAACAAGGCTGGTTTGCAATACAGGGGTATAAGTGCTGGAAAAAATGCTGATTATTTTTTTTACCCACACCAATTCTAACAATTGTAAGTGACATGTGCCATCGTAAAATATGTGTTTATTTCTGTTTGTGAGAATGAGGGGGGGGAAGCACCTTTAAAAACAATTAATTGGCAGGATTAATCTAAACACTCCTTACTGAACTTCAGTAACACTCTGCCTCCCTGCTCTGCAATGAACAAGCGCTTTCTCAAGGCTGCTGCCCCATTATTGGCAAGCCTGGAGTGTCAATCTTTGGAGGGGAGGGAGGGCTCACCTTTCTAAGCAGCTAGTATGTTACAAGCAAGTTTGGGTGAGCACACAAATGCAAATTTTTATTTTTATGACTTCAAAAACGGGACAAATTGGGGGTCAAACAGGACAGGAGACTCCATGCCCCCTAAACAGGACTATCCTGTTTTTAAGGAATGGATGACAACCCTAGTTGCAAGGATCCTTTCTGACATGCATTTTGTATTATTTCATGGGGCCAGGCAGGTAGGGAGGAAGAGTTGAGTTTTTGTGACCTTCTCTCTCCCTGTGCTACTTTTACAAATATATTATGGATTGGGCTGTGCCGAGCTGGTGAGATGCACACACGAGGCTGACTTGAGAGTTGCTGCTGATGAGGCAGCTGCCTTTGGGTGCCCTCTCTCTGCCACAGGATTAGGCCAGGGAAGGATTACCCCACTGTTCTCTACAAATCCCACCCGCAAAGGGAGAAGCCACATCTGCCGGCTGTCAGAAGCCAGGAAACAGCTTCACCTGCTGGGCAGCAGCCTGAAGGAGCAGAAGGCAAAGTGACTCCACCGGCTGCTGATCAGCCTTCTTGCTCCTGATGAGAGCCAGCTGGCTCCAGCTTTCTTTTTTTTAAAAAAAGGATAGTGTTTTTGAGAAACACAGTGTCTTATGTACAAGGGGCAACTCTGGACTGTTGGATTGGCTAGTGTCCTAGTCCTGTGCTGCCAGCCACGGCAGAGCTTAGTGGAGGGAGAATCAGCCGAGTCTCAAGGGGGCACTTGCCTGGACGCAGAGTCCATATACAAGGTCCAGTCCAAGGTCAAGAGTATCTCAGTTCACGTAGTCAGACGATCCAAGGGTCAAGAAAGCCAAGCATCCAAGCCGAGGTCACGAGAAGCAAGAAGCAGCAAGGTCCGGCCAGAAACAACGAATGTTGTTTCCAGCAACTGAGGCTGGAAACTCTGCTTACAAAAGCTGGAGCTTTCTGCTGCTGCTGCTCAGCAGGTGAAGATGATTTCTGGTCCTGGACCCCTGCCTCCCGCTGCCCCCTCCTCAGCTCGCTCACTGACACTATCCCTCGCACTGAGACCTGATATGGCCAAGCCAAGCCGTGAAATGTGGCAAATGAACAAACAATGCATGTATGACATTTTATTTGAAAAAGGGGGGAATATAGGTAAATGGGAAATATAAATACAATGCAAGAAAGGGTACGTGTTGGTGTATTTTAGTTGGTATGTGGCCTAAAATATCAAACCTTTTTCCACACTTGATCTGGAATGAAAGAAGACAGCAATACTGTACTACTGTCTTCCCCTTCCCCTTTGGCTTCAAAACCTATGATTATGTCACCTAGTAGAAAATTTAAAAATGTTTGGATAACAAAGACTCTTCAACATTAGTATTGTCAGCATCCAAAATATATCAAAAAGTGTTCCTAATATACTTGAAATACATCAGAAAGTACCCTCAGCAAGTCTTTCTGATTTCAAAATCAGAAGCAGTTTTTTTTAAAAAAAGTATTTTATTTGTATAGTTATTTACAGAGCTTTCTTTCAAAGAATGAATGCCCAGATTTAATTTTTTTAGACTTTTAAATTGAAATTATAATCCGCAAACTGCAATCCTGTGACCCCAGAAATATATCCCAAGAGTCCGAGGAAACATCAGAGCTCCCTGTCCATCAATGATGGAGAAATAAAATGTCAGATCCCCCACACAACAGTTATGGAAACATCTAACAGCTTTTGAAGCTCCAACACTGGTAAGGGCCCCACCGTTTCGCCTAAAGATTTTCCCAGTGGGAGGAAAATGGTTGTTTATAAAAACATCCGTTAAAAGGACACGATTGCAAGATCACTTATCCACCCTCATTTCTTTCCTGCCAGGAAGAGCAGAGTTGGAGAAGGCAGTTCAACCACCTTCTGTACCACCCCTGTAGGACTGAAGTCTAAAAATACCTATGAGGGACAAGCCACAGGCTGCCACGGTGGAGATGCCTGGATCCTCACTGGCAGCTGTGCCGGCAGAGCTCTACAGTGACTAGATGAGGCTTCCTCAACCTCGGCCCTCCAGATGTTTTGAGACTACAATTCCCATCATCCCTGACCACTGGTCCTGCTAGCTCGGGATCATGGGAGTTGTAGGCCAAAAACATCTGGAGGGCCAAGGTTGAGGAAGCCTGGAAATGTGCTAGCCGCAGCTCAATAAAATGGAGGATTTTTTTTTAAAAAATAACCTAATTTTCAGCACCATACCTGAAAGCTTTTCTTCCATGTTCATACTTGTGAAACTTTATCTACAAACTTCAAAATGAAGTGAAGTATTAAAGGAGCCTGGCAGAATTCATTAAATAGATAAATGAAGTTAATCAAAGTAATTATTTTCCTATTAAATGAAATGATTTAAATTAAGTAAACATTTTCATTTTGTAACTTGCCAGTCTTTATAGAATCCTTTACCCACTGCTCAGACAAAATTTTAAACTTCCTTTTGAACGTTCTTCTCAGTGTCTTTATCTCCTTCAAATGAGCATGATCTCCACTGATTACATGGGACACACCCTCTTCAAGCTGCTGAACCACTTTTGCTCCATGAAATCGAAGTATCAGCGCAGTTAATAGTTTTGTTTGTTTAATCCTAGCACCTGAATTACTCAATTCATCAGAAGGATCCACGTAAATCGTGTGCTGCCTGAACATACTTAGTGGAGAGCTTTCCCATGAATAACGTGCTTCTATGTCAGCAATTGCATCCTGAGAGATCTCTGCCTGAAAGTTATTCATTCTTGAGAACACCTTCTTTAGTTTGGCAATATCAGTATCACCTGTGTAACTATCACCATAGCAGTCATATTCACAGGCAAAATGTTGTTTTGTTTCTGGAGACATGTGAATCATGAAATCAAGCTGCCAGGGTACAAATGTTTTGGATTGAAAGCACTGTAAAAGCCACTCCGCTCTCACAACATCATACTTGTCAGAATAAATAATATTTTTCACTCTGACATTCTCAATTCCTGCAATCACACAATAGGTGTCCAAACCAGGATTCTGGACTATGCTGCCGCCATATTCCGCTATTTTACTTTCCAGCTGATATTTTGAATATTTTTGTGTCCCTGTCATAACACAAAACTCAACATCTTCAAATATACTGGAAATCTGGTTTATATTTGAAAGATCAGGAGCTTTAAAATGATCTATTAAACCAATTTTTTTTTTAATCTTGGGCACAGTTTTACGTTTCTTTCCTTGTGGCTCATCATTATCTATATGAAAGTGCTTAGTCGCTAGCTTTCCACAAGCTTTACCTCTGAGTTGCTCTAGAATGTCAAGAGTCATACAATCATGCCATTCTTTATCTTCTCTTATCCTCTCAATACGAGGGAAACGTAATGTATAATCAGTTTTGTACATATCACTGCTCACAATCTCAGCTGCTTTAATCTGGACGATGACTGAATTACAAGGCTCGATATAGACTTCAGGCTTCTCAGTTCCACACAAGATACTTAAAGGAGGATCTCTTTTACGATAAGGTTTCCAATATTTGGCTAATTTCAAGCCAAGATCATAAAGTTCTTTCATAGTGTAACCAGAACCAACACGACAAATGGAGTGGAACACTGATGGTTTTTCACCAGGCAGAGGAGTCTCAGCAACTGCACATAAAAAATGTGACATCATGCCACCACGAAGACCTTTTCCCCAGTAGCCCCCAACAATTAAAAGATCTAGTTCATCCATTACTTCACTAACATACTCTGGTTTGATCTTGAACCATCCTTCCCCACGTTTGTCCGGCTTGTAAATTGACATGGGATCTTTTACCACAATTCCTTCTTCTCTGTTATCTATTGCTTCATTTAGAGAATCTATTACTTCTTTCTGAGTGTTAGCTTGATTTTTAGGAACAAACTGCAAACGACCTTCTATTGGTGTAAACATCTCATTCAGTTTCTCATATCTTTTGCTCAACATCTCATGACCCAATTTTTGGTTATTAACCATGAGAACATCAAACACACAGAAGCATGTCTGTAATTCTGAATCATCTGACATCTTTTTGATGTCAAATTTGCTACCCTTCTGTACAAAGTTCTGTGTGGTGGGATTGCAGGCCATCATTTCACCATCCAGAATGCAGTTCTGAATATTATTGTTGAAGATATTATGAATAAATGGAGTCAGTGAACCTTCCAAGGGAGAAGCTCCAAACTGCTGAGTATAATCATACCCATTTCGGGAAAAATACTTGTAAACATCTCCATCTTTGTGCATCTGCATTCGCTCACCATCTAATTTGGTTTCTATGTAAAAACTCTGGTTGTTCATTTGTTTTTCAATTTGTTGTATATCAGCAATAGCAGCAAGCATCGGTTTAAAGGGAGAAAATAATGTAATAGAAACATCACTAAGAAATACAGAAGGATTGTGTAACTGTCTACAGACTTTCTCCAAATCAGTTGTAACATTGTGCAACTCTGAAGCATCAGGATGAAAGATGGAAAGTAAGGTTTGCTGGCTGACACCAAGTTTCAAATCTTTTATGATCATCCTGATCAACCATTTCTGTTCAAGTGCTGAACTCTGAGTTATTAACTGAAGAAGGCTCTTCTTGACCAGATCCCTCCTTTTGGCAGCATTATTATTAGAAATGGAATCTAAAATATCGTTCACTTGTTTTATGGTCAGTTGACCTTTCCTGGGACACCTTTGTTTCAAGACAAAATAGGCAATCATAGCAAAGTCTCCAGCATCTCCCCGTGAGCCAGTAGGTGTTCGATAATTTAAGAGTTTTAAAGCATCTTTTCCATCTTTGGGTAAATTTAACAGCTCAATATACAGCTTAGCAAGCATGGTTTCTTTAATTCCATAAGCCATCCTTTCTCTTTCCAACTGTGGAAGAATAAGCCTCATTGCTGGATAAAAAGAATCTGTTACATCTTTTTCATTTTTATGAAGAGCATCATGATATTTCCTCCAGGAATCTAAAAACTCCTTGAAATTCTTGGTTTTCTCAGGTCGGGATTTGCATTTTTGTATTCGTTCTAATGTTGAACAGAGATCTTCAAAAGGAACTTGTGATGCCACAGTTAGTTGGGAAGGAGAACAGGAAGTAGAGATGGAAGACATCTTGAGTATTTCACTACAAAAAGAAAGAAAATGGCAAGCTTGTTTTCAAATAGTACAACTCTCACTGTATTCCTGCTTTTCCTTGAATTAGCAACAGCTCTACATTTAAAATGAATTAAAATCTCAGTTTTATTACACAACGTTAGGTCCAGTCATGGATGACCCTGGGGTTGCGTGCTCATCTCGCTCTTTAGTTTAGAAAAATGGTAAGATGATACATACATCCTTTTTTTTGTATGCCATCTATGCATGATGTGGTGATAGCTGTGGAGGGATTTAGGAAGTTTTTCTCTTCTCATAACTCAGGGCCACCCTGTGAAGCTGAATGTTGGAAAGAAAGGCAAAAAAGTACTTTTTCACACAGTGCACAACTAAACTATGGAATCTATTCCTACAAGACATAATGCTGACCACCAAATCTGATGGCTTTAAAAGAACATCAGATAAATTCATGGAGCCATAATGGGAATGTTCTACCCTCACAGTAAGATGCAATTTGCCTCTTCATGCTAGCTGCTGTGAATCACAAGTGAGGAGAGAGAGGGCTGTTGCTCTCATCTCCTGTGGGGACGTTTCTTCCACAGCGTCAGCCACAGAGAGAACAGGTGCTGGACTTGAGGGGTCAGGGGTCTGGTCTAGCAATGAGTGGCCGAAAAGGGAGAGAGCAAGAGACACACATGAATAACGAGAGAAAGAAGTATCTCACCGTCTGGATACACCGTCTGGCCCCTGCGGCGAAGGCGACCCGTCAAGAGCAGCCCGGGGGCTTCTCCTCCCACGTCCAAGCCTTGGCCTGAGGCGCCGGAGGGTCTGCCTGGCACGCAGAAGGGAGAGACCCCGCGGAGCCGCGGCCGGCCTGCTGGGCCCAGGGCTCTGGCTCGGAACAAGGCAGCTTCCCCGTCCCTTCCTTCTCCCCTCGACGAGCCTCCGCGGGGCTTCTCCTCGTCCACCTCCTCCGCTCGCACAGAGACCAAAACACAGCCTGACAGGAAGACCGGCCGGCGGCCTTTCTGCTCTGCGCATGTGCGTAACCTCGCCTGTTCTCGCGGAGTTTCCTTCTTCCTTCCTGCACCACCAGGCGCTTCCCTGATAGGCTCCGTCGCGGCGCTCGTTGGAAACCTTCGCCCTTCGAACTCTGACCCGGAAGCGTTGCCGTCCGTGCCGGTTTCCCGGAAGTGGTGAGTGGGCGAGGAGATTCCCGGCCGGGGGGCGGGGAGGACGACGGAGGAGGCGGGAGCGGGGCGCGGGCATGTCCCGCCCGGGACCGCGATGAGGTGGGCGCGTCGGGGCTCCATCCGCCCGAGCGGAGCAGCGGAGGCTCAGGTAGGGGCGGCCAGGAGCCGCGGGACTCTCTTCTCTGCCCTGCGCTCCTCGCCGAGGACGGCCTCGTCCCCCGCCTCCGCCTGCCCTGCGCCAGCGCCGCCCGGCACTTCTCGCCTTCCGCCTCGCAGCAGGTAGCGAAGCGCGGCTTGCCTGGCGCTTCCTGGGCAGGGCGGCGGCGGGGACGGCTCTCGGTGCTGCAGGAAGGCCCTTTCTCCCGGTCCCCTCACGAGTGAAAGCTCCCTCCTGCCCAGAGCCCACACCCCGCGTCCTTGTCTCGCTTAGGCGGCTGCCGCGCCTCGCACCAAACGCCCGCGCGCCGTCGGTTCTGACCGGTTGCCGCTCTCTCTCTGCCTCGCTACGTGAAGATCCGCCGGCAGCCTCATTACTTAGCTCTAAATGACATTCTTTGGAATTTAGCCCTGCTGAGTTTGTATAGTATCTGAAATAAGTGTGCTTCGCAGTTCCAGTTTATTTCAGTGGGATTTGCTTCGATGTGCGTATGTTCACGGTGGTAGAATGGCTTTGTGCATGTTTACCTGGAAGTCCTGATTTTTCCAAGTAATAATGCATGTAGCCTCCACTCTGTTATAAGGCAAAAGTTTGGCTCGATGGGGTCATTCCAGAAGCTTTGGTGATAGCCACAGTAGAAATCCAGGAAAGCTGGGTAATATATTGTTAAAAATATTATTTAACAGCCTAAAAACTTGCTTGTGAAAAATCACATCATTCTGGGAATATCACTCTGGGATGCATAGTTGAGTTTGTGACTTCTCTTTTGTATGTGAACACTGCAGCCTGTAATGCCCTATTAAAAAAGCAACTCATAACTGGAAATTAATAAGAATGATGTCTGATACAAGATGTTTTCCAAAGCTGCAATTACTTATTTGATAAATTTAACAGTTATTAATGTAGCCTCATTCCTGTTTTTCAAAATTAACAATTATGATAGTGAGGCAATACTGGCTAATACACTTCCTTTTGTAACTTGGCACACCATCATTACTCCTTTAAGTGCTGTATGTCCTGTTTCTGGATATGAAGGCCTAACAATACAGTATCCACTTGAAATGGAGCAATTACAACTACAACATATGCAGTATTCCAAATGTGGCTGAATTGTACATTTTGTGCGTGTGTGGCTATGGACCTAAAGGACTATAGAACTTCCCATGAGTGGTGGTGCAGGTGACTGTCTCTGCAAGCTTTTAAGTAAGCATTAGTCTATTTCAGATGGCTTTTACCTAACATATGCTGTAATCCTATTTGCTTTAACCAGGTAGCTTAGCAGGTTTTAAGTGGTGTTTTGCTGGTTTGATGAGTTGTTTTATTATTATGGGTTTAAATTTTCTGGTATTATATGTTCTGCTGCCAACACTACTATTAACTCAAATCATTGTCGTTCCTGGCCTTTTGAGCATCAAAAGTGTCTTTGATGCTACATTGTTCAAAATAGGGTGACCAATTGTGGTCATGGGTGGGATGGAAGGGGGTGACTAGAAGAGCATGAGGGAGATGCAAGCAGGGCCCCCCTAGAAGCAGGGAGTTTGAGCGATCAAGAGAGGTCAGGAGAAGGAGGGCCTTCCAGGACAGGCGTAGAGACTGACAGTCACAGTGTGAGTGCCAACTTAGTTGGCCCTGCTACACAGCAGCAAAACAGTCACAGTCCTGCTGGCTTGCCTCCCCCTCTGCCACCCCACTCAAAAGAGTCCTGCACATTGCTGAGCAAGGGCCAGGTAGGCCCTCTTGGGAGAGATCCAGAGTGAAAGGCTAGTGGTCAGTTTCAGCAGTGTTTTAGCTGGATTAAGATGAACCAGAGGATTCTGCTGTGTTATTTTCTGTTAATAAGGAGGTAATTGCATTCCGTGCCTTTCATGTATGTGCCTGCCCTGTGGTTGGCCTAGATTGTTGATAGCTCCTTGACAGTTGTTCACAAATTTATAAAGATACAGGTTTGGGAAACTACCCCCTCTAAATGAGTAAAAGACATACCAGTATTTTGTGCACAAAATTTATTTCATCTTCAGCTGAATCCCCTATCTTGTCTTTAATTGCTTTACAAAGATCAATAAACTCTAACAACATCGTTTTAGATAGTCCTATATTTTTATTTTATTGGTCCTCAGTTACCAGGCACCTGTGTTACCGGTATTTTATCCCATTATTCTGAATGGTTTTAGTTTGAAGCATTTAGGCATTTTGTGTATTGTCTATTTCAGTGGTGGCCAAACTTGGCCAGCTGTTTTTGGCCTACAACTCCCATCATCCCTAGCTAACAGGACCAGTGGTCAGGGTTGATGGGAATTGTAGTCCCACTGGTCTATATGATGCTAGCTGGGATCCAGAGCCTCATTATGTGAAGGCACATCTGTTTCTTAACAGTTTCTCTTGATTCCCTAATCCTGCTCTGCACTCCCAGACATTGTGCTATTTGTGAGGGTAGCAGCTGCTTTGGAGGGCATAAGGACTGGTAGGGGTGTTTGAAAGATGCTAATCAAATAGTACTTAGTGATTGTATTTACAAATGTGTCATTTAAGCAGCTCCAGATTTTTTTCTGCTTTGGAGTAACTTCTTGTAGAAGGTCATCTCCCCACATTATGCTCTCTGAAGAAATACTAATGGCATTATTAATACTAATACAATATTCTAGATCTAGATTTCCTTCCCCCAACAGTATTTCAGTTTATTTTGCTTGTAGTTAGATTGACTGCTGGAACCCATCACTTATCAGGAGGTGGAGATAAGGGGACACCGAAAACCCACAAAATACAGACTGAAGCTTTGGTTGAATGCATTTTCTACATGATGGATACTTGGAAACTCGATTCAATGAGAGGCACTTTTCAATTTGAACAAAGTATATAGGCAGAAATTCCAGCAATCAGAGCATTCCAAAAATATCTTTTGGTTACAGCTTTCATGTCCTTGTCTCCCTTGCAATCCAGTATCATAGATTCAAATAGATTATTTTGTGAACTTTGGATCTTTGGATGAAGGGATAATATAATACAATTTGGATCTACCAATCATTCCTACCTCTTCCAGATACCCAATACATTATCATCAGAGCAGTTAACTTTCTGCAACATCATTTGCAAATTAACTGTTTTAAATTAGACTTGCCTGATGTTAGGATTTGACCTTGACTGTTAATGTGTTGGCTATTTCTGTGTTGAGGGTGTGTAGGGCTGACAAGGGTTAAAGAAAGGAAGATTTGGTGGTTGGGATGGTAAAGGTAAGAAGAAAGCAGGGGGACAGGTGGATAAGAATAAGTGGTTTGGGTTCAAAAGTGCCCTTCTATGAGTGGAAAGATGGGCTTTTTTAGCTGAAGAAAATTGCACAAGAAAAGTGTACAGAACTAAATTCCGGAGTTGTTATTCTGTTAGCACAAGTCTTTGCACAGTTCTTTACACAAGATGATTTACTGTTTTTCTTTTAATTCCATGCCTTTCTGTTTCTATTTCAAATAACTACACAAAGCAAGCCCTAATGGCTGGGAAGTATGCAGCCATTCTTTTTTGCAAAGCAAACTGTGTATTGGGAACTGCATACATCCCAGCCATTAGGGCTTGCTTTGCGATGAGAAACATTTATAAAAAACATGGGGCCTCCTCCATCTCTCTGCATTGGATCTTGTATAAATGCACTGCATGTTGTGATGTAGCTTCATACTTTCTGCAGTGCCCCCAAAGGCATGGAGCCCATGCGTCTTTTGCACTACATAAAGTATAGGTATGAATTACCTTATACATTTGCTGTCCCTTTTAAAAGTTGTTTCTAAAGAAGCTTATTTATTTTCTTTTTTCAGGCTTCATATGGACTAAAGATTCATTGACTACTATAATGGAAAAATCATGGATGCTTTGGACTTTCATTGAAAAGTGGCTCCTTACGTTGGTCTCATGGTCCTGGGGCCTCTGCCGTATCTCTCTCTTACCTTTGATAGTAACTTTTCATTTGTATGGAGGCATGATATTACCTCTGCTAATATTTGTATCTATTGCAGGTATATTATATAAATTCCAGGATGTGTTGCTTTATTTCCCAGAGCAACCTGCTTCATCGCGACTCTATGTCCCCATGCCTACTGGCATCCCACATGAAAACATCTTCATCAAAACCAAAGATGGTGTGTTGCTCAATCTGATTCTACTCAGAAACACAGGAGACAATTCCTCATATTCACCTACTATCATTTACTTTCATGGAAATGCAGGAAACATTGGTCACAGACTACCCAATGCTTTGCTGATGCTGGTAAACCTGAAAGTCAACTTATTGCTGGTTGACTATAGAGGCTATGGAAAAAGTGAAGGAGAAGCAAGCGAGGATGGCATCTATTTAGATTCTGAGGCTGTGCTAGACTATGTGATGACTAGATCTGACCTTGACAAGACAAAAATCTTTCTCTTTGGACGATCCTTGGGGGGAGCAGTTGCTATTCGCCTAGCATCTGAGAATTCCCATAGGATTTCTGCCATCATCGTGGAGAACACATTCCTTAGTATCCCGCATATGGCCAGCACTCTGTTTTCTTTCTTTCCAATGAGGTACCTTCCTTTGTGGTGCTATAAAAACAAGTTCCTCTCCTATCGAAAAATATCTCAGTGCAGAATGCCTTCACTCTTCATATCTGGGCTTGCTGACCAGCTGATTCCTCCAGTTATGATGAAGCAGCTTTATGAGCTTTCCCCTGCTCGGACTAAGAGATTGGCAATATTTCCAGATGGAACTCATAACGACACTTGGCAGTGCCAAGGCTACTTCACAGCACTTGAACAATTCATCAAAGAAGTTGCAAAGAGTTATTCCCCTGAAGAAATGGCAAAAATGTCATCTAATGTAACAATAATATAACTAACTCCAGTCTTTCTGTCTGATACAACTGCAATGTACCTGGATTTGTAGAAAGTGATAAAGAATGACAATTTTTAAAGTGTGTACTCTGTCTTGTACTTATCTAAAGAGCAAAATTAAACATGGAGAGATCTAATAAATTATGAGCCAGATAGTTTTTACACTTAGCGTTATAAATAAGTGATGTTTTTGATAAAATTAATCTTAATTTCCATTTCTTAGATTAAGACACATTAATAAACTTATTGGTAAAAATTAAGTTAACCCTTGGGGAAATCTGATGTGGTGCAAGAGGGGACTTCTTCTGCAATGGGACTTCTTTCCTTTGTAGCCCCCCCCCCTTTCCCAAATTTTGCTCCAGAGGATTATAGGATGCTTCATAGAGCTGGGTGGGATGGGGCAGGGAGAAGAGAAACCAGAAGTTCTGTTGTACAAGAAGATTTCTGTTGTGCAGGCAGACGGACATCATTGGATGTTGCCCACTGGTTTTAAGAGAAGAACAGAGCTGTTGCATGCAGTGTATGTTTTGGCTGCATAGGTAACCATGATTAGTGACACACACTATAGCTAGAGCTTTGGGATGCATGATAAACCCCTGAATTCTTTTGTTATGCATCTCAGATTGTGTAGTGTGCTTAATATTATAAGTAGCACTAATGGCCCCTGGCCTCCTTTGGGAGGAAAGGCAGGGTAGGAATTAAAAAAATTATGGAAGTACACTCTATTCAGTATGACATGGCTGCATTCATTGCTTATTACATCCACATGCAGGATGGAGAAAAGATGCATTTAAAGTTAATGATATATTAGTGTTGATATTCTCATCTAGTCATGAAGACGGGCTGACTAGTGTTCATGTTGCTATGTTTGCTATCCTTATACTGGAAGGTTTACTGCCCTTAGCGCTTGTGCATTTTGCCTCTTGTGCTTGTTCCCCTAGAAGCCATGAGTGCTAAATGCATCAAACCTAAAGTCTGGTTGGAATATTGCTTTCTACTTAAGCAACAATATGGCAATTGGGTGAAGTTGGACTACAGGGAAAGGGGTTTTTTTAAAATCTACTATCTAACATTTACTTCTGCTTTTCATATCAAACTCCTCTTTAACTATTTTAAAATGTTTAATTAAAAAGTTTTCTTGTAGGGGAATTGGTTTTCTTTCATTGCAGCATGGTTGTCATTTTCTAAACTCTATTGACAGATGTCATGTAACATGAATAAAACTGAAAATATTTTGGTTATTAAAGGCCAGAATCGTAGGTGTACTTCTCAGGAAATAAGTCCCACCAAACAACAGGACTTCCTCATGAAAATATACTTGGGATTGGGCTATTAAGAGTTTGATATTGAGTATACTTTACAAAATCAAATTACTTATTCTATTAGGATATCTAGTATGTGTGTGTGTGTGTTCTGTTTTATTTTTGCTTTATAAACAATTCATTTATTGCAAAAAACTGGGTTTTTTATTTTCTGAGAAAGAGAAAAAACAGTTTACCCATTTAGAGTGCTCCAGAATCTTACAGAATGCAATTTTAACCACTCATTTTTTAAGATGTAGTAAGCCAACCTAGCAGTTTGAAAGCACGTCAAAGTGCAAGTAGATAAATAGGTACCGCTCCGGCAGGAAGGTAAACGCCGTTTCCGTGCACTGCTCTGGTTCGCCAGAAGCGGCTTAGTCATGCTGGCCACATGACCTGGAAGCTGTACGCCGGCTCCCTCGGCCAATAAAGCGAGATGAGCACCGTGACCCCAGAGTCGGTCACGACTGGACCTAATGGTCAGGGGTCCCTTTACCTTTAAAATAAAACAGTCAGTTTTGAAAACTGGTTGTGCTTGTTTGAAGAGCGTATAAATCAAGGTATGCATATGCTTGTGCAGGAAGTGGAAAGCTAATGGATAATACTTAATTGTTAGTCATACTCAGAGTAGACACACTGATTTCAGTGGACTGAAATTACTTAAATCCATTGACTTCAGTGAGTCTGCTGAGTATGACTAACATTGGATATTGCCCCTTAGAACCAATATTGAGTATCTGTTTGAGGACATTTTCTTTCTGTTTTTCCTCTATCTTCTCTGACATAATTGTTTCCTGTTTAGTCTTCTTCCAACATCTCATTCATCATTCTATGAACATTTATTACATGACACAGAAACTGCAAATAATCTCTTAAATAATTTGATATATTTCAGGAACTACAGCATTTGTGCTTTGCCATTCTTTTTTGTGGTATGCTATTTTAGCTTTATCAGTTTTGGAAACATGCCTCTATTAGTGTTCACAGAAAGTAAATTAAGCCTTATACAAAACCTTCAGCATTAGCATGCAATAGCATACTGTAGGATGTAGATCATACCATCCACAGTTGTAGAAAGCGTGAAGTTAAAACAGTGCAGGAATGCTGAAATGACACCCTAGACGACAATGATCAGTATTTTATTGGCCTGAGTATTGCTTTGGAAGAGAATCTTATAGTAATTATTAATCTTATAGCATTTGTTGTAGATATATCCCTTTCCCCTTATCTTTTTATAATGATATGTCTATTTGCTATGTGCACTTTGACTTTGCTTGGAGCTCATCATCTTGTAGGAAAAATATAGGTTACATTATCTTTTATATAAGAGCAACTGAACAGCCTTTTGTGGGACAGTAAATCAGCCGAGACTTGAGCTTCGAATTTTGCCTCTGAAATTTGTGGTACTTTCCAGAAAGATTAGCAATGGTCTAGTTTTGAATGGAGAATGATTCAGTTATGCCTGAAGAGATAAGAGAAGCTTATGCTTTCAAGTAAGTACTTGTGTGGAGCTAGAGTATGATGCTTATATGAAATTTGTGCTTGTTTTCACAATGAGTATTTGCATAGGAACTGTATAAAGCCCCTTTCCATTTCAGATGTCCCCCCTCTCCCCTCAGGAAGGTCAGGCTTTTAAATATTATAGCACAAGCTTATTGGGTCCAATTGTAATGACAGATGTATTGTTCTGAATACATTTTTATCTTTGATAATTCAGCAAAAAAATCTGGATTAATTTATGGGACCAATTGAGGGTCTGTACTCAAGGGTTTGTGCATTGTGGCACAAGGTGATACTGAAATCAGAGTAAGGATATTTAAATGTCCTTTTGGTGCTCTTATTTATTTGCTAAGGTTGTATACCCTACCTTCTGCTTTGGCAGATTCACAAAATTAAGGCTACTGAAATTTCAGTAAAATTCAATTAGAAAATAAGTATGGGGAAACATCTATAGATTTCTGTTGTGTAACTTTTTGCAAATGACACAAAACTTTATGGTAGAACTCTTGCCAAAAAATAAATTTGCTGCATGCAATAGAATTAAAGATACTTGTGGGTTCAATTTTGAATGTTTCACTTAGATCAAAACAAAAATTAAAACTGCAGCCATATGTATTTTCACTTAAAGTAAATATTGTTGAGTTCTGTGAGATCTGCTTATAAGTAAACATGTTTAGGGCCAGACTGTTGGTATATGTGTGTTTTCTACAGATTAAAAACAATACTTGTCATTTCATATTTTTAGACATGCATCTAATTAAGCACTTTCATTTTCTTTTCTTTTTTACAATAGTAGATTGATTTTCCTTTTACATAACCTCTATTTTTATGTACTAACATATGCAATAAATTGATAACACCTACAATTGCTAATAGCCTTTTCTGTGTGTTTGTTTTGTTTTCAGTATAATTATCTGTCAATTTCCTGTAGTTTCAAAATGTAGAATAAGCCATCAGTTGGGCAGCAGTGGAAAATAATCTCTTAACACTTACAACACTGCCAACTTAATCTGTTATAATATTCAGTTCAGATAATTTTAAAGGCACGTATGACTTGAGTAAGGATTGATTGATGTTTGGTGTAGTAAGCTTATCCTATTTTGGTCAGTGCATCAGAATTGTTTTCAGATAGATTCTTCTTCCTTACTTCAATATGTTGTAGCATGGCATATTAATACGATTACTATTTCACATCCTGCAGTTTATCTTATTATGCTGCTGCCTAATCCTGGCACATGGCACCTGAATATTTCACTTTTGAATGATGATGATTTCAAAAGGCAAACACAGGCTCCAAACTCCAGGAATCAACTCTTTGGGCTTCAAGCTCCTAGGCTTTCTTCCCACCACCCACTCCTTAATTTGGAGGTGGGGAGTGAATTGAAGAAGTTGAAGTTGACCTGGAAAGGAGAAAAAGGGCCAGACATTCATCAAAATTGCACATATTCTCAGGAAGCACTCAGGATGCTGGTAGTAACAGCAGAACCAACACTATGATGCTGCTGCTGCTGCTGCTGCTGCAATTGCTTAGAGAACAACTCCATGCAGTCACAGTGGCAAAGACTGAAAAAAAATGAATGCTGATCTTGTCAACTGCAGAGCCCCCGTGTAGTTTGCTGACTCCCCTCCCCCCTCCGTGCCATTGCAAATTATTGTGAGGGGCAGGCATAGAAAAATGCTACAAAGGTGCATCAGGTTGATGGGCTCCTGGTTCACCACCTGTATTCTATGACAGCAGAGGCCTCCTCCTCTCCCCTTTTAGAATGAAAGCTGGAAATTCAGGCCAGTTATTAGCCCAAAGAGATCCAAGCAAACCCTAGAAGATCGGGTCTTATGGCAACCCTTATTTTTCTAGTCAGGAAATATGGATCTAGTTCTTTTACTCTGAAAGACTACTAACTGATACTTGCTTTGCATAAGAAGCGAACATTACGAGGATTATCATCCTGTAGATGGCAGTGTTTCATTTATACTTTTGATATGGCTTCGCCCAAGTAAGTGGCATGGACATGGTACTGTAGTGTTTCTGTGGATCTTTGTACTTAGACTTGGTATTTACTCTAGAGGAGTGAAGGATGTAACTCAATTTTCAGAAACTGCAACTGACTTTTTCCATTGTGTGGAAACTGCTTCAAGGAACTGATTTCAAGAAACCAGAAACTTGCACAACCTGGGGTGGAGAGGCAGGTAAGCAAACCGGTAATGATCTGAGAAAGAATATCAAACAGCAACCATAAAAATTTCGATGAGCAATTAAGTTCATAAGCCACCGCTTACTGCTCTGAAACCCAGAGCAGTACTAACATCAAGCCTTGATTCTCTTGTTGAAGAAAAGTCTTCATCTGACTCCAAAAAGGTGTTTGGAAGCTCCATGCGGGCCTCACTCCAGAGAGCATGGAACTGAGAAGGCCATCTGCCTGGTTGCCATACTTGTGCCTCTCTCAGCAGGGGCACATGGAGAAGGGCCTCAGAAGATGCTCATAAGGTCCAGGTATATTGTTGAGAGAGGCCTGTATAAGACACAAGCTGTATAAGGCTTTCCATGTTAAAACCAGCTCCTTGAATTATTAGTAGTATTGGTATTATTATGTGACTTGTTTGTCACTTTTTACCCAAAGGCCTTAGCAACGTAAAACATTATACCACAAAAACACAACACCAACACCACCATAACAGGAAGCTTCACAATCACACTTGATAATATAACAATATCATCTCTCTCTGGGGGAAAGATAAGTCCTTACCTGGTGCGAAAAACATGTCAAGAAAAGCACTAGATGGATCTTACTGGGCAGAGCATTCCACAGATGGGGAGCCACAATGGAAAGGGCCCTCTCTGTTGTCACCACCCTCTGAGCCTCGCGGGGGGGGGGGACCTGGAGAAGGGCCTCAGAAGAAAATATAAGGGTCCAGGCAGGTTCATATTGGAAGACGCATTCCAGAAGATGTTGGAATCCTGAACTACAAAGAGCTTCATAGGTCAAAACCAGCCAGCTATGTAGTTGTAACAGAATTGGTGTTATGTGATCAGCTTGTTATGTGCGGTGGATTTCTGGCTGGTTGACTGACCAAACCAAGAAATTGCTCACCAATAGATCCTTGTTATCCTGGTAAAAAGTGACAAGTGTGGGTGCTGCAGGGTTCTGTCCTGGCCCCATTGTTGAGCAACATATTTATAATTGACTTGGATGGAGGAATAGCGGGAGATGCTCATCAAATTTGCTGATGACACCAATCTGGGAGGGGTAGCTAATACCACAGAAGATAGTATCAGGATTCAATATAATCTTTATGGATCAGAGATGACTGCAGAAACTAACAAAATGAATTTCAATAGGGACAAATGCAAAGTTCTGCACTTAGCTAGGAATAGCCAGGTACACAAATATAGGATAGGGGATAGCTGGCTTGCCAGTAGTGCATGTGAAAAGGATCTAGGGATCTTAATAGACCATAAGCTTAACAAGAGTGACCTAATCAAGGGAAGTAATAGTCCCACACTATTCTACCTTGGTCTGGCCACACCTGGAGTCCTGTGTCCAGTTCTGGGCACCACAGTTTACAAAGGGTATTGACAAGCTTGGAGGTGGGCAACCAAGATGATAAAGTGCCTGGAAACCATGTCTTATGAGGAATGGTTGAGAAATTTGGGCATGTTTAGCCTGGAAAATAGAAGACAGAGGAGATATAATAGTCATCTTGAAATATCTAAAAGGCTGTCACATGGACAATGGAGCAAGCTTGTTTTCTCCTGCACTGCAGGATAGGACACAAACCAATGGATTCAAATTACAAGAAAGGAGATGGGAAGTACATTTTGACAGAAATAACTGTTCAACAGTGGATGCTGGTGGACCATCATTCACTGGAGGTGTTTAAACAGAGGTTGGGTGACCATCTGTCAGAGATTCTTAACTGTGTTTCTTGCATAGCACGGGATTGGACTAGATGACTCTTGGGTCCCTTTCAACTCTAAGATTCTATGATTCTAAACCCCACTGTGATCAATGAGCCATTTCCATAAATTGGTATAGGGCTGCAGCCTTAGTGTATCAATAAGACATACATGGTCTAGGAGCTTTAACATAATTATTTCTTAGTGACTTTTGAAAAACAAGTGTAGCATTGTTAATTCCTGTAGTTTGATAGGATTTATTTGATGATGTCAGAGTTTTAATCTTTCTGTCACTGGATTGTACAGTGGTACCTCGGGATGCGAACAGGATCCGTTCCAGAGCCCCGTTCGCATCCCAAATGGAATGCAAGACACGACGGCGCGTCTGCGCATGCGCGGGTCGTGTCTCGCCGCTTCCACGCATGCGCGTGACGTCATTTTGAGCATCTGCGCATGCGCAAGCGGCGAAACCCGCAGTAACGCGCTCCGTTACTTCCTGGTTGCTGCATAGCGCAACTCGAACGCGCTCAACCCGAAGCACATTCAACTCGAGGTATGACTGTATAAGAGGAAAATGAAAATATCTAATTCTGTCATGTTTGGTACTCGGAGCCAATACATTGTATTCTCTACACCTTGCCAAGAGTTTCCAACACAGGTTGCTATCTAAGAGTGCAATGGAATTCAAAATGACCAGACATTTGGATGTGGTGAAGGTCATACACAGCTGTGTAGCTGAACTGCTATACGTGAAGCTGAAACTAAAATGAGGAAGGTGAGTTGGGGAACCACAGAAACAGAGCCATAAAGCAGAAGCAAACATTAAATGTCATGCATATAGCATCAACAGACCCACATGACAGGAAGTAAGTGCTGTCTGCATTTTGGCCACATATCTTGGATGCAACTGGCAAGATGTGGTTATTCATCAGAAAGAATTAGCTGAAGTTTTCATCTGGTGTTTAAGGAAGGAGGGATGGCATTTATGACCTACACACGAGGAAAGAGCCATTTCACCACCTCCCATCCTTTTAATGGCTTGGATCGTAAAGGGTTCTTACTATTATTTCTGGGGCTTGCAGTGTTCATGTCATCTTGCCTTGCAGCCATCTCTTTCTACTATGTTACAGCATTAAAATCAGAACTAGCCATGCTGAGCAGCAAGCTGAACTGCAGGGTCCAGACAAGGACATCATTTCCACAGCTCTTGAGGTCTTTGGAAAAGAGCAAAGAGGCCAATTCCTTCATTCCCTACTTGAATGTATTAGAAGGTGCTTCTAGTCAGGTGAGCTGCAGAACCATTTGGAAGGAAATGTATACTTCTTTGTGTGTTCTGCAATTTCCATTCGCTTTGGGGAACGACAGGAGTCACAGCCCTAATATTTACTTTCTGTGTATGTTGTTGGCAGCAAATTTCTTCTGGACCACATCAAAGTAGTGAAGAGATAATGTGGAGTGGAGACAAGCACAGGGGGAAAAGGTCTCCTCTGCACACAGGAGAAGCAGGTAAGTGAAAAGAGCTTTGTAAAGAGGACAGGTCCCCAAGGAGTAAATGGGCTAACAAATATGTAAGCCTTTTTGCTGGGATTATGGCATACAGCCAAAATTATGGTAATTAGGCATTTCTTTTGAAAATAGTACAGACGAAAGTACCTAGGTCTCAGAAAAACCTATTTATGTGTGCTACTACAGCAGCTAGGATTTTGTTAGCTTAGAAATGGCAGGTGAGTGATGTCCTAAATAAGGAGGATTGGCAATTAAAAATGACAGAATATGCAGTTAGCAGGTCTAACGAATAAAGTAAGAGAACAAGAAGATCAAGTATATAAAGAAGAATGGAATTTTTTTGTGGAGTATCTGGAAAACAACTACTGTATAACCATGTGAAAACATTAGTAGGAGTAATGTAAATTCAACAGTATAACACATAACAAAGGAATAATAAAGCATTAAGGAAATTAAACGAAAATACAAGAATATGTGGGAGAATTAAAGGAACCAGGGAGGGGGAAGAAGGGAAGTCGTAAATGATTGGTTTATTTTAAAGAAAGATATGAATGGGGAAATGTTTATTTTAATATGAATATGGTTTTGGAAAATGTAACATTGATACACACACCCACACCCACCCACCCACACATAGTGCTTTTTTTCTGGGGGGATACAGTGGTACGCATACCCCTAAACATTTTGTGAATCTTAAATTTGGCCTCATTGAGGGGCAGTATTTCAATATGAGTAGGAAAATGAGAGTACCCCTAAATATTTTTTTAGAAAAAAAAGCAGCACTAGGGGTGAGAAATCTCAGACCTAGGGACCGAACGGCCCAATCCATTCCTTGGTACTCTCTCCAGGTCACGATTTTCACCAGCCCTGCTCTCCCAGCTCCCTGAGAGCTTTTGCCTAGCTGCAATGTGTCCTAGAATTGTGCTTGCTTGCTCCACACCCTTCTACCTCTGGCCCTGCCCACTGCTAGCATGTGGCCTCCAGTGCCGGAGGAAGGGGGGCGGGGGTGGGCCACCCTGGGTGTTATCACTGAGGGGGGTGACAAAATGTTGGGCGGCACTCACCGTGGGGCCGGCAGCGCACCTGAGCCACGCGTCTCCCCAAACGGTCCACCTGCCCCCTCTCCCTCGGCTGTTGGGCAACTGCGTGGGAGGCGGCAGGCAGACTCCTCAGACGCCCCGTGGAGCGTCCTGCCCCAGCTAGCCCCACCCCCACAGGCAGCTGGCCCCGCCCCCACAGGCCCCGCCCCCAGGTGCAGGGCATGCGCGCCACCCCAGGTGCCCAATCCGCTTGCTCTGCTGGTGGTCTCCATAAAGTTTCCCACTTAGGTTGAAAAATGTTCCTCACACCTGGTCTGGTCTATTGTTTTCACACATGGGGAACACTTCAACTCTGGTAGGTTCACTAGTGTTATTTTATCTACAGAAGGTGAACAAACTAACTACGCAGATTCATTGAAGCCACATTGCTAAAATTTGTAAACAATACAAATACAAACAATACACAATATCTGTATTCTTTTACTATTAGCCTTCAACACGATTTGGTGGAAAGACATGATACAGAATTAGCAGATAAATAAGTAATGGTTAATCTGTTCAAAAAAAGAGAATACTGAATCTGTATATATCAATATATTCAGAAGCTGATGGTATGTCACCATAAAAATCTGTACTATTCTGGAAAAGTAGATTCATTATGTTTTGTGTTGGTTAAATCCCATTTTTGCTCAACTTAACACCTCTACCATAGCTGCCTTTCACTTTCTATATCTGTTGTCTTTAAAGGGGCAAATTTTGAAGCTCAGAGCTTTTGGTTTGGTATGGTCTTACTCAAACATTAATTCCTCAAAAGGTAGTCAATAAAGTACTCATTTCAATGTTTGCTTTACTTCATTCTGCTAACTGAATTAATTTTTGTTCAGAATTGCAAATACCTGAACTTAATGCCATGAAAATAAATCTGATGACAGAAAACCATTCTCCATTAACCTTTAATTTTTACAGTGGTACCTCGGGTTAAGAACTTAATTTGTTCCAGAGGTCCGTTCTTAACCTGAAACTGTTCTTAACCTGAGGTGCACTTTTGCTAATGGGGACTCTGCTGCCACCGCGCCACCTGCGCGCAATTTCTGTTCTCATCCTGAGGTAAAGTTCTTAACCCGAGGTACTACTTCTGGGTTGGCAGAGTTTGTAACCTGAAGTGTTTGTAACCCGAGGTGTTTGTAACCCAAAGTACCACTGTAATTTGTTTGAGCTCTGTACTACACTCGGCTGCATGAGGGTAATCTTCCATTTTAGACTATTCATACAAACTATAGGCAGTTCTGTAGGCCTACAAAGGCATCCCAGAACAATTACAATATGAAATCTAAAAACATACATAAAAAAACTAAATAAATTTTGTAATGAACAAGTTATCAGAGTAACTTGTTTTTTACCACACTGAATAATTTGGTGTCATCTTGACCTCCTAAATTCACCCCTAAATTGAGTCCCTTCATGAACAAGTTTCCTACTTCTTTGCCAGGCCCTTTTCCCTTTCATGACTTGTTCTGTTTTGATTGTTGGCCTGTGGGCATGGACTGCCTTGTTTTAATTGTGTGTATGTAGCCTGCTCTGGGATCCTTTGGGGCTGAAGAGTGGGGTACAAATAGCAAAAATAAATATTAGAAAACACTACTTTACAAAATAGAGTAATAACTTAAGTTGGGTTTGGGAAACTGGATCTGACAATTTGGTAGGATCCTTATCCTTCTCAGCCCTTTTGTGCCACGTTTTGACAGGTGGGTGAGGCCACTTGTCACATGTCGGTCACCTGGCATCACATGAAGCCTTGACATTCCGTGGGCTGCAGCTCCCCCAACACTAGTTAGGAGGAGTAATTTGAGTTTGCAGGGGGCAGGGGGAATGGCAGGCAGCGGTGGAGCAAGCCAATCGGGCGCCTGGGGCTGCGTGCGTGCCCTGCGCCCAGAGGCGGGGCCAGCTACCCGCAAGGCGGGACCAGCTGGGGGCAGGGTGCTCCACGGGGCCTCCGGAGTCTGCCTGCCTCTTCCCACTCAGCCGTCCCCCAACACTAGTTAGTTAGGAGGAGTAATTTGAGTTTACAGGGGGCAGGGGGAATGGCAGGCAGCGGTGGAGCAAGCCAATCAGCGCCTGGGGCGGCGTGCGTGCCCTGTGCCCAGGGGCAGGGCCAGCCGGGGGCAGGGTGCTCCATGGGGCCTCCGGAGTCTGCCTGCCTCTTCCCACTCAGCCGCCCTACAGCTAAGGGGGAGGTGGTGGCGGGCGGACCATTTGGGGCAGTGTGGAGCCTGCGGGCACCCAAGCTACCACGTCACTCCCAGGAGAGACGCGTGGCTTAGACACGCTGCAGGCCCCGCAGTGAGTGCCCCCCGGCATTATGTCACCCCCCTCATTGGTGACACCAGGGGTGGCTGCCCCCCCTCTTCCTCTGCCCCTGACAGCAGGGAAAAAACACACACAGAGAGAACCTACCATCAATATTGTTCTGCTTCTGCGGCCACTGCAGGGGAATTGTACTTTTGTGTCTCGGCTGCTGGGATGTATATTTTAGTTACTTCCTTCTGTTTCCCCCTTCAGTTCTACAGTCATGTCTTCAGCTGATGGCTGACAGCAAGCGTGACATTCAGCAACATGGTAATGAAGCATTTTTTAAACCTCATTTTACTCTTGCCACAAATAAATGAGCAGCACCACCTATGATTCCATTTCGCTTGCTACAGGGCAAGAAACATCAAATTGTGCTCAGCTTTTCATTTCCATTAGTAACATCCCTTCACATTTCCAATGGGAATTTGTCAGCACAGCCTTATGCTGAAATGGTGACCCTGTCTTCAAATCGTGTGAGCTGCTGCTTCATTGGAGCACATGCTCAGGTGAGCACTGTGAGTTCTGTTCCGTTGTTGCACTTGTTTTAGTGCAGGGGTTGCTACCCTGTAGGCTGCAGACAGCGTCCCAAGAGGCCTGCCTTGGTTCCTTTTGTTCCCCACTGTGATTTCAAAAGGTTTGTGCCCTCCCAAATTTGTCAATTTCTTTTTCTAAAGATGTTAAATGCATGCCCTCTGTTGTGTTTCTGTGACGCCAAGAGGTGACCTTCCTCAAGACCCCTCAAATTGTTCCTTTTTCTTTTTCTTTTTGGAAAAAATGGCCACGCCCACTTAGATAGTTGACCCATGGGTCAGTCTGGCTGTCAGCCCGGAGAAAAGTTAGCCATACCAGCTCGACTGGTGCATATAGTGGAATTCTTTGTGCATACTAGAGCAATCCACATTTTCTATTTTTGCTGCACTGCTGCAGTTGTGGGGGCTGCCAACTTTCCAGAAATTATTGAAAACATGAATAATCTGTGATGGGGAGAGGGTGCCTTATTCCTGGTGACCCAAGAGAAAAACAAGCAGGTATAAATAAGTTGTTACCACAGCTCTTTGAATCTCATCTTACAGGTAGAAACGACAGATTTCAAAAAATCCAACTGATTCTCTTCAAAAGTCAGTAACATCCCTTTGGTACTAAAAGGAAGCATAAACGGATTAGCTTATTCTTACATATTTTTTTTGTTTCTTTTAGATGGTTCAAGTATAGTTCCATGGCTTCTTAGCTTTAAAAGAGGAACTGCTCTTGAAGAGCAAGGAAATAAAATACTTGTCAGAGAAACTGGCTACTTTTTCATATATGGTCAGGTAAAGAATTCAGTAAGCTCCTGGAGTTTGTTCTGTTTTCTTAAAGTTCCATAGTGTAATCAGTTTTGTCTGTCTTTATTCTTCAGGTTTTGTATACAGATGAAATGTTTGCAATGGGACATTGGATCCAGAGGAAAAAAGCTCATGTAGTTGGTGATGATCTCAGTTTGGTTACATTATTTCGTTGCATCCAAAACATGCCTCTCACTAATCCTAACAACTCTTGTTATACTGCTGGTAAATACCTTACCTGTCCTAAATACATTTTGCCAAGTCCCACACACACGGAATGAGAAGGAGCTTAAAAAAAAATCTGACACAGTGTTTCTAAGTGGTGTGGGTGTGTGCCACATATTTCTGCAACCATTCACTGAACTCATTAAGTTTCATACATAAATTCCTAAATTCCTTATCTTTTCCACTACTCTGTGGTGGTTGCCTGTGAACAGTATTCAAAGACAATAATAGATTCTCCTCAGTGGAGTTGTGGCTGTTATTTCAAGCTACTTTCAGCAGAATGTGCTCAGTAATTTTGAAGCCTGAGTGCAAATGCTTACCTGGGTGACAAACAGTCTCTGTGTGGTGGAGGAACAATTCACATGACTTCCTGCCCTTGAAAAGTGTGTGTTGGAGAACTTGCATGATTAACTGTCTATAAGCAATGCTCACATCATGCTTAAGATCTGTTGTGGGTAGTTTAGGGCCTCCGTTTCCTGTTCCATGACCTGAAAGCTGTGGCCACCAACTTGGGCCTCAGTTTTAGAAGTCAATCTTTATTTTTTAATATTTTATTACATTTATATATTGCACTTTCTCCAAGGATCTCAGGCAGTGTATATAATTGTCCATCCCTTTATCCTCTCAAAAATCCTATGGAGTTAGGAAGAGAGTCACCCACCCAGACTGATACCATATGTGTCACACAGGTGTTGCTCCCCAACACTTGCTGGAGACCCACATAGTCTCTTTCCAGGTATTATGCTGTACTTGGGAAAATAAAATGTTTGATTTGTTGCATTATAAGTTTTATTTTACATCCTGAGACCTTATTATTAGCAACACAGCAATAACAACATTAAATCAAAGAGGTGTCTCTGGACTGACTGATAACAATCTGTACATGTTTATATGTTTACATTTCTGTAAGGCTATTCAAACTTTCTTGGCAGGTATTGCAAAATTAGAAGAAGGGGATGAGCTCCAGCTCACCATTCCGCGGATGGGAGCCAAGATAGTCTTGAATGGAGATGCCACTTTTTTTGGTGCAGTCAGACTTCTGTGAAGCTCTTCTTTGTTCCTTGTACAAAGGGTTGGATCTGTTGCGTGTTTCATTTTTAGTTAGTTGGTTTATGGAGTACTGTTTTCTGTTTTATTGAAAACAGGAAGCTGATTGGATGTGGTACGCCCACCTCATGTGGGTTACCAGAAATGAAATTTGTAAGAAGAATATAAATATAGCATTTGTTACATAAGAGCCTAAATAGAGCAGTCTTGAGTCAGACCAACAACTGATCTGTGTTTCATTAGTTTAGTGTTCCACTTCCTACAGTGGCCACCTGGAAATGCAACAGCCCTCTCTACTGTTTGTCTCCCCCAACAGCTAGTATGCCAGGACTTACAATTTTAAACATCAATTTTCTTTTGAGGAAGGAGGGGAGATGCATTACTATTTCAGCAGAATGTGCCCTGTGGAATGACCACCCATTAGATGCCAAGGAAATAAACAACTATTTGACTTTTAGAAGACATCTGAAGGCAGCCGTGTACAGTGGTACCTCGGGTTAACAACTTAATTTGTTCCGGAGGTCCATTCTTAACCTGAAACTGTTCTTAACCTGAAGCACCACTTTAGCTAATGGGGCCTCCTGCTGCTGCTGCTGCTGCTGCACCGCCGCCGTGCAATTTCTGTTCTAATCCTGGGGCAAAGTTCTTAACCGAGGTACTATTTCTGGGTTAGCGGAGTCTGTAACCCGGGTACCACTGTATAGGGAAGTTTTTTAATATTTGATGTTTTACTGTGCTTTTAATATTTTGTTTGGATCTGCCCAGAGTGGCTGGGGCAACCCGGTCAGATGAGTGGAATATAAATAATAAAATTATTATTATTTTATTATTATTATTATTATTATTAGTCACATAGAGTGCAATAAAACTGTGAATTGTTACAATATGTCACAGAAGTACCCTTGATACTGAATTCCATGCATGTTCATAAATAAGTCAAAATCATTGCAGTGGAATTCACATTTCAGTAAGTGTAAAAGATTGCAGCTTTCCAGCTTTCAATTCAAAAGTTTTAAGAGTCAAGCAAAAAATGTGTTCTTATCAATAAATAAAATACTAACACACACAAACAGAGGTCTTTGCAGCATCAAACTGTGTTCCCCATTGGCCAACAAAGTAGTGCAAATATTGATGGCATTTTTCACTTAGATGACATTGAAGACTGTTAGGAATGTGGGGGAGGGAGGTGCGCATCATGTGCAGGTTGTCCTAAGACAGCTGAAGCCATTTTTTGTACCAGGCACTGGCGAACTGTCAAACTGAAAGACTTGTGGTATTTCAGTAATTCTAAATGCAACATTATATTAAAACATTGCGAATAAGTGTCAACATATGTGGTAAGGAATAAGAATGAATCTGGCATTGCAGGGGGCTCCTATCCAAATCTAAGGTTCTGTGATTCTATGATAAAGAACAGCCTTCTGACAGATAATCTTCCTAAACGCTGTCGTAATGCAGGGAGCCACAGTATGGGGAATAAATTGCTCAAAGGGAAGTGGAGGCAACTTCTTCCCAATGAGAAGGCCACATTCCATTCCGGCACCAGCAGCCTTCTGGTTGTGTAGCTTTTGCACCCAATTCATTGTTTAGAACACATCAGGAAAGAAATGTGAAGCTGCAAACAGAAAACAGCTTAGTAAAGCTCAGTCCCAAAATAAGTATTTCATTCTCTCTCATGTTAGAACTCTTTGCCTTTTTATTACAGACCGGTCTACGGCTGCAAATGTTTACCAGCAAGCACTTTAAGTCTAGATTGTTCTCTGTCTTAGGGTTAGGGGACTAAAGTTGGGTTAGAGATTATAGTTGGGGTTAGGGCTAGGGTTTTAGGGTTAGGGATTTGGGTTAGGGCTTTAGGGAAGCCTTTCTTCCTCCGCAGGGGACCAGAAAGCATGAGCCTTCCCAGGGAGTAGACCCTGGGGCACTGGAGACAATGTCACGCTCCACATGAGGTAAACCTGTAGGTCTCAAAGAGGCCATGGGCTGCTAGACCTGGTAATGCTGTCAACCCCTCCGCCAGGTAGACCGGCATCTCCCGGCACTTAAATTCTTAATTGTAATTTTTGTTGCTTCTTTTATTTCTCATATTGTAGTTTATTGTATCATTTGAGTTCTATGGAATGCAAACTGTAGTGCAATGAAACACAATAAATAAAAGCAACAATAGAAATTCAATGAAAGACCATACATTGTCTCATCCAGAATGTTACAATTGCTACAACAGGCAGAAAGGCCATTAAATGGTCCACAAAGACCCACAGCAATTTTCAAGCTATCCATGGAAGTTTGGAAACCACTGATCCCCTTGGAGATGTGGCTACAGAGTCCTGGTTGTCATGATGAGCTCACACACGTCTCAATTTTTCTCTATGCCACCACACTTTAGAAAGATGAATTCAGTTTCAACAACAGAAATATTTGTGCAAAGGTCTATTTATTTCATCTTTTAAAATCACATTAAAAACAAGTATTTTACATATAAAGTATAAAAACCATGAACAGTTTTTTTGGGGGAGGAGCTTTAAAAAATATCTATTGGTGCAAATTGTAGACCTTCACAAAGGACTTGATCTTGGAATGCTTGGCAATCATTTTTAATTTTTTTTATTAAGCTTACAAATTTTAACATAATAAAAAAATCAAATTACCGTACATTTTTCAATTTCAATTAACCCCCCTCCCACAGTGACTTCCCCCAACTTCCCTTTTTTGTTTATAGCATATTTATTTTTTCTGCTTATAGTTTTGATGCCTTATATACTGAAATTAAAATTGTATTATTAATTATTCTTAACATTTTTACCTCATATTATTATTTTCTATTTAAATATGTCCATTGTAAGTGCATTACTCGAATCCTGTAAATTAGTTCATTTCAGTGCATTGTTTCTGTATATATATCATAAAAGGTTCCCAATCTTTTAAAAAGTCATTATTGTCCTTATCTTTGAGTCTTTCAGTTAACTTCGCCATTTCAGCGTATTCCATCAACTTTTCTTGCCAATGTCCTTTTTGTTGGTATTTTGTCCCTTTTCCATCTTTGAGGTAGTAGAATTCTGGCCACTGTTGTTGCATACATAAAGAGATTCTTATCTTTTGGTAAATATTGCCCTACAATACCTAATAAAAATGCTACTGAACTTTTACCAAAGGTTAACTTGAACATTTTTTTCCATTTCATTATAAATCATGTCCCAATAATTTATAATTATTTTACAATTCCACCACATATGAAAAAATGGCTGTCCTCCAGACTGAAAATTTTTCTATGAGGCAAGCTGCATTACTTGGATACAGGATTGGGTCAAATTAGAAAATACTGATTTATTAGATCTGGAAGGACATGCCCACTTTTGGTTTGAGGCTCTTGAAAGGGAAACAGAAAAAGAGGTAAGACAAAGTGGGTGTGTAAATAATCCTATTTCTAGGCCATCTTTTCTTTTTACACCTTTCAGAGTGGCTGACAAAATTATTTAAACAAGACCAAAATATTAATATTTATAAAGATAATTATGAAAAATGTTGGAATGATAAAAAGGAATCTAGAAATATGGGGAAGAATGAATCTCTCCTTATTCCTGGAAGATAACATAGTCCTGCCTTTAAAAAAATCTAATGAATAAAATATTGGAAGAAGGTAAAATTCCAATGTCATGGCAAGAAGCAAATATTGTATTAATTCATAAGCAAGGAACACCTAGAGAGCCAGTAAGTAACTACAGACCCACCTCGCTATTAAACAATGATTATAAATTATTTGCGGGCATCCTGGCAAGCAGACTTAAATTAATACTAAAAGATACTATTAATTATGATCAGTTGGGCTTTCTACCAAACAGACATATGAAAACAAACACCAGAGTGGTTATTGATTTAACTGAATATTTGGAATTAACACCTAGCAAAAAAGTAGCATTTATGCTAATGGACTCCGAAAAGGCCTTTGATAACCCAGTGGCGTAGCGTGGGTTGTCAGCACCCGGGGCAAGTAATTTGCGCCCCCTAACCCGTGGATTTGCGCCCCCTAACCCGTGGATTTGCCCTAACCCCAGATGTTGCGCCCGGTGCGGCTGGCCCCCCCTGCACCCCCCACGCTACGCCACTGTGATAACCTATCTTGGGCCTTTCTGCAAAAAACGATAGAACTATCAGCTCTTGGAGAAAAATTCTGTAGAGGTGTCAAAGCAATACATAAAGAACAACAAGCCAGTTTAATAGTAAACAACACCAAGACCAATATTATAAAAATTGAGAAGGGCACCAGGCAGGGTTGTCCGCTTTCGCCCTTATTATTCATTTTAGCTCTCGAAATTTTAAATTCAGAATTAAGAAATGAAGATGAAATAAAAGGGATTACACTAGGGGAAAATATATTTAAAGGTGTTTGCGGATGACATCATTTTAACGACTGAAGAACCAGAAACAAGCGTCCCAAAAGCAATAGAGAAAATTCTAGAATTCGGCTGTGTATCAGGATTTAAGATGAATATGACAAAGACAAAGTTAATGGTGAAAAACATGCAAGAGCAGGAACAAAAAGATATACAGGAAAAGACAAAATTGCAAATTATGAAAAAGGCAAAATATTTAGGTATAGAATTAACCATGAGAAATATCAATTTATTTGAAAATAATTATAATAAGGTTTGGAAAGAAAAAAAGGATTTTGAAATGTGGAGCAGATTAAAATTATCAATAGGAGGAAGAGTTTCCATAATTAAAATGAATGTCCGTCCCAAAATGTTCCATCTCTTTCAAACAATTCCCATATCATCTAGGGAAACATGTTTCGAGGAGTGGAGGAAAGATATGACAAAATATGGCAAAATAAGAAAGCCCACATAAAATTTAAACTCCTGACAGACAAAAAATAAGGGAGGTCTGGTGTGGCCAAATTTAAAATTATACTATGAAGCAGAATGCCTTGTATGGCTGAAAGAATGGATCAAGCAGATTTATTGGAAAAAGCAGATTTATTAGACCTGGAGGGCTTTAACAACAGGTATGGATGGCACGCCGACCTAGCATATGATAAGATCAAAGTCAATAAAGACTTCAATAGCCACCTAGTTAGAAACGCGTTGGAGTCTGGAGTAAGTACAAATCGAGATTGGAGCTAATGACACCATGGTGGCTGTCACCTAGAAGCCCATGCCATGAAAAAACTAAACATGAATAAGGAATGGGCAACTTATAGAGATTTGATAATGGAAGATCAAGGTAAACTTAGAATAAGACCATATGAGGAAATAAGGCATTATGTCTCCGACAGATGGCAATATACACAACTTGGAAGTGTCTTTAACTCAGACTCAAAGAAAGGCTTTGCTGAAGAAAATTCATCAATGCATGAAACATTATTAAAAAACAACAAAAAATTACTATCTAAAATGTATAACCTTTTGCTAGATTTGGACATGATTGATGAGGAAGTGAAAGAGACAATGATTAAATGGGTGCGAGACTTCGGCCACACAATGTATTTAGAGCAATGGGAGAAACTTTGGCAGGAAGATATAAGGTTTACCACCTGTAGTACCAAATGGTCTACAGGTGGTATTTAATACCAGTCAAATTAGCAAAAATCTATAAACCAAAATCCAACCTCTGTTGGAAATGCAACAAGGAAGCTGGTACAACAATGCATATGTGGTGGAGTTGCACCCTGATTAAGTATTTCTGGGGGGAAATACATGAGAAATTGGAAAAAAAATGCTTACAATCCCATTAAAGAAAAAACTAGAGGCTTACCTACTGGGCCTTTTATGAAAAAAAATACCAAAATCGAAAAAAAAGAATTTTCTTATATGCAACCACTGCAGCTAGGATAGTAATAGCATCTAAATGGAAAACTAAAGAACTACCTACCAAGGAGGAATGAATTCTCATATAAAATGGATACTTAAAATTGGCTAAATTAACAGCATCCATACGACAGCAGTCAAATCAAAAATTAAAAAATGAATGGCAATGCTTTGATGATTATATGACAAAATACTGTATTTTTCGCTCTCTAAGACACACTTTTTCCCTCCTAAAAAGTAAGGGGAAATGTGTGTGCGTCATGGAGCGAATGCAGGCTACGCAGCTATCGCTGAAACCAGAACAGCAAGAGGGAGAGCTGCGCAGCAATCCCTCTTGCTGTTCTGGCTTCTGGGATAGCTGCGCAAAGCCTCTTCAGCGAAGTACTCCCTAAAAATTGCACTTGCGGCTCCTGCTGCTCCTGTGAAGTATTTGGGAAGACTGCTCCCCACTGCAAGCCAATTCCATCGGGCCCAAGGGACGGGGTCTACACTCACACATTCTCTGAGCAGCTCTCTGCAGCAAGTGGCAGAAAGAGAACATAATGGGAATGACGTATAGATGGTACATAACACCAGTAGGTGGAAGGACATGATAACCGATTTGGTTGGCATGCACATTTATGGTATAACAAAGGCAACTAGAGAAAGAGCAGCTGGTATGTGAGCTCAGAGAGCTGAAGGCAAACATCTCCATTTATGAGTTTGAGGCTCTTGAAAAGGAAACAGAAAAAGAGGTAAGACAAAGTGGGTGTGTAAATAATCCTATTTCTAGGCCATCTTTTCTTTTTACAGCTTTCAAAGTGGCTTGCTTAAAATCATTTAAACAAGATCAAAATATTAATATTTATAAAGATAATTATGAAAAATGTTGGACTGAGATAAAAAGGAATCGAGAAATATGGGGAAGAATGAATCTCTCCTTCATAGGCAGAATTGCAGCAATCAAGATGGATGTATTGCCAAAAATGTTGTTTTTATTCCAAACAATAAGTGATGCAGTTTCCTTCAAAAAGTGGCAAAAAGATATATTTAAATTTATCTGGAAAGGGAAGAAGCCGAGAATAAAACAAAATATTAACAGATGTGAAAGAAAGAGGAGGCATCTCTCTTCCAGGCTTAAATTTTTTCTATGATGCAAGCTACATTACTTGGATCCGGGACTGGATCAAATTAGAAAATACTGATTTATTAGATCCAGAAGGACATGACAACCGATTTGGTTGGCATGCATATTTATGGTGTGAGAAAGGCAAAGTTTCTCCGGTCCCTCCTACAAGATCCAAATTGTGTTCCAAATGCAAAACTATTTTTAGAAACAGGTGAATGTCCTCTATGAACTAAAGCATGGTGGGCTTCCCTGAGATACTGGCTCAAGATCTCAGTCTTTGGCCTAGGGAAGGGGTTACTTCCATACCTAAACAACGAGGAGTTTACCAGCTCATGGATGAAAATTATGGTTAGAAAAGCCACTTCCACTGGTATGCCACCTTCTCTCCTGTACTATCTGGGATATGATACGCCCTTGAATCTCTGAGGCAAAGGCTCTGGGACATATCACATAGTGATCTCCGATCTCAATCTCATGTTATCTGTGGCCCATTAGCAGTAGGAATTCAATTTTCAGACACCAGCATATCTTTAAAATTTGTCTGTACCAACATATCTGCGTCTTTTCACCAAAGCCAGATTAAATCTATTCCCATCAGAAGTGTTAAATGGCAGACTGAGAGGCATCCCTTATCAAAATAGGATCTGTGTGTGCTCTCAGGACGTTGACTGCATGAGGCATATTTTATTGCATTGCGGACAATATGATCAAGCGAGGGAACTATTGATTAAACCACTACTGGCAAATTGGCCGGCTCAATCTGAAGCCTACTATATCAAATATCTTCTGGACGACAAGTCCAATGTTATCACAGCGGCCGTGGCAAAGTTTCTTTCAGTAGTCATACGAATCAAAAATCAACATACCCATGACTAAACAAACAACCTTCCCTGGGGGGTTGTCTATATGAGTCTATTTTATTCTGTATCTATGGTGTGGGTTGTTGGACCATAATTATTATTATTATATTATTATTATGACTAGAAATAGAGAAGCTGGTATGTGAGCTCAGAGAGCTGAATGCAGACATATCCATTTATGAGTCTGAGGCTCTTGAAAGAGGCAGAAAGAGAGCAAGAGGCAATAGAAGAGAATAATCATCAAAATTAGCTCTCTTCTTGAAAGAGGTTTCAGGAGCAGCAGGGAGGTGTTTGAGGGAAAGGGCTTTCAAACAGCCTCATGCTGCTGCTGCTTCATTGCAAGTTGAAGAGCTTAAGGCACTACTGAAGAAACTGCGCCTAGGAAGCAGTTCAGGATGCATTCAAAGGGCCGCCTGAAAGTTCTTTGCTGTGCTTTGAAGGCTCTAAGTTTACTAAAGTGAATAACTTATTCTTGTCTAGTAGGAGGAAGTTGCTGCTGCTACTGTACAACTTTGGGAGCCTATTTCCATCTGGCATTTAAACTGTTGGTGATTGTTAACCATTGTCTCATTGCCACAGCATCACTGAGAGCCTGCTTCATTTTTTTCATTTCAGCCCCCGTGTTATTCAAAATCTTTTGCAGCTCACTAATGTGGTTTTCCAGTGCTTTGATTTTATTCTTTTGCTCCTTGATCTGCAAGTCTTTTGACAATACTTCCTCCTGATAAACCAAGAAAGAGGAAAAACACCAGAAATAAAAGGTGTTTAGGCACACCATTCCATTTCCCAGTTTGATGGGGGTTTAGGTTTGGCGCAGCATTACATTAAAATTGACAAACCGACCAAAGAATTCAAGGCATTTGGCTAAGACTAAACAATAGTATTCTGATTGATTATACATGCAAGGCCACCACCAGCAACAGCTCACTGGAGATATGCCAGCTTCCCAGGATGAACTTCCTGCTTCAAGCATGCCTCAACAGAGCTAGGTTAAGCTTCTACACATCAGAAGGTCCTTTTCTACAGTGGCACCCTTCTAGCCATTCCCACGTGTCCCTCGCTCGATTTGGTTACTTAATAACAGCTGAGACAAGAAATGTGGAAGAGCCACCAGTTTTCCACCGAAGGTCCCACAACATTTAAATTTTTAAATATTAACTTGAACTCCTCTGCTGATGCAGAAGAAGCAGATGGTGTCACCAGCATCTCGGTGACAATCCTTATTTTATCCTGCTCCTCGTTTTCAAGAGCCTTCTCCTCTTCAAGGATACGTGCCAGCTGGGACTGTGATGAAACCAGAAAGGAAAAGCATCAATACCAAAGGTTGGAAGGCACACGATGTTCCTAGTAAGGATAGGATACCCGTGCGCTTTGGTGTAGACCCCTTCTTGCTTGTGAGGATTTCAAAGTAAACAACTTACTTCTTCTAGGCGTCATTTCAACGATCTCTCTTAAGATTTTCCATATTTTTTGCTGTACTCGCAAACTAGGAGAGATAGGCACATGCAGTCAGAACTGCTCTTTGAAGGAGAAGTCAGAAAAAAATACCTTTGTTAAAATCTCTTTTCGAAAATTACAGAAGTATGGAATCTTAAAAATCAACATTTGCTATTACAGTAAATGCAAAAGGGACCCATTAAACGAAATGTTGCAGCATACGTTCACCTCTCATAGAAGGGAGAAGCCTGGGTTAGCCAACCTAGTGCCCTCCAGATGTTGTTGAACTACAACTCCCATCATCTGACCATGTTGACCATGGCTGATGGGAGTTGGAGTCCTCCAACATCTGGGGGGCAACAGATAAACTATCAGGAGCTCAAGTAGGCCATTCCCCCCCACCTTTCCTTTTCCGCCTGATATTCAAGACTCCATGACTACCATGAAAGCTTAGTCTTCATAGACTCTCTTTTTAAGAGTTGGAGGGGTTGGGTTGCTTCTGCAAATGTCAATATCCACCCCAGCTATTAGAGGAAGTACTACATTACTTCCCTTTGAAGAGGAAGTCTGATTTCTCACAGTTCTTTAACTGCAGATACATACACTAGAACAAAGCATGCCAGTTTAAAGAGAGGGAAATAACTTCTTGCCTACTTGCTACTTTGGGCAACTTTGCCCACAAAACTTTTTGGGGAAGAAAACGGAACTGTCTACTTTTACCTGGAAAGTGCTAAGAGTTTCTTCCAAGGATGTCTGAGGGACTGTGCAGATAATCACAGTCTTAGTATTTCCATTTAGTGAATTCTGGAGAATCCGTGTCAGCTTGCTACCCCTGTAGTCAATGTAGTCTCTGGTGAAGGAGGATGACCAAAAAACGAACAAGGAAGTTTTTACTTATCAAGTAAAGGCAAAACTGGCCAAGAGCCGATCTTTTACATCTAGGACAGAGACAGCAGATGTGGTGGCTTCCAAAAGTTGTCGGATGACAACTCCCATCAGGCCCAGACAGATGACCAATGGCCTGCGGTAGTGGGAATTGTAGTCAAACAACCTAGGGATGGCACTACGTTGGCTACCTGGTCTAGAATCAAGTGAGAACACTTTTCAATACAGCACAAACTAAAGAACCTTTTCTTAACTGTATTGTCCTTACCCAGCCTGATCGGCACAAAGCTTCTTGATAACTTGGCCCAAGATGGAGAGGCTTTAGTTGACACTGCAGCCTTCTTTGAAGAAGAAGAGTTTGGATTTGAAATCTCGCTTTATCACTACCCTAAGGAGTCTCAAAGCGGCTAACAATCTCCTTTCCCTTCCTCCCCCCCAACAAACACTCTGTGAGGTGAGTGGGGCTGAGAGACTTCAGAGGAGTGTGACTGGCCCAAGGTCACCCAGCAGCTGCATGTGGAGGAGCGGAGACGCGAACCCGATTCCCCAGATTACGAGACTACCGCTCTTAACCACTACACCACACTGGCTCTCTTTGAGACGAATCCCTAGGCATTCAACATCAAACAGCATTTTATTTTCAGACAGCTCCTGCCACAATAGTTCTTTTGCTACCATATTGGGAGAAAATATGTTCAACTGAACAACATTTAACATTTCATGAAAGCAAAAGGACAGAGGAAACGTGTGTTAAATGTGTGTTAAAGTCATTAGTAGATTGCATCTAAGATCCTGGATGGTCTGTAACAGAAGAAAAGGTAGAAGGATGTGCATACTATGCGACTTGATGTTTCGACCACTTTAAGAACAGACATAACTGAATTTCTACTATAGTCCAAGGAACCAATGTGGTCAGGGTTCAAATCCCCACACAGCCACAAAGCTCACTGGTCTCTCAACCTTACCTACCTTGTGGCATTGATGTAAGGATAAAATGGAGGGGGACAAAATCAAGTAGGCCACCTTAGCTTCTTGGAGGAAAGGTGGGATATAAATGTAGTAACATGGGCATTGTTTAGTCTGCACCTCTTCAGCACCTTCCAGCAATGTCAATGGAACTTGCTTTTGAATAAGCATTAGGACTGCTGTGCCAAACAGACTTGAAACCCAGAGCAACTGAATTTCTGCAGCTGCTATTTCCCAGGCAGAAACAGCCCCATTAAACACTTCAGAAGTTCATGAGCCTTCCACAGTCCCAATATATAGTTGGCTCTGCCGGCTACATCTCAAGTAGAAAGCACACAAGGCTGGCCCAATATATTTTGCTGCCTGAGCCGAAGCAGAAGATGGCACTCCTGCCACCCCACCTCTTTCACTATAGCCAAGTCAACCAGACTGGTGCCAAGACAAAATCCTATACTTCAGGAGTTAGCAGCCTTTTCCAGCTGTGGGCCGGTCCACCATCCCTCAGACCATGTGGTGGGCCGGACTATATTTTTGGGGAGAAATGAATAAATTCCTATGCCCCACAAATAACCCAGAGATGCATTTTAAATAAAAGGGCACGTTCTACTCATGTAAAAACATGCCAATTCCCGGACTGTCCGCGGGCTGGATTGAGAAGGCAATTGGGCAGCATCCAGCCCACGGGCCTTAAGTTGCCTACCCCTCCTCTACTTCATCTTAGAGCAGCAGCATAGCTTAGAGGACAGAGCAGATCCTATGGCACACAAACCTCTTTCCTCCAAAGCATTTGGGGCTTTCAGAGGAAAGGCAAGTTAAGGAAGGACCTGATAGAGGTGTATAAGATCATGCATGGTATTGTTGGTCTGATCCAGCAGGATGTTCCTGTAATGCACACAAGCTGCAGCATCCTTCAATGGTAGTTTTTTTTCTACCAACCCCCATTTACAAACCTGTTCTATCTTTCAAAGAACTCACCAAGTGAGATATTACTGCGCCATCATAGCTATCTCTTTGCTTTCAATTATCTTTAAAAAACAAAAGCGAAGCTGTGAACCTGTTTTACTATCACCATCAGATTAGGTAAAGGTAAAGGTACCCCTGCCCGTACGGGCCAGTCTTGCCAGACTCTAGGGTTGTGCGCTCATCTCACTCTAGAGGCCGGGAGCCAGCGCTGTCCGCAGACACTTCCGGGTCACGTGGCCAGCGTGATGAAGCTGCTCTGGCGAACCGGCAGCAGCGCAGCACACGGAACGCCGTTTACCTTCCCGCTGGTAAGCGGTCCCTATTTATCTACTTGCACCCGGGGGTGCTTTCGAACTGCTAGGTTGGCAGGTGCTGTGACCGAATGACGGGAGCGCACCCCGCCGCAGGGATTCGATCCGCCGACCATGCGATCGGCAAGTCCTAGGCGCTGAGGTTTTACCCACAGTGCCACCTGCGTCCCACAGACCAACAAAAACAGCCACCACTAATACCAGTTTGTAATGTGCAGATCAGTATATACAGTAGCACACCTGCCCTCTACCAACAGAACCCAGAACTGGCATATCTTGTGGAATGCTCTCCTCAGGGAGGCATGCCTGGTGCTTTTGTTACATATTTTAGGTGCCAGGCAAAAATCTTCCTCTTCTCCTAGGCCTTTGGCTAATTAAACAATCCATGGTCTTTTAAACGATGTGTGTGTTTTATTCTTTTTGTTTATTATTATGGCTTTTTATTGGTTTTTTAATACTGTAAATCGCCCAGTGGTAGTAAATGTAAAAGAAAATAAAATAAAACTAAATAATAATAATAAAATAATAATAATAATAATAAAATAAAATAATAATAATAATAATAATAATAATAATAATAATAATAATAAAACATCATCGCAGCCACAACCAATCGCCTGAGGGGGCGGGGCGAGCATCCAAGGGGGCGGGGCGAGCATCTCGAGGATGTCCCGTCCCCCCTCCGGGACGGCCCCGCCCTCTCCCTGCCTGCCCAATCTCTTCGGGGAAAAACCGCCTCTGCCCTCCCCCGGGGCCGTTTCCGATTGGTCTACTGGGGACGTAGGCGCTCAATCCCCGCCCACAAGTTGCTCCGTAGTAATGCCTAAGGGGAGGGCGAGTGGGCGAATCGATCCCAGGCGCCTGGGCGGGGGGAGGCGAGGAGACAAAGGGCGCTTGATCCTGCAGGAAGGCCCAGAGGGAGGTTCGAGAGAGTCGAGCCGTCTCCACGTACTTCGGGAAATGAGTGAAAGGGGGAGGGGATTCTCCCCTGGCTTCTCCCTTCGCCTTGTTTTCAAAGGGCCCTGGTGCTGCTGGGGTTAAAAAGGTTCCTCGGTTCTTCCCCCCCCCGCCCCGTCGTCTCTTGGGTGGGTCAGGCCAGGCAGAAAGCCGCTTGCTGATTGGCTGCATCGGATTCTCAGCCTTTGCGAGCGCGTGGATGACACGCGTCCCCTTTAAAGCGTTGGTGTTGTTCGTGGAAGCGGCTGCTAAACCCCTTTGGCTCCGGCAGCGCCTCCGTGTTGGGCTGGAGAGGCGGAGCGGGGCATCTTCTCCTGGTTCTGGAGAGCGCCTCCCCCCCCCCCAGCTGACTGAAAACTCCCGCTGCTCGCAGGAGATTCTTTCTTCCCGCTTCCCGCCCTTGGCCAGGACTCGAGGCGGCTTCCAGAGAGACGGCAGCAGCGGGAAACGGCGTCCCCCTCCTCTTGGGGAGGAAATGGCAGGGAAACCCCCAAGGGGCCCTTCCCGTCCTCCGGGCAGGCCGCTCGCTCTAACCGCTGGGCGCTCCTGCCCAGGCCCAGCCTCTCCTGGCGAGTCTCCCCCCCTCCGCCTTTCTCCACCTCTGCAGGGACGACACCCGCCCTCGCCCCTGCCTGCCTGCCTCCTCCTCCTCCAGCCGGGGAGCTGCGCCTCTTGGCCGCTGGCTGCAGGCTTGGGAGTCGCGGGAATCGACTCCCCTTTCCCGCCCCCAGAAACTCACCTGCCAAGCAGCACAGAGACAGGGACGCCGCCGCCTTCCTCCCCCATCTCTTCGGGAAACGGGGCTTCTGCCCTCCATTTAACTTCCCCGTTCCCGATTGGTCCGCTGGGGACGTAGATGCTCAGTCCGCGACCACAAGCTGGACCGATTAAAGTCAGCTGCTTGTCTCCCTTTGAGAATGGGGAGGCTGATTGAGATCCGCTTCACCTGCCGGTCTCCCTTTCACGATGAGCGGGGAGTTGAAGCGAGAGGAGAGAGAGGCAAAATTGCGCACGCTTTAAAGACCAGAAACAGGACAAACTTTTTTTAAAAAACGTCCCTATGAGGCAAGCGAGGCTGTATTCCCCAAAGCTAGAGGCAGAAGAAACCAAGAAACAAAACAAAACTTGATTTAGAAACCCCACTTCCCTTTATAATTTGGCAAAATATTAGGACTTTATGATATGTATTTGCATAATTTGGAATATTTAATGTGATTTGATTGGATGCTTAAAATGGAAAACTTAATACAAATCATTATTAAAAAAAGAAAAGAAACCCTGCTTCCCACGGGATGGGGAAAGAAGCTAAAGACACGTGTCAAATCGTTTCAATAAAATAGCCAGCCTAACTTCATATTAGGGAGGACACAGTGGTGTAGGAAGGTCAAGTGGTACCAGGTGTGGAATTCTTTTTGTCAACCCCCCCCCCACGCCCCCCAATTGAAATCTGTCAAAGAGAGCTGTGCAGGTGATCATAATGCAGATCCCACCTTCTCCCCCTTCCTCCACCCCCTCTGTCAAAGCCATGCAGGAGATGCTGCTGCTGGTGGTCCTCATCCTGCCTTGCCTCCTCAGAGACAGGGCTCCTTCTCAGCTCCCTCATCTCTTCTCTACCCCTAAACCAGTGTGTGATCTCTTCCCCCCCTCAAACCAGTTGGACTGCACAGCTCTCCTAGGCACAGCTTCTCCTCAAACCCCCCCCCCCCAAACCAGCAAGACGGCTTGAGCACATAACACCATTCCTGGCCCCACTAAACTGGCTACCAGTTAGTTTCCAAGCCCAATTCAAAGTGCTGCTTTTGACCTATAATGCCTTATGCAGTTCAGGACCCCAATACCTCAAAGACCACTTCTCCCCATATAAAGCATCCTGGACCTGGCTTTCATCATCTGGAAGATCTGGAGGGTGGCAGTGTGAGAATGGACCTTTACAGTGGTGACTCCCTGTTTGTGGAATGTTCTGGCACCATTATTATATAAAAATCCTTTTTAACCAGGCCTTTGCCTCTTAATTGTCTTTGGCCTTGAGTGGGTGGAATGTTTTCATCCTGCCTTTTAAAATAGGATTTTCCTTTAGGGTCTTTATTTTTTTCTTTTATGCTGGTTTCAATGTATGTGTTTGTATGTACATATATTGAAAGTTGCTTTGAATAACCTTGGTAAAAAAAACCCAATAAAATTTTGTTGTTGTTTAGTTGTTTAGTCGTGTCCGACTCTTCGTGACCCCATGGACCAGAGCACGCCAGGCACTCCTGTCTTCTACTGCCTCCCGCAGTTTGGTCAAACTCATGCTGGTAGCTTCAAGAACACTATCCAACAATAATAGTAATAATACACTATGTCTTTTTGAACAGAATGATACAGAGCACACTTAAATACTGTCCCAGAACCATGTGCTCCCTCTAACTGGATTGTATGAAAATAAACTCTGAACATAACCTCATATTGGCCCTGTTCTAAGAGCTGCATTTTATAGTACTCACTTTAGTGTTTAAAGCCCTAAATAACTTAGCCCAGTGCCCCCAAATTACCACGGATAGTGTTGGGGTGGCCGTAGCTGTGCATTGCCAGCCATCGGGGGGGGGGGGAACTCTTCCCCCATGCCACTGCAGGAGAGCGATCTCTGCAGAAGCTTGGGAGGCAAGCTGCACGCTTGCCAGCCTTAGGGTTGGCGGGGTGCAGCTGGCAGGCGTGTAGGGAAAGGGGAGGCTGCCAGCAAAGCCATGCAGCTCCACTTGCTGGGGCGCCCCTGAGAGGCTTGCGCCCTGGCGCAACACACCACTAAGCCCTATGGGAAAGATGGCTCTGACCTCAAGCTTACAGTTGGAGAAACGGGCTATCAGAAGCCAGGACTGCTGTACTATTGGCTGTGGGATTGGGTCAGGGTCTTGATGCTGGAGGTTCAGAGCCTCCAGAGCCTGAGCCCAGGACTTCATGGATGTAATACTTGAGCCTGACTTGACAGAAATATAGTGTCTCTCATACTTGCATATGCATCCAGCAGCTCAGGGAGCATGTCAGGTAGGAGATCACAGAAAGGAGGAGAGATGCTTGTTGTCAGGCCAGGGCTTTGGCCCTTTAAGAATAATAATAATAATAATAATAATAATAATAATAATAATAATTTTATTTATACCCTGTCCTTCCCAGTTCAGAAAACCGGGCTCAGGGCGGCTAACAACAAATTTTAAACAATTCTAATACAACATAGAAGCAGCATAAAATACAGTATAAAAGCAAGAATAACAATAAAATTCAAAGTTCAAAAATCAATTTGGGGGAAATCCATCCAATAAGATTCACAGTCTTCAGGCCTCAGCTTTAGAAGGGTGAACAGGTGAAAGAGACTCCTAAGTCTTCAGTCCCCCTCCAGTGTTTCTTGAAGCAAGTGACTCACTATCCATTATTCTGCAGCCACCAGATGGCCTTGACCTCTTGGGTACCAGTTTTAGATGAGTCTCTCCCATGGCTCCCTGAATGTTCCTTGCTGCTGCTTCTGCTGCTGCTGCTTTTGCCACTGATGTTGATCTTCTGTTTTTGGGTGCAAATAAGATAGGTCTACCCCATGCAATGCCCACCAAATAATTGTTTGGTGGGCTGGAAATATTGTGGTTGAGTTGGGGAAAGGTAAAGGATAAACTTTAAAATGGGCAACGGGATTAAAATGCATCAAAACATAAACTACTCGGCAAGTACCTCTTCCCGCCACAAACCTTTGAGTTAAATCCAGAACAAGACAAGATTGGAAGACAGGGCATGTTCTCACTTTACGTGACGGTTGTGTTATGCATGCCTCTGATGAAGACTGTAAAGTTCAGTTGGTTGTATGTATATATGGCACATAGACAGAATACCCATGACTGGCTGTAACTTCCTGGTATGTGCCCACATATTTAGCAAATTCATTTTCAAGCAGCATTTGGGACGAGGGTTCCTGCTGCTTCCAGACTAACATCACTCATGCATGGCCAGCACATGTGTCGTTGTTGAGGGGTTCTTCCCACAGGCCCTTTATGTGCTTGGAACTGATCATGCAGCAAGCACCTCTCTTAAGTGTGATTAATTTGAGCAAATTGTGTTAGCTTATTCAACTTCATGAAGAAAGAAAGTGCTCCTACAATCCTGTACATGGTGATGTTCCTGCAGAGGCCTAGAATTCTTGACTTCCACAGTGGAGGACTGTTAATCACTAATCCTGCAGGTCTGTTAGTGTTAACTGAAGCATATAATGAGTTCCTGCTCCAAACTTTAATGTGCATGCCTGTGTTTTAGTTGGCAGGATTAGCTCGGCCAGCGTACTACCTATCGAGTGCCCTTGTTATAGTCTAAGAAATTACTTCTTATTAGCTGCCTTCACTCAAGCCGTTTGTCAATGATGGCTTAAATAAAAAAGTATCTGAATTCAAAGACAACATCCCTCCCTTTCTGGTGAACAAGGGCGCTCTTGATCTTCTTCAGCAGCACAATCATTGCAACTGCTGTGGTGAAGCTTAGCCCTCTGCCTAATTCTCAAGAAGTTAGAAAAGGGAAGGCGGAATCAGGAACTTCATTTGTATATATCTGTATCCCACCTTTTAGGGTAAAACTCTCAACAAGAAGGCTAACAAGAATCAGCAAGACACATATACAAAATAACAAGACATTAAAACAGTACCAATATTGGCAAGTAAAGCAGCAGCAATTAAAATATGAAGCCACCAGTCAAATGCGAAGATAAACAAAAACATTTTTTAAACTCACTGACAGAATCACAAGCCCTGTCTCTCAAGAAACCTTCCCAAAGCATTCAGACATTCCTTAGGTGTTTATGGCAAGGCCATCTGAATTGGCCAGGGTCACCCACATCTGCAGGGAAGGTCCTCCACCATCAAACCAAACCTTGCATAAGGTCTCCTGTGATATTCCTGTAGACAAGGTGGTAAAGTATGGTCTAGACAACGCGGGTGGTGCTGTGGTCTAAACCACTGAGCCTCTTGGGCTTGCTGATTGGAAGGTCAGTGGTTCGAATCCCCGCGACGGGGTGAGCTCCCGTTGCTCAGTCCCAGCTCCTGCCAACCTAGAAGTTCAAAAGCATGCCTGTGCAAATAGATAAATAGGTACTGCTGTGGCGGGAAGCTAAATGGTGTTTCCATGTGCTCTGGCACTTGTCACGGTCCTCAGTGCACCAGTAGTGGTTTAGTCCTGCTGGCCACATGACCGAGAAAGCTACCTGCGGACAAGCGCCGGCTCCCTTAGCCTGAGAGCAAGATGAGTGCCACAACTCCACAACTCGCCGTTGACTGGACTTAACTGTCCAGGGATCCTTTACCTTTTTACCTTTTACAGTCAGGCAGATTTATAGTTGGTTGATGGACTGTACCCAGAGTTCTCACTAATGCCTTCTCATCAGCCTGGAGCGAAAAGAGAAGTGGGGTGCTGCAGAGATCTGCCTTGTGCCTGGTGATGTCTGGCATCTTTATAAATAACGTGGATGAAAGAGTGTGATACTCATCAAATTTGCAGATGACACCAAACTGGGAAGGCTAGCTCATATCTTAGGAGACAAAAACCCTTTGTGACTGCTTTAGAGATACAGTGGTACCTCGGGTTAAGTACTTAATTCGTTCTGGAGGTCCGTTCTTAACCTGAAGCACCACTTTAGCTAATGGGGCCTCCTCCTGCTGCTGCGCCGCCAGGGCACGCTTTCTGTTCTAATCCTGAAGCAAAGTTCTTAACCCGAGGTACTATTTCTGGGTTAGCGGAGTCTGTAACCTGAAGCACATGTAACCTGAAGCGTATGTAACCCGAGGTACCACTGTATTGTATATATAATTTATTTTTTGTTGTAAGATTTTCAGGGTTAACAAAGGTACATAAAATGTCAATTTTGTTTGTTTGTTTATAATGTCCTTTCTACAGGTCATTTGCATTTGTTGTAAGACAGTGCTATCATAGGTTTTGTGAGGTGGGGGGGAAGGTGGGGTAATGATAGTTTATGTGTGGAGTTTTGTGTCAGCGTCACATGGATAGGTTATTTATTTATTTGTTCGTGTTGGTATCATGAGAGATAGCCCAGGGCCTGGTTGATTGCAGTGATGTTTGGATGCCTGTGTGAGGGGGTTGGAGTTGTTGGGCCAGGTTAGCCATATCAATTCATATGCTGTTTGGGAGTTTAGGTTGTTGTGAAGATGGCTATCATATTTCCTCTCAGTCTCCTCTTTTCCGGGCCAAAACAGACCCAATTCCCTCAGCCATTCCTCATAAGGCTTGGTTCCCAGACCTTGATCATCTTGGTAGCCTTGCTTTGCCCTTGCTCCAGCTTGACAATAAGCTTCTTAAACTTTGGCACTGAGAACTGGACACAGTATTCCATGTGTGGTCTGACCAAGGCAGAACAGAGTGGTACTATTACTTTCCTTGATTGGGAGACTAGATGTCTACAAAGACCCCTAGATCCTTTTCACATGTACTACTAGTAGGCCAGGTGTTCCCCATTTTATGGTCTTCCTGCCTAAGGGTAGAACCTTACATTTGTCCCTGCTCATTTTGTTAGTTTGCGCCCAGGTCTCAATCTGTTCAGGTCATCTTGAATCCTGATTCTGTCTTCTGTGGCATTACTTCCCCTCCCAGTTTGGTGTCACCTGCAAATTTGAGGAGCATTCCCTCAATTCCTTCATCCAAGTCATTCACAAAGATGTTGAACAACAATGGGCCTAGGACAGAACCCTGCAGCACAAAGGGGATCTATTAAGCCAGAAAAAGATTCCCATTCTTGAATAACCTACGTTTAATCACAGAATTATTCAAAAGAAACAATTGATTCATATATGTGTACGTTCTCTCTCTCTCTCTCTCTCTCTGTTCCCAGATAGTGATTCAGTCTGAAAATATTTCTTGCCACAAACTCAGCTCTTTCATAGAATATTAGATTCTTCAATAAAGTCTTTGAGCAGCTATCATTCACAGCATTGCACCCAAACCCAAAGAAACATGGAACATTAAAATGCAGACTATCTTTTACAGCTTTGGGAAATAGTTTTCTTTTCATTTCAAATGAAAATGTGGGCATATATTTCTGACAAAGCTTTGCTTAACCTTTGGTAGGGCTGCCCAAGGCCCAATAAAATAATGGCCTCGTGGGTCAGTTGTGTCTCATGAGCTGCCAGATGGCCACCCCTGTCTTAGGTGGTTGTTCTCTTTATTTATATAAAGATCTGCTCAGGGAGAATTTTTTATGACTGAGCTTGAAACGTAGGAAGCGAAGCATATAATACAGTATGACAGACCTGCGTCCAACGACTGTCAACAAGTCATGCTCTAACTGGAAAACAACCTTTATTATCATTAAAATTCCTCATGCCTGTCCTCCACCATTTAAAAAGGCAATGTTAACTTTGTCAAATCACAGCCTTCACCATTATGATAATGAAGCCCTGTTTCTGTGAGGGCAGGCAGCCAGAGTGACATTTTCATTGACGATTGCTCTTTTTCAGATTACATTTCTGAATGCCACGCTCTGACAGCCCAGGTTTATCATGCAAACAAACCCTAGACCCTTCGGCTTGTCCCTGTGCAGAGGGTTGAAAGTTCTTTAGCTGTGTGTGCCCCCCCATTAACCCATCTTAAAATGGGTCCAGTTGATGCTAAGCAAAAGTGACTTTCATGGCGAATTTTGGTAGCAAGTTTTGTAAAAGGGAAAACTCATCTTAGCCCAGCTGCTCCTGCAAAATCTGTGAGGACATAATATTTAAGGAGTTTCCCAAACAGTCTTGCAAAGCACTTACTTGTCCTCTTTGCATGTTCTATGAGCCCCTGTTGGAGACCTATGCTAACCCCTAGGTTTGAAATTTTATTATTAGTAGTAGTAGTAGTAGTAGTAGTAGTAGTATTGGATATATCTGAGAAAGCAATGAAAAATTGTAAAAGGGCATTGAAACACAAGGAGGAGAAATTTTGCTGAAAATAGCTCCATCCAACCCCAAAAACACCTTGGAGAGGCAAACACAGCCACACAGGTACGGGAGGGAAAGGGGCAAAAGGTGATATCTTGGCCAGAACAAGCCTTCAAAGCATAGCTGTCAACCTTCTCTTTTTTTGTGGGAAATTCCCTTATTTTAGTGCCATTTCCCGCTGCTTCCTGCTGCTATCCCGGATTGTTAGATATCCCGTAGACTGTCTCCGGGACAGGTGAGGCTGCTGATCCCTTATTTTCGGGGCTGCTGTTCCCTTATTTTCAAATCTGAAAGTTGACAGCTATGCTTCAAAGCAGAGCCAGCCCTTGCTGTGTTTTCTTGTTGGTGCTTTTGTGTTTCCTTCCTTTGTGGTGCAACCCTATGCATCAGACGTGGGACAACCATTTTCAGCCAAGGGGTGCATTTCCTTCTGGGTGACCTTTGGGGGGGCACATGCCAATGGGGGGCAGAAGCAAAAGTGAGTGAATTTTACCTTTGTAAAGTTTCTGCACTCACCTGCCCCTCTCTATCCTCTATCCAGGCAACCAAGAGACACTATGAAGACCCACGGACTTAGTCCAGCCAGGAAGAAGCAGTGCTTTTTTCTGGTGGTATTCACCAGTATTCAGTCCCGGAAAGCCCGCCGGCAAATCTTGGCTTCTAAAGCAAGTGTGTGAGGAGGGTGCACCTTTTCCTGGCACTGCCAGCTCCAGCTGCAGCACTTCTTCCTTGTTGTTGCCCTGTGGCGGCACAGCTGCAAAAGGCTGCCAGGCAACCGCTGCACCCACTGCTGTCACTCAGCCAGCTCTGAGGCTGGCGGAAGGTGCTTGGCAGACAGTTTGCTGCAGCCACGTCAGCAGCGGCCGGGCAGCACCAAAAGGACTCCAGCTTCTTCAAAGGCCTCGCAAATGGCACAGAGGCAGAAGGCCACGTCTCCCAGCAGTGGAAAGCCCAGCTCTGGGTGCTTGGCTGGCACTTGTCCTGCCCCGAGCCCAGCCTGCAGTGTGGCAGAGAAGGCTACTTCATGGTGTGTCCTGGCACCTCTTTTCTAGAAAGAGGCACTGGGAAGGAGGTACAAAGGGAGCTGCAACCAAAGCAAGCCAGCAAGGGCTGTGGCCTGGCGGAAGAGTCCCAGGGTTTAGCTACAGAATCAACATCTTCATCAAGCAATTCACTATGACCCCAAGGTCTCATTCCTGATCCACCACCAGTTTCAGACCTCATGAGCTTTTATGTGATATTAAGATACACACATGGAATGCGGGTGGCGCTGTGGGTTAAACCACAGAGCCTAGGGCTTGCCAATCAGAAGGTCGGCAGTTCTAATCCCCATGATGCGGTGAGCTCCCGTTGCTCGGTCCCTGCTCCTGCCAACCTAGCAGTTCGAAAACACACAGTGCAAGTAGATAAATAGGTACCGCTCTGGCGGGAAGGTAAACGGCGTTTCTGTGTGCTGCTCTGGTTCACGAGAAGCGGCTTAGTCATGCTGGCCACATGACCCGGAAGCTGCACGCCGGCTCCCTTGGCCAATAAAGCGAGATGAGCGCCACAACCCCAGAGTCGGTCACGACTGGACCTAATGGTCAGGGGTCCCTTTACCTTTACTTTAAGATACATACACACACACACAATTTTCTTGCTTGGAATTGCATTTGCCAATTCGCTTAGTTTGAAGAACTCTTTTTAGAGCTCCATGCAACCCTCTACCCCTTTTAACTACCCTGAACAAAATGTGAACAAAAACATTTGGCTCTCTCACTGCTCATTCCTAACGCTGGAACATTAATGAACAAGTTAACAATCACTGGTCCCAATACCAGTCAATTTTCTATAGCCTTTCTACTGGGAAAATTGTCCACTAGTTCCTTTCTCCTCCCTGTTCTTTAATTAGTTACTGATCCATAAGGGCACCTCTCCTATTTTCCCATGACTACTAAACTACATAACTTGCTTATCAAAAGCTTCTTGGAAGTCTCAATACACATTGTCAACTGGATCATGCATAAGATGTAATACAGATGTTAAGGCCTGAAGAGAGAGGAATTCCCTTCCCATTTTCTCTGGGCTTCCACACCTCTGCCCATAGTGTTCTGTTTGTCCCTATCTTTCTATGTCATTTTAACCAAAATTAGAGCTGTTTGATTTGAAAGCAAAGATGGCTGGGTCATTGCTTTTTGCTTTGTGCCATGAAAATGTCTAAGCCCAGAATTGGATGCCAAGATTCAAGCCTGTCTAGAATTCACACCCCCTGTCCTAGAATATCTTTTTCAGTTTCCAGGATGTGGGTGGGCAACTTGTGGTTACTCTGGTGAGAATCTGTATGCTCCATGAATTCCTTTTTGTTGTTTTTCGAGATGCAAACAATAACTGCTAGATCAGTGCATATCTGTGAACAATAATGTATTCTAATAGGATGAAGGAAAGGAAATATTTCAGCTCATACTGTGACTCAAGCCGGCTTTTATGCATTTCAGCTATTGGCTTTGAAGAGAATCCCCAGCGAGTTCCTTTTGTCTTGTTAATATCCTGTGGAAAATAATACCAAGAAATTGCTCGCATTCCATCCAGAAGAGTCAAAGCACAAAAGCCAGTCTCCCAAAGTCACTGCCCCCCCCCCAGCTCCCAAGAGATGGAGAGGATTTATTGGCGCAGCTTTGGCTGTGTTACCTTTGAACTTGCTTTCACTGCTAAAATTAACCCAGCAGCTGAGCTAATACTTGTTTTCTTTTATTATTTCTATCCTAGACGGGCCTTGTATGATTCCACAGCTTCTTTGTGCACCACTTGCCAAAAAGCAGGGAGATCAGCCATGCCTCAAATGTGCTCTGCGCTGGTTTCATTGCTGGAGTAATGATAAAGCATTAAGTTGTTTATCCAACCCCCCCATCAGCCAACGACTGCTATCACAATTCCATTTCCCCACCACTTGCAGTTTGTGCGGAAAGCTGCGTGCTAAGTCTACTACAAGGTTATCCTACTTGAATTCATTATCTGAACTCACCCTTGGAGACAACTCAAATTATCATCAGTTGTCATATTTTAATAATCCCCCAATTTGCCTCAGTCCAGCATTTGTAGCATGATAATGAGATAAATCAGAGACTGACACTAGTGCCAAGCAAGCTTTAAGCAAAACAAAGACTGCATGACTAAATGTCGTTTCTTACCTTACTTTCTGTGAGCAGCTTTGGATTTTCAAAACAAGAGAGCTGAGCTACACTGGCGCTTGTTTCAAGTTTCTAAAGCTGGGCTCAAGCGTGCGCGCGCACACACACACACACACAGAAAATGGGGAGGTGTATATGCCCCTGAAGCAGCAATAGCCCCTGCCGTGATGGGGAAGGAGATACAGTCTGACTGTGCTCTTTCCAGAGGCCCATCTATCAGAGGTACAAGTCTGCTTTGAACAGTTAAGTGATGGGGGAGAAAACACAATTCACCTCTATTTACCTGTTTGCTCTGAATGTTCTGAGCGAGTCAATACTTCTGCTAAGAGGGGCTGAAGAAAGTTCATCTGTACATCCATATCTGTCATTTAGAAATATTTAATGCCACTCCTTTGAATCCCAAAGCAGCTTGAAAACAAAACAATAAAACAGTACAAACTAAAGGGAAAAAAGGGGGCGTCACATTTAAAATATCACTATATCTAGCAGCAGCAGCAGCAGCAGCAGCAGGAGGAATAGTAAGCAAAAATCCTGCTTTATTCCATGTCAGACAATTTGTCCCTCTAGCCTAGTATGCCAAGATCTCAGACAGAGATCTTTATAATAGTAATTTTTAATAATGTTATTATTTATACCCCAGCCATCTAGCTGGGTTGCCCCAGCCACTCTGGGCAGTTTCCAACAATATAAAGACATAATAAAACATCAAACATTAAAAACTTCCCAAAATAATAATAATTTTATTATTTATGTCATCTGATACCTCATTCTTTAAACTTGGATGTGCCAGAGGCTGGATCTGGCACCCAGCACATGAAAAGCACATGAAAAGTGCATGCTGCATTACTGAGCTTTGGTTGTGTCCCAAGGGACCCCCCTAAACAACCACCTTTCCACAGCTCTCCCAAAGTTGAGCAGTGACTGAGTCAGGCAGACCTCCCTCAGGAAAGCCTGGCACCATGTGATGTGGCACCATGACAGAGAAGGCCTTTGTGTCCCTGTCCACCTCATTTCTGAAGGCAAGGCGAGGGAACATGTGCCTCAGGTTGAGGCATCTGATCAAGAATTGTATTTTAAAATGACCTTAAAGAAATATATATTTGTAAATGTTTGTATCTCTCATGCCAGGCAGAAACCATACTCTGGCAGCTGTTTATCTTCTTGATCAAGGGCCCCCCTGATCTATAGCAGTGCCTCAGGGTTGTAAAAGGAAATTACAGGCTGGGAGCAAAAGGTCACACTGACCATACAAATTATAGAATAATCAAGTTGCAAAACACAATTAAGAGTTGGTAAATAGTAAGAATTATTGTGCCTCCCATTAGAGACTTGAGCCACATTTTCATAAGGTTAAAAGGGCAAAGAAACAGCAGCTAGACTAGGCAAAGCAGCTCTCTGAAACTGCTTTGAATCTTTAGAATTTAGAATTTAGCTTAGCTTTTACTAAGTTCCCTTTCTTCTAAAAAACTATATATGTTATGAAATATATTGGCTTAAATGTAATTATGCAAAGGATTTAGAAAGTAAGAAATGTTAGATTCTTATTTCATAGAATCATAGAATCATAAAGTTGGAAGAGACCACAAGGGCCATCGAGTCCAAACCCCTGCCGAGCAGGAAACACCATCAGAGCACTCCTGACATATGGTTGTCGAGCCTTTGCTTAAAGACCTCCAAAGAAGGAGATCTTTCATAGATGGTGTGTGAGGAGGTGAACCCAAAATATCTGTTTAAGATAAAAATTAGAACCATTAGCCATCTGTTTTGCAGGGAATAGGGCAAGAGGGGCCAAAGGTTATCTGGTAATTAAGGTGCCTGGTCGAGGTAAATGTAAGATATATGACTACTTATTTGCCAATTATAAATAGAAGAAAATATAGCTCTCTGTCTCCCATAAAAGGTAATAGGAAATAGGTGTATCTTTTATGATTGGTTCTAGCAAACAGCCAATAGGAATTTCAACCAGGCTGATTGGACAGAGGCAGCCAAAGGAGGAGAAAGGGGGCTGGATTGAGGAAATATAAGTGCTGGCCATAATGGCAGGAGGGCAGGCCAGAGCTTGGTAACCATATACCACTGTGCCTCTTATTTATTTGTCCGACAAATAAATTATTATTTTAATTTCTCTATTGCTGCGTTGAATATTTCATTCCAGCTAAGCGTTAACCGCAAGCAGGGTGCTACAAGGTGATGGCCTGAGCAACACACAGAGGATAGTTTCCTTCAATAGCAATCAAATAATGCCTTTATTAGTATCAATTGAAAGTCATAAAGTACTGAACTAATTTTTGAGTTCACCTTAGCCTAGCTATTAAACCAACAAAAATAAATAAGAAATGGGGGCGAGGGAGGCACATGTCTGTGATGCAAAGCATATTTGGGAGCCATATGTGGCTATCTTACAAATCTAATGCAGGAAGCTCTTTGCATAATGATTAAATTAGTTTATGTCAAGCGCAAAAGCTGTCATGTTGCACCAAAGCATGTTGGGAGAAACAAGGAATGGCTACTCTCCCTTTGGGAAATGTAAATGCTGCCTTATTTGCATCTGTCTCTAGTATTTAATGGAACCCACAAGTTTGCAACATGATGGTGTGAATGCGGATAGCTGATTCCCGACTGTTTTAAAGGTAAAAAAAATCCCCACAAGGTGATTTTTCTCACCAATATTCATGTTAAAACTCTCTCTCACACACACTTAAATTTCCCCACTTCAAATATGGCATTACCTACTCTTTTCCAGGACATCACAACTCAGGAAAGCAAGGCTACCTTACTTCATTGGCCCTTCACTGCCCTGAATATCTTTGTCAGAGAAGGAGTCACCTCAAGGCAAGATGGAAGTGCACTGAAGGCACCTCTGAAGGTTAAACAGTTATTGTGCCAAGACTGGGAATATTGCCAAATACTTAATTGGCAAAGACATGGTGTCTAGAGCTGTTAAATCATTTCCTGGTTTATTAAATATTAGAGTTATTTTGCATCTAACTAAGAAGCTCCTAGGGACGTGGGTCGTGCTGTGGGTTAAACCACAGAGCCTAGGTCTTGCCGATCAGGAGGTCGGCGGTTCGAATCCCCGTGACGGGGTGAGCTCCTGTTGCTCGGTCCCTTCTCCTGCCAACCTAGCAGTTCGAAAGCACGTCAAAATGCAAGTAGATAAATAGGTACCACTCCAGTGGGAAGGTAAACGGCGTTTCCGTGCACTGCTCTGGTTCGCCAGAAGTGGCTTAGTCATGCTGGCCACATGACCCGGAAGCTGGACGCCGGCTCCCTCGGCCAGTAAAGCGAGATGAGCGCCGCAACCCCAGAGTCTGTCACGACTGGACCTAATGGTCAGGGACCTTTACTTAAGAAGCTCCTAGGGTCCTGCTGCAGTTCAAGAGGTTCAGGAGAAGCACAGTCAGGGGATGTGGTCAGTACAGTGGGCAAAGAGCCAAAGACTCAGACCAAAGGAGGGAAAAGAGGTAAAATAGACTAAACAGAGCTGGGAGGAGCAAACCTGGGACTCACATCCAGCTGGACAGAGATGGCAGGGATCAGCCACAGGTAGTAGCAGGGAGTCGCTTTGAAGTGAGATGCTGAGATCTCAGGTGTGTGTTTGGGAGAGATCTGTAAAAGAATTTCAAGGAACATGATTTAAGGTGCAATTATCAGTAATAATGAGTAGCAACTTACCTGCACATCAGTTGCTTGGTTAGGCTTTTTATATAGAAAATGAGACTATACTCTCACTGAGGTGATAAACCTGTGCCAGAGCTCAGGTGACTGAATGCAATCATGGCACATAGAAAACTAGCGTGCCAGGGGAAATTCTGAGCCAGAACTAGGGCCACCAACATATGTACCAGGCTCCATACATGCAGAAGCCCGAGGTCCTTGGCCTTCCTTAAAAAAAAAAAAAAGAAAGCCAACCAGACATTTCTAAAGAAAGTTATGAAACAAAACATGAAGACAACTCTCATGCTCTGGCACTTGGGAAGCAGCACCATTGCTAAGGAGACTTAATCACTTTTGCTAAGGAAGGGATGTTGACCACCCCCGTTTGGGACTTGGGAGAGAGCCCTCCCAGAACAGCAGAAAAAGTAAGAGAAGCTGAATGGAGGAGGGACCTGGGGCATAAAAATCAATAAAAATACATAGTAAATGGAGGTTCTGCCCCCCCAACAAAAGGCATGTCCCCCCAGCAAAAATCCTGGCTACATGCATGACCTGGGGTGTGTTTGTTTAAGCATTTTCCTCCTGTCCACATTATTTCATTAATTCCCTCTAGTCTAGTGTGCTGCTTTTACAGAATAAAACACAATTTTTGGAATGTTTTGCCTGGAAGTAAGTCCACTGAGAATGCAGGCACAAGTTTGTGCAGAAATGTAAGAGGCAACCCAGATCCAAGGTGCCCTTAGACTATGGTTACCAGAGGCCCCCATTTCCCGGGGACAGTCCCCAGATTTACAAATCTGTCCCCAGATAAAATCCATCCCTGGAATATGTAGTTGGGAGGTAATTGGTCACCTCAACTTTTGACTTATGCTCAGTTACAGCTACCCATCTCTCTGTGTTAATATTATTTGATCAGTGTATATGCCTGTTGCATGTTCTATTAAAATTTCATTTTAATGTCCCCGGATTTATATTTTAAGTGTTGCAGATTTGTTATTAGGGAGTGAATGTTGCATGATTGGTTCAACGGCACAAGACACATCATATGGGGACTTCTGGCGAGGCAAAATGGCGGGCGCAACGGCAGCGAGCAGCTCCTGAAGCCAGCCAGAGCCAACTGCGCTACCAGGCTGGCTCTGGGCTGCTGAGACTGCTGCTGCTGCTGCCACCACTGCCAAAGGGGGCACCGGGATGCCTATCGCATCAACTGGGGGAACCGCTGCCCCCCCACGACCCAAATCGAGCCGGGAGCGAGAGCACCCAGCCGACTGCCCAGAGGCACTCCGGGGCTGACGCAGGGGGAAGGAGGAGAGGAGGAGAAGGAAGAGAGAGAAAGAGGAAGGAGAAAAAAGAGGGGAGCCACTGAGGAAGAGGGGTAGGAGAGCACTGGGAGGGCAAGGACACGTGGCTGAGCCCAGGCCCAACCTGAGCAAACTCCATGGGGCCCAGAGCAAGTCAGGGTCCTGAGGAAGGTCGCGTGACAGAGGAGACCACAAAAAAGAAGATAAAAAAAAAATTAAGAAGTAATAACTTTTTTTCTCTTTTCAAAAATAAATAAATAATGTCATCGGATTCTTTGAAAAAAATCTGGTAACCTTACCTTAGACTGCTTCTCATACTGACTCTTAAACCCAAGACCTGCCACTGCATTAGCAGAGACCAGTAAGCCCAGGAGTCTCAAGCAGGCTCCATGTGGACTGCATATGTCATATGCGCACAGAGATACCAACTTGAATAAAATGTTGGGAGGGGATTTGCAATTCTGCGTGATGTACAAGGGCTGGGAGGAAGCAGGGGTGGAGCCAAGCGCGGTGGCAGCGGCTGGGAGGGTGCTGGGCTCCCGTAGCGGTTCCTCCGTCCTTTTCTAGGCAGCCCTTTCTGCCCCTTTCATCCACGCCTCGATGAAGGAGAGAGGGAGAGACCCCCGCCACTGACATGCAGGACTCCAAGACACACCCACGCCGAACAACTCTAGAGCTTATCCTGCAAATTTGCCCTTTAAATTGTTCAATCAGGGCAAAGGCTTCTGTTTCTGAAACAAAAAAACAGGAAGGGGAGGGCTGATCTCTCCACCACTTTTATTGCAGTTCTGATGAAAATTGCTCCAAACTAAACAGTTATATTACTGCATTTTAATAGAACATGCGACAGGCATATACACTGATCAAATAATATTAACACAGAGAGATGGGTAGCTGTAACTGAGCATAAGTCAAAAGTTGAGGTGACCAATTACCTCCCAACTACATTCCTGGAAAAGCCACTCTGGAGGTTTCCAACTCAAGGGTGGGAGAGCTTCAGATCGGGTCAAATTGGCTCAAAACCTACAGAAACCCCAAAGGCACATCTGGATGGTACAATACATTACATTATTTGAACAGAGTGCTTTACCATTTGCTAAAGTCTGTCGGAGACATTGGCAACAAAACATCAAGCAATAGACCTGTTTCTGTTTCCCGGTATATTCTGTTACATCAGTTTCTAAGTTAACATTCACACTTACAGCTGAAGGTAGTTTTTATTTGTCCCGTAAGACGAAATCTCCACATGGAAAACCTTCATTCAAAACTGTATTTTCACACACACCCCGCCCACCGCCTCCCCCTGTTTATACTTGGGTCAGTGAAGCAAGTTCATAAAGTATCATCCTCCACACCAGCTTGGCCTTCTAGCCGCCCTTGGAAAGCTGGACTTCCTAGCAATCTGATTTTTACTTGGGTGGCCTCATGCTTAAATGCACCTTCGCATGAAAATATCCTGGAAGATGCAAGGATCAGTCCTCTGCTTTTTGAGATGTTTTTCTTGGAACAGAATAGACACTGCTTTATATACTGCCATGGTGGGAAGCTGCCGTGATGAGTTCAGAAGCCTGTGCTCCCTACCCCCAATGCAAAGGGCCAAATTTCCTCAGGGAACAGTCACCAGGGGCTGCATTCTGGTGGTAGGCAGGGTCAAAGCCCCAAGAGGTTGGGGGCTGGGGCCCAAGCATGCACACTGTGCTGGTCCCGTGGGTTACCTGAGAGGCGAGCTCCAAGTCCGGTCCAGGGTCAAAGGTGCAACGTGGAGGCAGTCCGTAGCAGCTGAAGCTGGATGCAGGGCAGGGAGTCGGGTGAAGTCAGGAACAGGCATGCAAGCAGGGAGCCAGGGCGGGTCAGGAGGTCAGGCAGAAAGGCAGGACAGGGTCCAAGCAGGAACTAGCAACTAACAATGTTGCTCCTGCAACTTGGGACTGGGGCTGGCCGGCTTTTATCTGCCCTGAGGCATAGGACGGCCCCAATCATCTGGTGACTTGCCTCTCCTGGCCTGGAGGCGAGCACTCCGCCTGCGGGAACTTAGTTCCCTCCGCCTCTCTGCCCTGAGCCTCTGTAGCTCAGGAGAGGCTAGAGTGTCACCAGACCCAGAGGCAACCTCCGCTTCCTCTGATGCGGCTGAGAGTGGAGCTCTGCAGGCAATGGGTCCTCCATCACCTCAGGAGCCAGAGCAGACTTAGCTGATGCCTGCACCTGAGGATCCAGCACAGCACCTGAGGATCCAGCACAGGTGAGGGCCCTTCAGGCTCATGCCCCAGCCCCAGCTCAGCTGGTTCTGGAGGTGGGGAATCCTGTTCAGGCTGGGATCCCTCAGGTTCAGCATCCGAGTCCACATCCCAGGCCATCACACACACACCATTCTCTCCCCCTGCCCCCACCCCACCTCTCTCTCTCTCTCTCTCTCTCTCTCTCTCTCTCTCTCTCTCTCTCACACACACACACACACACACACACAGAGAGAGAGACTATTTGCATTAAAAAAATTGGCCTCCTTTTCTCAGTTTATCTTCCTCTCTGCCTAGATAAAGGAGACCCTCTTGTCATTGTATGCAGAGGAAATACAGAAACCTGTGCCTGTCCAGCGGCTGACAGGGCAGAGCACTGTTCCCAGCTTCACCAACCGATCCAGCTTCCATTACCAGCAGAGGAAGTGGTGAGAGTGCTGGGGGCCATATTCCTGGTGGGCTGGATTTGGCCTGTAGTTCCACATCCCTGACTCAGGCTGGAATTGATTACATTTTGCAGCTCAACTGGATCATATTGAAATGTTACAAAAGCAGAGATGTAAGCAGCTTATGAGAGCAGTAGTATTTCATACTGTATAAGTTGTCAGCACTTACAGTGTAGAAAAACTGAACTTCTAAATAGGCTGCAGTAAAGTGTACTGTTTGTTTTAAGGGCAGCAGGGGCTCAGACAGTCCACTGAAAGGGTTGTTAAATGACGCTACTGAATGCAGAGGTCTGGGGAAGCCAGTACAGGGGGGTCATGGGAAGCAGGCAATGGTAGGACAGGATATGGAGGGAAACAAAGGTAAGCCCTGCTCAAAGATGTTGGTTCAAGGGGAAAATAGGGATAGAAAGAAGAATTACTTGGATGCCAAAATCCAGGTTTGGGGCAAGTACTCTTTGGGGAGAGAACTCCAACAGATTTAAAATCACAAAATATGCAGCAAAGCTTGGAAATATAGGCTGTTTGACCTTTAAAATATGCCCTTCTGAGTTCCAAAATGCCCCTCTTCCCCCAACATAGAAAAAGACCACACATTTGGTAAGTAAAAAATTGGTTTACTTACAAACTCTTCAAAGGTCATGTCCATGTGCTTTTCCTACATCACTCAGAAAAAATTGCATAGGCAGTAAAATTTGGCTTCATTAGAAAGTGGTGAAAGTTCCTAAATTGTTGATATACAAACTCAAGAGAGGCTTGTTAGAGCCATGCAGGCTGAGCTTGGAGCAAGCAGCTCAGACCTCTTCACATGCTGAGCTTCTCAAGTAGACTGGAGGGAACAAAGGTTTGATTACCTAATACCTCCCAAGATGAGCTAAGCCTGAAAGGACAGCTTTCTCTATTATTTTCATGCATTACTTAGACTTAAACATGTTGCTTATATAAGGCTGGTTATCCCAGAATAAGGAGTCTTTATTTTATTTTTAAATCTTACTGAGTAGCACAGGCTTTCCTTAACCAATGACAAATGGGGGGAAGTTCGTGCAATTGTTGGCTCCCCCACCCCGCCCAGACAAAGAGCAGGTTTAAATTCTAGACAGGGTTTTGCTGAATTTGTTACTTGCATGCCCCATCAAGAAATGGAATTTCTCTTTCTTTTTTTGCCCTTGCCACTACAGTGAATACGAAGAGGCCTGATGGTATCCAGGTGTGAGAAGGGAGGGGGGCTTATGGCGAGCTTGTTTTGACTTGCCTCCAATATAAGTCAATCACACTTTGGTGGCCTTTGATTTTTAGCTCCTTGAAGATGAAACGTTCCACAATGAAACTACACACACATATAAATAAGATTTGTGGGTTTGTTTGTGTTCCTTTGAAAATGCAAAGACAAAAAAGGAATTATCATTTTTAATTGGCTGGCTAGTTGGTTCAGAGAACATTAAGTTAACAATAATGGAATACAGTATTAGGAAGGTTTGCAGCTGTTTGATCTATTTGCTGTGTTTAAGGGGCGTGAAACTAAGGGGCTCATACAAAATAAGTTGCCTGACTTTAAGATAGCTTGGCTGTTTCATTTCAGTTTTTTATGTCCTCTACACTGGGTTGATGAGGATACTCACAAAAAGGTGATGGATGGCTGATGAAGGACCCTGGGTGAGAGGCAGGAAGGGGAAGAATTCCCAGCATGGGAGGCTGGGAGAAGAAATGGAAGCTCCTGGGTGAGACTTGGGATGGCCCACCCCCTTTGGTGTGAGATAAGGATTAAGATCTACCCCTGATAGACGGCTTTGCATTCTCTCTCTCTGCTATCTCAAAAGCTTTCAGATATTTGGGGAATGGTAAAGCAAAACATGAAGAATTGAATAAGTAAAAACATTTTTTGAATCTAGTTTTCATTAAAGTGTGAATTTTCTCTTTCTTTAGGACTAGGAAGATGCTGTCTGGGACAATTCTAATCAGGGGCTGGACCCTATATAAAGTAGAATCACAGCATCATAGAATTGTAGAGTTGGGAGGGACCAACAGTCCTTTTTTCTAGAAAAGTAGGCGCTGGTACTCACCATGAAGTTGTTACAGTAAGTGCCACACTTTTAAACAACAATAAGAGGTGCCGCCACTGCGTACCCTTGAGTACCTCCAGAAAAAGCCCTGGGCACCACAAGGGTTATCTAGTCCAGCCCCTGCATTGCTGGAATCTTTTGCCCAACCTGGGGCTTGAACTCCCAATCCTGAGATTAAGACTCTCATGCTGCTTGGGAGGAAAAGGCAGGCGCTAGCGTAGTTCCTCTCACAACCAAGCAATGCTGCTGACATCTCCTTTTTTTTTTAAAAGAATATTTATTAAATTTTCCAATTTTTTAAACACAACAAACAAACAAAACAAACAGAAACATTAAACAAAAGCATAAAATTCATAAACCATACTTTTAGATAACAAATTTCTCAGACCTCCTCATACTTCTCCTTCTTGTATCCCAATTAAAATTATTTGTTCAGCAAATCTATCATTTAAAGCATTACAGCTTGTAACATTACCTTATTTTTCATACCCTTTCCCCCCCCATCTATGTTCTTATATATCATTTCAGCTAGAAACCTCTCAATTTCAATCCAACACCATCTAACTTACTTAAATTTTACAATATTTCTGTAAATAGTCCTTGAATTTTTTCCAATCTTCTTCAGCCGACTCTTCTCCCTGGTCACGGATTCTGCTCGTCAATTCTGCCAGTCCCATACAGTCAATCAGTTTCATCTGCCATTCTTCCAGGGTGGGTAAATCTTGTGTCTTCCAATACTTTGCGATGAGTATTCTTGCTGCTGTTGTAGCATACATAAAAAAAGTTCTGTCCTTCTTTGGCACCAATTGGCCGGCCATGCCCAAGAGAAAGGCCTCTGGTTTCTTCAAGAAGGTATATTTAAATACCTTTTTCAATTCATTATATATCATTTCCCAGAAAGCCTTAATCCTGGGGCACGTCCACCAAAGGTGAAAGAATGTACCTTCCGTTTCCTTACATTTACAACATTTATTATCGGGCAAATGATAGATTTTTGCAAGCTTGACTGGGGTCATGTACCACCTGTATATCATTTTCATAATATTCTCTCTTAAGGCATTACATGCTGTAAATTTAATCCCAGTGGTCCACAACTGTTCCCAGTCAGCAAACATAATATTATGTCCAACGTCTTGTGCCCATTTAATCATTACAGATTTAACCGTCTCATCCTGAGTATTCCATTTCAGCAGCAAGTTATACATTTTTGACAAGGTCTTAGTTTTGGATTCTAACAATTCTGTTTCCAATTTAGATTTTTCCACCTGGAAACCAACTTTCTTGTCCAAATTATACACCTCCCTTATTTGGTAATAATGAAGCCAATCTCGCACTTTATCTTTCAATTTCTCAAAACTCTGCAGTTTCCATCTGTCCCCTTCTAGTTCCAAAATTTCCCAATATTTTGGCCATTTAGCCTCCATGTTAAGTTTTCTCTGAGCCTTAGCCTCCATTGGTGACAACCACCTTGGAGTTTTATTTTCCAATAGATCTTTATATCTAGTCCAAACATTAAACAGTGCTCTCCTGACAATATGATTTTTAAAAGCTTTGTGTGCTTTCACCTTGTCGTACCACAAATATGCATGCCACCCAAAAACATTGTTAAAACCAAGATCCAAAATGTCTGTGTTTTCAAGAAGCAGCCAATCTTTCAACCAGCAGAATGCTGCTGATTCATAATAAAGTTTCAGGTCTGGCAGGGCAAATCCACCTCTTTCCTTTGCATCAGTTAATATCTTAAATTTTATTCTAGGCTTCTTGCCCTGCCAGACAAATTTAGAAATGTCTTTCTGCCACTTCTTGAAACAATCCATTTTGTCCAAAATTTGCAAAGTTTGCTGCTGACATCTCCTATCCCGCTTCTGCCTCCAGTGAGGAGTCTGTGATTAGGTCTTGAGCAAGGACATGTGTGATCAGTTGACCACTGGTGGTGCATGTTTCTGTGCCTGCACATTTGCAATTCAAGGTTGTGAGGTTTAGAATCTCATTAATGGTTCTGCGGTGCATTGTGAGTCTTTATTGTGGGTATTCCATATATAGACCCTCAAGCTTTAAAATGCCCAGATAAGTTTAATTCAAGAAAATTTAAGGAAGGCATCAAACGCAATGTCACAAGTTCCTTTGATACTCATTTTCAGCTTGTAATTAACAGCTGACTTTACTGACTTTTAATTAAACTTCACAGTCATAAAACTGTGTACGTATAATAGATCATTGTATAATAAATCATGATGCTGCTGACCTTGAGGCTTAATTGCCTAGCATTAGCTAAGCCCTTGAACTGGGACAATGGTGAAGGGAAGGTTGAACTCTGACCTCCTGAAAGTGGGCAAAACACACCTTTCATACACCTACGTTTAACTGAGTTCACAGATGAGATTTCTAAAAACAGCTTCTTCACATACTCTTAACTGCTGGAAAAAAGAGTCTTAATGTTTATTTTTCATGAGTCTTCACTAACAGAGAATCTTCTTGCAGCCCCCAAAACCTCCACTGAAAAGGCATCCTTTGAAAGTGTTATAAGAATTTTAAGATTAGATGTTAAAATCTAAATTTAAGATTAGATATATTAGATGTTCATAAATGTACCAAGCAAACACATACAAATATGTAAACCACATGTCTGAAACCCACAGAAAAGTCCTGAAACCATTTTCTCTCTTCCATATCATCCTCAAATATTTCTCTGCAAGGTCGAAGTAAATGGGGAGCCTCCCATTGTCTCTCTGCTCACAAATCCTCTCTCAAGGGCACATTTAAGATATGAATAGGGTGAGCCTGTGACCCGCGACCTGGATTCAGGAGTTGAGTAGTTATCATAACAAAAGAGTGGCCAGGATGCCCAGGTAATCCAATCAAGTAACCTAGCAGACAGGAGAAAAACAACGCACTCAGATTTCTGTTGTAGTCCGCCCCTTCTCTGATCTATTAAGGGGGTGGTCTTGGGCTCCAGGGTGGGCAATTTCAAAGTCTCTATAAGGGCTTGCACACCACTGTCTGGGGTCCTCCTCCCCTCTCCTGCATGTCGGGGGAACACCTTGTTGCAACAGCTTTAATAAAGATCAGGCTTATAGCCGCTTTGTTTTCGTATATCATGGTCTGGTCTCATTTCCCGACCAGTTTGAGCCTTAAAAGGTACGCTTTCTCCGAAGGTCCAGTCTTCCTTAAGAAGCGGAACCCCTTGAAGGGACCTTTCATTATTATTTCAAAAGCATAACCCATTGAGCACTGGAGGCTCTGCACAGATGCTTGAGTAACTTCCCGGGTGTCTCAGCCTTCTTCATGGATGAGGGGGCTGTAAGTGAGTGGGGGAGGAGTGGGGGTCCAAATATGTATGGAGGGCACTCTTGTTCATGCTGCTGGGTCTCAATTGCCCCTCTCTTCTGGGCATGTCAGCTGCTATAATATCTGCCATTCTTACAAGCTCCCCCACACATCACTTCCCATAGGGAATCTTAAAGATTTTTTAAATCCTGAATCATACATTTTGACACAACATGGTTTAGGTTTCCTTGGTGCAGAATCTGGTCTTTGAGTTGGCTACAAAGCTGGCACAGACTCACCCTTAGCCTTTGACCGCTGATTCCAGGGCAAACTATAAAGAGAAAGCAATTGGGGAAAGCGCGGGGGGCGGGCAGGCGATGGTCCATGATGCCATCTTATTAGATACGCAAAGTTGTCATGGCAACTACTGCATAATTAAAGGCTCCTTCTCTGTTCTTGCATGCTTCAATTGTGCTGCTGATGGCTCGCATCATCTGAGCTTGTAAAGCAAAAGGCAACAATTTCCCTTTGCAAAAACAAGCTGCATCAGCAGCACTCTGGTGCATCAAACTGGTCACAGTCTTTACAAACAGTGTTTTCTCAAACAACAGCTTCAGCCAAACAGTTTGCTTCCTTTAAGTACAATTTTTCCAATGAAACAGAGCAGAGGAAAAAGAAGAAAAGTTAACCTGAAACACTCCTATACAGTATATCAGTTTTATGTGGGCTAATTTCAAAATTATAGTGATATCTCTGGCTTCTGGCATCCAGCTTTCACAACAAATGATGACTGGAGATCCAAAGCTCAAGAAATGCAGTTCAGTTTTCTGTGGGATAAAAACAAACAAAACAAAAAAACAAAAAAACAGAGTTACAGCAACAGCAAAAATATAAGGGGAGGGGACGGATAAAGAAGGGGGCAAAGCAGATTTTGAGCAGCAAGTTTCTTCTCCCATCTTAAGTCCCACATACAAAATATATTTATATTTTGCATTAATGCTGGAATTCAAAGAAGACTGTGGGAAAGTCTTAGCATACAAAGTGATGTGTTCTGCCCACCTCTTTACAAACAGCTGGGCAAAGATCTTTTCTACTGCAGCATCTTTCATGATCCTTATTCATATAGCCACCTTGGTCTCATTTAGGAGGAAGGATGGGATACAAATTTAATAAAGAAAGACATTATTATGCATTGCGAGGTCATATGGGAGGCAGACATAATTTTCTCACCATGCAGTGTAAACTAGGATCAGGAGAAAACATGGTAGCAGATGAACTCTGTTTACTCACAAAAGTGAAGTCAATCTTGCTTAAGTCACCTCAGGAATGCAGTTAGAGATGGAACCAGAAGTGTGTGTGTAGCTTCTGAGTCTACTTCATTGTTTCAGAGGCTGATGACATGTCTCACCCCTTTGATTCACTGCCTGAGAGTGATTCTTTTTGTTGGTGGCACATAATCAGTTGGCTGATGGCAGTCTTTGTCTTCCCAGTTCACAGTTCACAGTTCACAGGGCACAGGGCACAATGAACATACCAGCTTTGTGTGATCATTATTTATTGTGGAATTTAAGGTCAGTCACCATGGATCACTGCACAAATGCTGAACAGCCACTATTGCAACTGAAGTCAATAGGAGTTCTACTATGGAATATAAATATAAAAGTCTCTGAGCAGTAATCCAGGAAGATCTAAGACTAGTCACACCGTTACTGCTTGACTGGAAACCTGATCTGAAAAAAACCAGCAGAATCCTTTGACTTCTGTGACAGTTCAGAACTTTTAATGTATTTGAAAGCCAGGCAATGTTGACTTTGGAAAAAGTGCAGGAAAGGATGATGGTTCCACAGGTTCCCCTGCAATTCTGTGTAGTGACTGTGGAGTCTGGCCATGAGGGGTGAGATAATGCCTTTCAAATTTCTTAGTAAGGTAGCCTATAAATAAATTTGTAAATAATAAATAAAAATACATTATGGCAGGAGAGAGGGGAACAAAATATACTAACTGAAGTCTAAAATTTTCTATTCATCAGTGTAAAAAGCATTTCATGAATTTTATTTTTAAATGTAAGTGTTTTAAATGAAAAAAAAATTGAACATGTAAAGCATGAGTGTGTCACCTATGTGGATAATACATGATTTGTTGTAGCTCCTTGTTGAGTGTACACAAAAATGTACATTAAGTGATTCCCCCCCCCCCGCGCATAATGTGTCAACTGGCTCAAGAGAAAAGGCCCTTTGTTGCTGTCAGCAATAGAGTGGTCACTTATATGTGCCAAAAATAGAACACAGATTTGCAGAATGTTTACATATGATTATATACACATAACTTTATAACATATGCAAATTTATAAATTATAATAATTCAGCATGACTCACCATAGTGGAAAGATTGTGATCAGGTGAGCTCTGTGCTTGCTCAGTCTGCTCTGCAGGTGTGCCAGCTGTTGGCAGGTGCCTTCAAGGCTCCTCCTGCCAGAGGCGGAGCTGGCTTTTCCACCCGGGGGCGGGGCGAGCATCCTGGGGGCACTGCCCGCAGCGAGCGGCAAGCAGCCCAGGGGGCGGGGGGGGCAATGTCACCCCCCGGGATGACACCCGGGGTGGGCCGCACCCATCACACCCCCTTCCTCCACCAGTGCCTCCTGCTCTCCCTTCTGCACATTTTTTATTTGTAAACTGAGTTTGGATCAGGCAGTGCATCATATAAAATATGCCTTCAAACCGAGCATTGACCTATTTAAAGTAGGACACACGGCCAACCTAATAAGCAGTTAATATTTCAAGAAACTTGACATTCTTACTCTAGTGAATCCTTGGCTGAGGCTGATGGAGTCCAACAATTTGGGAGGGTCACAGCTTAGCCACCCCTGCTCTAGTTTAGTGCTTGCTTGTTTTGCAATTATGGCTTTCCCTGAAACAGTTCCTTTCCTCTCTTTTTGTCACCATGCACACACAAAGCTTAATTTGCATGAACGTTGTCAAAAATCTAGCTACAACTAATTTCTATGATCTCATCTCATTGCTGTGACCTTAAGCTGATAAGTTTAAATTCTTAAACAAGCAACCCTTTTCTAGATCTTTCCCCTCCCCATATTTCATAAGGCGCTGCCTCTAATGAGCTACATTCTTTGCATGCCACTCCTATTATCTGTCTAAAGACTTTCCATCTTCTCAGTCTTTGCTCTGCCTTTCTGAAACCAGATGAACATTCAGAGGAGCAAACTGTTAAGAAACTAACTTGAGGGTGGTGGTGGGTTTTGCACAGAAAGAAAGAAAGAAGTAACTTGCTCTGAAATTGCTGATTTATGTTTAGTTGTTTTTCTCCAGGGGGACCTTCTGTTCTCACTTTTCTGTTTATAGACTTTGCGAGTTCGTCAAACTCAGCATTCACATAATCTTACTGTTGTGCATCTTTAATCTCTGCACACCCCTTTACATAACAGGTACAGGAAGGCATTCTGGCCAGAGCAGAAACTAAATTTGGCAGAATCTAATGGTGCAACCTTGAGAAGTATGTTGGTTTATTTTTATTCTCAGTCCCCTAGTCTTTCAGGCTTCTGTTATTGCCATTGTCCACTTTGGCTGGAAAGGAAAACAAGGGGAACTGGGTAGGTTACTGTTGTCATTGGGTTTGCTTGTTCAATGTTTATAACGCCCTTTTAATTAAAAGCTTAGGCAATGTACATGGCCCATGTTCTTATCCCCAGATCAACCCTGTGAGGGAGGCGAGGCTAGAGATAACGATTGCCAAGGCCATCCAGTGGCTCAGCAGAGATTTGACATTCAATTTCCCTCACCTAAGACAACTCTCTGGTCACTACACCACACTAGTTTTAGTAGTTGTCCTTAACAATGTATTAGTTCCAGTTACAGAAAGGTAGCCGTGTTGGTCTGCCATAGTCAAAACAAAAAAATTTTTTCCTTCCAGTAGCACCTTAAAGACCAACACTACACTTCAGATACACTAGTGTATCTGAAGAAGTGTGCATGCACACGAAAGCTCATACCAAGAACTAACTTAGTTGGTCTTTAATGTATTAGTTACAACTCTCCTTCATGGAACACACCAAAGCCTGGCGTGCTCTGATCCATGGGGTCATGAAGAGTCAGACACAACTAAACAACTAAACAACAGTTACAACTGGGGCCTGTGACAGAATATTGCAGCGTCTTTTCACCACTATTTTATCTACTTGCTTGCTTGCCACAACTGTATGGCCGCCTTGAATGGGAGAGTTGCAGAAATTAAAATTAAAAAATCTAAAAATCTAAAAAGAAGAAGCATAAAACTTGTTATTTCTGGCATAGAAAATAGTGAAACAATCTACAGCATCCATAACAATAAATCGAGGTACTTGGGTGACAAAAACACAAGTTGCTTAAAAGGCCTGACTGAAAAATTGGTCTTTACCTGTTGCCAAAGAGACCATAAGGACTTCACCAGGCAAGCTTTGCTGGGGAGGTTTTCCATAGCCAGAGTTCTACCACTGAAGAAGACCCTCTCCTGCCTGGCCTCTTTTGGTGAGGGCCCTCAGAACAGGGCTTCAGACAAATATCTGAACATTGTCGTAGGACATATAGGAGCAGGTGATCTTTCAGGTAACCTGGCCACAAGCTTAAAAGCTTGAATCTTAAAACCAGCACCTTACAATCAGCCCCAAATGTACTGGGTCTGGAACCAGTGCAGCTGACCCAGGGATGATATTTTTAGGAGTTTGTGGTGCTAGACACCATAATATCCTGGGTCTAATAGGTGTCAGAATTTAATCATGACCCAAGTGTCAGACACCTCTTTAATCCTAGGGAATCCACAAGTGTTAACAGCTAATTAAGTCAGGCTAATTTCCATTTGAGGTGATAGCCTGGAGAAGAGCCATTCAAACAACACAAAGGGTAATTCTCATTTGCAAATGACTGGCTCTCTCCTACTCTCAACTGAGAGTTAGTTTAAAAGTCAATGTAGTGGTTTAGGGATAGCAGTTAGTCTACAACAGAGATAGTAAGGTAAATTAATCTAGTATTTTCTTCTCTGTTCCCCTCCCTCCCTGGAAATACCTTTGACAGTGATCCAAATCTTTGTTGTTATTATTTTCAAAACACCAACATGAAATGAAGTAAAAATAGAAGGGGGGGGGGAGAGTCTCTATGCATTCTTATCATAAGAGGCAAACTGTTTTTTCTAGGCCAAGGGACAGTGCCTTTCTACTTCCTTTCACCTGAACCTGCTGATTTACATTATATTGAATTGCTAATCCAGCAAGTCTTGGGTTCAGTTTTCTGAAGTAAAGATTAATACCTCATTACCCACTGGCCATGTAAAACCAAGGCTGTGAGGTGAGAAAATGCTGCATCCCATTAAGAAACAGATGAAGAAGTAGAAATCTATTGCCCTGTGTAGGAGATTTCAAATGCCAGTTGTACATCTATGATCACGGAACAATAGCAAGGCTGCTATCGCTTTATTTGGATTAATCCTTTTGTGCTAGAGATTGCTGAGCTGAGGCTTCTGCAGCAACTCAGAATAGAAAGATTATTTCAAAATACATTAAATGCTGTTTAGGATTACTACTGGAGGTGAAGGCAGAAAAGGAATTGGCATGGTCTGTTATCCTTCATGCGCCTGTCTACTGTGGGATAACTGCTGCAAACATGAATTGTTTTTATTTGTCTTGAGTTCAGGCTCTGTTTAAAACCAGCTTGACCCTGCTTACATTCATGCTTACTACTTTTTCTTCCTTGGAGCAAATACATATAATTCTATTTCTGTGGCACTTTGTTCAAATTTTGTCCATCTGCTGCAATTTTATCCATAGAATCATAGAATTGTTGAGTTGGAAGGGACCCCGAGGGTCATCTAGCCCAACCCCCTGCAATGCAGGAATCTCAGCTAGATCACACATGGCAGATGGCTATCCAACCTCTGCTTAAAAACCTCCAAGGAAGGAGAATCCACACCTCCTTAAGAAGTCTGTTCCCATTTCCTCTGTCATCTCGGAAGGGCAAATCGGGACCCGCCCCCCTTGCACCATGCTGCTGACTTACCTTCACTGGATCACGCCATGCCAACCATAGAGCACACACGACAGCAGCCACGTGGGAACATCCTGGGCAGGCGTGCCAACCGTGGGCCCCTCTCTCCCGGGGGCTGATGAGAGCTGCAGTAGAGAAGAAGGGTGCCATGTTGGTGGGGGAGAAAAGCAGCTCTCATGCCTCCTTCCCAGTCATAGGAGCTACTTCCGCAACCCCTGTCCTCAGGCCGCAAGAACCAGGGCACCCCGGGACGAAGGCAGAGCCTGGGGCACCTTCAAAGGAATTGTGAACATCCCGCTTAAAACAAGGCACTTAGACTTTCCACTGTCAAAGAGCTCTTATATCAGGAAGTGCTTCCTGCTTTTAAGTCGGAACCTCCTTTCTTCTAACTTGAAGCGATTGCTTCGGAGCATGGGTGTAGCCAGGATTTATTTTAGGGGGGCAGGCTTTTTGTTGGGGGGGCAGAACCAAATTATCTGCAATTGCAAATGGTCAATTAGTTAAGTATTTCTATTTATTTACTTGATTTAGGCAGGCAGCTGCCCCCCTGCACCTCCCCAGCTACACCCATGATTCAGAGCCTACCTTCTGGAGCAGGAGAAAATAAGCTTGCTCCATCTTCTATGTCACAGCCCTTTAGATATCTGAAGATGGATATCATAATTTCCTCTTTCCTAGGCTAAACATACTCAACTTTCTCAACTGTTCCTCGCAAGGCTTGGTTTCCAGACCATTGATCAACTTGGCCACCCCCCTCTGTACACCTTCCGGCTTGTCAACATCCTTCTTAAACTACAGTGCCCAAAAGTGGACACAGGACTCCAGGGACTCAGCTATACAGCTGCAAATAAAACATTTTAAGTGTGTTTTTAGTGCAATATACAATGTGATGCTAGATGGCAATGGAGAATTAAATTCAATGTATTTTTAAAAACACTTTTAAAAAAGCATTTTCAGAACTTTTTTTATATGTGTGTAGCACTGTGGGTTAAGCCACAGAGCCTAGGACTTGCCGATCAGAAGGTCGGCGGTTTGAATCCCCACGACAGGGTGAGCTCCCATTGCTTGGTCCCTGTTCCTGCCAACCTAGCAGTACGAAAGCACGTCATAGTGCAAGTAGATAAATAGGTACCACTCCAGTGGGAAGGTAAACAGTGTTTCTCTGCGCTGCTCTGGTTCGCCAGAAGCAGCTTAGTCATGCTAGCCACATGACCTGGAAGCTGTATGCCGGCTCCCTCGGCCAATAAAGCGAGATGAGCGCCGCAACCCCAGAGTCAGCCACGACTGGACCTAATGGTCAGGGGTCCCTTTACCTTTTAGATTCCACCAAGGTGTGGTCTGGCCAACCATCTCTTTGGTTTCAAAGCAAAGAAAATGAAATTGATTGTCCATTTGACACTTTTTCATTTTTTAATCTTGAAACTGTAGCTTGATTCTCTGGTAGGAATGAAGAAGGAAATATTAGGGTTGCCATATTTTAAGAAGTAAAAATCCAGACACCCCCAAAGTTGCTGAGCTTTTCTTAGGAATACCCCAAAACTGTTGAGCTTCTGTAAGGAAAATCCCAAGGTGCTGAGTGTCATATAGTGCGCACAGTCTTATTCTAGCACTGATCTGCACATTCTGTGAAATAGAGAAAAACAGCTTCTCATTTCTTCAGGAAGCAGAATTATAGTTATGTCTTCGGAAGTAGGCGATTCATTGCAGGGGGACTAGATATTATGCAATTACAAGTGACTCAGCCTTGTACTTGTAGAACATTAATAAAGCACAAACATGCTTTTGTTGTTGTCATTTGGAACCACCCTGAGTCAGACAGGAACAAAGTAAGGCAAAAGAATAATCTCAGGGGAGCAAATTAATGAAGTAGCATTTCAGTAGCATTCCCCTCCCTCCCCTCGCAAAGTTCAGCTGTATTTACTGTAAGCTGGCAGCCTAATGAAAGCTCAGGAGGAAACCCACAGAGTTTACCATTCAGCCATGTATGCTGAAGCTCACAAGTGCCAAATGATAACTCTTCCCATTTCTTGGAATGATCTTTGCAGTTGGTCATCCTCTGAGTGAGAAGAACCTCTACATATTAATCATATATTGTCCCAGAACAAATTATTTTATTAGAGCTGAGGGGGGTATGGCTTGAGGGGGTATGGCTTTCCTCTTTCATCACCATCTCCTAATCCCTTCCTTACTCTAGGAAGAACCGAGGAGGGTCTTACTCAGAGCAAGGCATGAATGCTGAGGTGGTTGAGAAGTGCCCGCTTTGCCTCTGCAGTTTGCTGGGGTAGCTAGAAACGCCCTTGAAACTCAGGAAGAGGTGAAGTTTAAAGTTACTTGGTGTGGAGAAAAATCCTGAGTCTCCTGCCCTTAATTTCATCTGAATGTTTGGACATGTCCTCCCAGGTAACTTTCCAAATACACAAGCACAGGATAGATTTCTTTCTGGTAGGAAGACTGAGAAATCCCCCTGGCAATTCCACCAGTGATTAGCATCTTCTCCTGCTCCAGGAGACATCTACCATCTCCTCAGATCCCCCAAGATGGCAGCCATACCCCCTCATCTTCCCTAAAGATTATCTGGTAAATGTTATCTGTGCTCTGATTGACTGAAAAGGTTCCAGCTGTCACTCAGCACAATGTGGGGAGGAAATCCTTTAAAAATGATCTGTGTCCATTGTTAAGTTGTGGGTGAACATATCAGACGACACAGCGATTCTTCAAACAGCTTTTGTTTATTCACAGGCCAGAACAGAACTGAGCTGAAGGGTTCAGCCAACCTGCTTATATAGAGCTCCACTAGAACACAACAGTAACCACTTTCTGTAACTATCCAATCACTGAACGTCACTTTCGATCCCTTATTTGCATATGTGGACCTGAGTAAAAACTATCTACAGTATCCCCCTGCTGGCCCAGGGTGAGAACTTCAGTACATAACATCCATGTAGTCATGTCCCTCCCATTCCCTCATGAGTTTATCATCGGTCATCAGAAAGCCCCGCAACAGCAAATAAATAAATAAGTGTTGCTGTGCTGCCATGCAAATCATCTGGTATGGTAGCGCGGCAGCAACAACAACAAAGGCACCTAGACATTTTGTTTTGGTGCCCACAACCTGGGTCCCAGGAGCCACGTGGCTCCTAGATTTCCTATCCCAGTTTCTAACACTGAGCAAGACACATCCTATAGTTTTACAGGATTCATTAGGCAGTAATACCTCTATCACTCCAAAGGCAAATAAAAGCAAAGGCAAATAAAAGGTGTTGAAATCTCGTCAGAGAGCTGTCAGAGCTGTTGTGTTTGTACTAGAAGGGATTGCGCTTGTAAGGAAAGGAAAATGCTATGAAACCCAACATTAATTGGGTTTTAATTATTATTATTTTACTAGAACTTTAGCAATCAACCGCTTTGAGATTGAAACAGTACAGTTTTTGTTAGCCATGATATGACTACATTTTCAGATTTCCTTTCCATAAGTAAACACAATTCTGATCTTCTACATACTTGGGTTTTAAAATACTGTATAACCCTTACTTAACTCGGTGTCTCTAATGCTTTGAGAAGGTAATAAACTCATATGTGAAAAAAGATATTAAAATCAGAAACATCCCAAGGCAACTTAAACACTAACAAGCTTATCGTATGTAATATCCTCCCCTGCCATTCACTTCATGCTTATAAAAGTTTGTGCTGCAATAAGCTACCTTTAAAACGCCAGAGGAATTTTTAGGTCTAGTCACATAACGGTGTAGCTTTATACTCAGGGCCAGCCTGAGACTTTTTGCCACTGTTGACCTCTTGATGGAAAATAAGCTACATTATTTTATTTTTGCACCATATGTATTGAACGCATCAAAGCAATTAAGTTGGAAGCCACAGAAATATTTTTAGACAAAGGGGGTCCTATCTGAAGAGGCCAGACAAATTTAGTTTAATCATAGGTGGAGGCTGTACTGAAATCTGCAGGCAATACTGCATTTAATTCCCCTGCCAAAAGAACCAATAATGTCTGAAATGTACAATGACTATAATCACAGCTTGTCACATTCGCCTTCGTCCATTCATTAGTATGGTTCTGCTAGATGGGGTTTAAGTACAGAAGAATCCCCACAGAAGAAGAGAGAGCCAGAAGGAAGCTGGTTTTGGTATTCAAAAGTGCCCAGCTTATTATGGGGAGGAATGCTCTTATTCAGGGTTCCAACCAGCCATGTCCTCTTCCACACATAGTAAACCGGGTACTTTTGAATGCTAAATTTGTCTGGCTTGTTCAGATAGAAACCCTTCCTCTAAAAACACTGCAGTTCCTCAAAAGCTATGTGGTAGAAAGTAAGCAGTGTAGCCCAAATCCAAAGTTGCCCAAGATTCATGCCCTAAGAAGAGACCTTGCCCACAAATTTCACCTAATTCTGGCCAAAAATGTAACAAGTTAGAGACAGTTCCTGGGGGTGGGGGGGCGTATTTTAGAGATGTTCAGCACAAATGTTCTTTGACTTATTTGCCTGTAATGTGGCAGGCTTCGACCATTCTGAAAGAGTTATTATGCCTGCAAATTTCATTCACTTCCGTCAAAAGAGAAAACAAGTTTTGATTTCCAAATAGTGATTGAGGGTGGGGAGAAGGATTTAAATTCGGACTCCTGAGCAGAACCAGCCTCTTCACTGGTCCAAGTTGAATCACAGTTACAAAGGCAAAATTGGGGTCTGAACCAAATCTTGTGGTCAATGCGCACAGGGATATTGTTAACTGGCTGAGTCCCCAGGATGATGCAGTCGAAGAAAGTTTCCTTTTGCTGCACTGTAACTATTCAAACTCTCCTTCTTTCAGCCAAGCTGAAACTGATGATCCTATCAGGCAAATCTTGTGGGAGTAGAAGCAGGCTTCTGGTTAAGTTCTCCTGGGCACTGGATGACAGACCTTCACATAGCAGAAGTACCAGAAGCTTCTTTAACAGATAGAAGTGGTATTTGACATCTGCAAAGCTACCTGGTTCTTGCTTTATTTCAGATTACATGTAAACAGCTATGGCAGTTCTATTTAGATATCACTAGGAGTGGCTGGCAGGAAGCCACTGAGAGGCTGGACTGCAAGCGGCAGCATCACTATCACTTACTGGGATGCTGTGGGTATAGGACAGGGCAGCAGTGAGGTTGGGATGGGGTCAGTAGTGCTGACTTGGGCCCCAAACCATGGGTGCTGGCACATGCATGCTACGCCATGACATCATGGCATGATATATACTGCTTGATTGTAAAAATAAATCGCTAAGTGGTTTAGCAAAAAAGAACAACAAACTGCTTACAACAAATGAGACCCCCGCCCCATTTGGGAATAATAAAACATCACCAAATGCACATTTCTCCCCTTATTTGCAGTACAAAGGCTGAGCCAGTGTGTTGCTGCTGTGCAGTTTGGTTACTTCCTTTCTTCTTAAGGAGATTTGCTCTGGGCGAACAACAGCTGCACAATGAAAGGGTCATCTTGCCTCCTGAAGAAACCTGGCAATTTCTTAAGGAGGCCCAACTTCTGCTTGGCAATCCACTGCACCAGAACACAGGAGGAAGTCTCTGTTGCCATGTCATTTCTGGATGGTGCTGATCAGGGCCATCAGGAAACAGCAAAAAGGCAAATATTCAAGGGGAATTTGGGATATCCCATCATTTTCTCAAAGCGGGATTGATTTATCAATAGTCCTTGAAAAGCGACATGCTTCTGCCTGAGGCAAAAGACAACACGGAGCCCCTTCCCCCTCTCCACCTACGGAGGCACCAGGGCTGGCAGCTGGATCTCACTTCAGCTCTGCTGATGGGCAGGTGTCCCCCTTGTACCTGAGGCAGCAGGCTCATACGGGGGTTATCCAGGGCTGTTCAGCCCTGTAGCAGAGAAAGCCCTGCAACTCTTCTTACAGTGGGGGGTGGCAGCCCTGGGGCTTAGGAGGAACAGCCAGAGGGCAGCTGCTGTCCCTGCCCACCCAGCACCTGATGCTCCCTTTGAGTAAAGGCAGGGCCAGCCCTGCTCATGGCACATCTGGCTGCTTTCAAGATCCCATGGTTTGGAGTAAACATAAAAGTGCCAGAAAAAAATACACTTGCAGACTTTTTATTTTGTTTTCTTGGGCAGTCAGCTGAACTGCTTCATTTACTGTGACCCTGAAGCACTGAAAAACAAATGCATTCATACACAAAGGCAGCATGTTTCAGCTTGCAACAAGCGAGCCGGATACAGAACTGCCAAAAGCTTATCTTGAACAGTTTAAAGTCATCAGAGTGAAGCCTGACAAGAGGCTCTTTGTTTATAATGCCATTTGGGTGAGAATTATGAAAGTGCAGATGAGAAATAATGGGACCTTCAGTTGCCGAGAGGCAGAAAGATACAAATCCCCCACAGTAGACAGTGAAATGAGGTTCTGCCCTTGTTGGTTAAGAATATATTTAATGAATCATGGATTCATAGAACTGCAGAGTTAGAAGGGACCCCAAGGGTCATCTTGTCCAACCAGTGCAATGCACTGTCAAAAAGTTATTCCTGGTGTTTAGTCAAAATCTCCTTTGTTGTCACTTGAAGCCTTGGTTTGAGTCCTACCCTCCGGAGAAGGAGGAAACAAGCTGGCTCCATCTTCCATCTGCCCTTTAGATATTTGAAGATGGCTAGCTTATCTCCTCTCAGTCTCCTCTTTACTGGGCTCCATCAACTGTTTGTCAAAAGGTTTGGTTTCCAGACCCTTGACAGTCTTGGCCACCCTCCTCTGTACATATTCCAGCTTGTCAATATCCTCCTTAAATATTGGTGCCCAGAACTGGACACAGGACTCCAGGTGTGGTCTGACCAAGGCAAAATAGAGTGGTACTGTTAGTTGCCTTGATAAGGGCACTTGATTTCTGTTGATACATTAGCTTTCTTTTGCTGCTGCATCACATTGTTGACTCATGTTCAGCTTGTGGTCTACTAAGACTCCTAAATCCTTTTCATGTGTACTAATGGCAATCCAGATGTTCCTCATCTTATATTTGTGCAGCTGGTTCTTCCAGCCTAAAAACCATTATTGAACAACAATGGGCACAGGCCAGAACCCTGCAACCCCCCACTTGTCACTTTTTTCCATTAGTGAACACTCTTTGGGTTCTGTCTGTCAACTAGCTTGAAATCCATCTAACTGCTAACTCATCCAGCTCACATTTTACCAGCTTCTTTGCAAGAATATGAGTCTTTGTAAAAAGCCTTACTGAAATCAAGACACACTACATCCACATTCCCCTGATCCACCAAGCTTGTAACTACCGTATTTTTTGCTCTGTAAGATGCACTTTTCCCTTCCTTAAAAGTAAGGGGAAATGTGTGTGTGTCTTATGGAGTGAATGCAGGCGGGAGGCTCTGCTCAGCGCTCCCTTTAAAGAGCGCACAGAGCGTGTGTGTGGCTCTTGGGGGCTTTTTCCCGCGGAGAAAAAAGCCTTCCCCCCTTTCTCTTTAAAGGGAGCGCGGCTCTTGGGGGAGCCTTCATCTGCTGTCCTGAAGAGGCTTCGCCCGGCTATCCCAGAAGCCAGAACAGCAAGAGGCTATCCCAGAAGCCAGATTCCTCTAGCTGTTCTGGCTTCTGGGATTCGGAATATTTTTTTTCTTGTTTTCCTCCTCCAAAAACTAGGTGTATCTTATGGTCTGGTGTGTCTTATAGAGCGAAAAATACGGTATATTTAAAAAGAGAGAGATTTATCTAGCATGACTTGTGTTTGAGAAACCCATGCTGGGTCTTAGTAATCACAGCATGCTTTTCTAAGTACTCCCAGGCCAACACTTTAATTATCTGTTCTAGGACCTTTCCTAGTTACCAAGCTCTTCTCCCCCCCCCCTTTGAAGATAGGGGCAATATTTGCTTGCCTCCAGTCTGCAGGGACCGTACCTGTTCTCCAATAATGCACATAGAAGCTTTGAGATTACATCCGCAAACTCCTTTAGTACTCTTGGGTGGAGCTCATCAGGTCCTGGAGATTCACATTCCTTTAAAGTAGCTAGGTGTTCCCTTACCACGTCTTTTCCTATTTTGGGGCTCCTGCCTTACTTCATTTAACCTGTTAGCACCAGGTTGGGCACTGCTTTTCTTTTGGGTGATGTCATGCATGGAGAGTCCTCCCCTCCTTTGGTAACTTCACAGATAAGAATTAAGAAGCAGTTGATAGATTTATAGTCCTTCTATTACAGCACCATGTTGCAAGCACAAATACACAGCTCTCCGCAAGGAGGGCAGTTGGCTAGTCTAATCCTCCTTCCAGCTTCTGCAGCATTTTGGGCGCCAACAAGAAGTTCCTCCCTCCCTCTGACTCCTCTGCTCTCTGTTTGGACCTCCAAGTCTGTGGTGAGGGGGGGTCCTCCATGCTCTCAAGAGATGTCTCAACTAGCTGCTCCCTCCCCTCTGGCTCTCTTGTCATTATCTTGAAACTGGGTAACTCCTCCCTAAGCTGTTCGGCTTCTGTCTCTCTCTGCTTCTGAACATGCTGTGGACAAGGGAGGTGACTCCTCCCCCTCCAGCTCTCCATCGGAGAGAAGCTGGTCTGCCATTCCCAGTCCTCGTCTTCAGGCCATTCCCAGACAGGTGAAGACAGAGGCAAAGTACTGGTAGGTGTTGAGCAGTTCTGCCTTCTCTCTGCCACCCAATAGCATTTCTTTGTCTTCTCCACACAGAGGACCTACCATCTGCTTGTTCTTCCTCTTTCTTCAAACATAGTTGAAGAAACTTTTTTATGAGACAGAGTTACACAAATTACAGGAACATTTCACCCTGCAAAGTTTAACTAAATAGAATCAGAGAATTGGAAGGAACCACAAGGATCATCTAGCCCAACCCCCTGCAATGCAGGAAACTTTTGTCCAATGTGGGGCTCAAACCTGAGATTAAGAGTCTCATGCTCTACCGACTGAGCTAGGTCAATATGCGAGCCCAGAAGGAGTGGGGAACATTTGAATATTTCCTTATGGATTTTAGAATGTAATTTCAGCCATGTAATTATGGAGAACTTTTAGATTAATTAACTAATTAAAGATCAAGTTGTAATTGGTACTCAGGATTCAGGACTAAGAAAAATATTGCCCTGAGGACCTGGATTTCATCTTGGGGAAAGCAATCACAATTTGCCAAGTTGGAGTGAGAGCAAGACAGTGGGCGTTGCAACAGGGCAACAGTGTGAGGGGTCAGATCAGTCACGATGGAAGGTTGTAATTTGAACTGTGCAAGGAATAGCCAGAATGAAACTGTAAAAGGCGGCATCAATGACTGTGGAAGCACACACAGATTCAGGCAAGGCTCTCTTTTGGACAGACCTGCCACATTTGCCACACACAAAAACAATCATTTTGCAAAAGTTTGCAAGTGAACACAGGAGTGAGTTCAGGAAGAAACCGAGAAATCAGTGTCCTGCAGTGTGAAGGAAGCAGTGCCCCACTGCGCAGGGAAGATGACAGCAGCAGCACAGGGAAAAGTTTTTCCTTGACAAGGCTGCACTGATACTTTTCTTTCTTAAAAGCTGGCTTCTAGAAATCAAGTAAATGAATTATCTGAGGTTCCTGTGCAGGAGAAAGCCAAGCCATGGCTGAATACAAACAGTTCTAACTTGCAACTTGCAGTGGAGAGTTCATTCAAACTTTGGGAATTGCCTAGGAAAACAATAACATGAGGACATTATCATTTACATTTGTTTGACGGTACATCTTATTAGGAAGTTGAGAACTTCATTAAGCTCCCTCCCAACACCACCTCCAATAATCTGAGCACTGACAGCAATACCTAAGTCTCCAGGACTCTCCCCTTCAAAGGATTCCAAGCGCTTGGGAGCCTGTGTGTCTTAAAAGGCATTCTAAAACGGTTAAGAAATCCTGCTTACATTTTTAGTCCCTTTTTTAATGAATGCTAACATAGGATTCATTAGGAAATGGCTTGAAAATAAAACTGATGATATCATTGGAGAAATTTATGATGCAACTGCACTTGGAATACTGTTTAAGGTTCTGGTTGCCTTACCTCAAAAAGGATATTGTCGAACTACAGCCAATTAACAGATGTTAGCCTACATACCTGCAATTCCATTCACCTGGGAATAAATCCTATTTAACACACCAACACTCAGGGGTGCCAACTTGAATAAAATATGGGGGGGGCAGAGAAGCCCCGCCCCACATAATTGATCACAAGACACACCACATGCAAACTATGTGGGGGGCCTGCAATGGCAGTGGCTGCTGCAGCTGTGACTTTAATTTGGAAGGGGCTATGAAGAGAGAACTGAAGCCTTAGCCATAGCCAGTGTTCCTAATGAAACTTTTCAAGAAGAAGAAGAAGAAGAATGATAGACATCATTTCATGGCAAGCGTCCAGCTCAGGTAATCATATTGTGCCAATCTGAAATTCCTTCTGTAATTCATTTTGATTTAGTGTTGGCCTGGAAAGGGAAAGTTGCCATAATGTTGAAATGTGACATGATGAACTGCTGATTGATCTTCACATTCTGAAAATGTATTACTCCTGAACAGCCTTGATTCATTTTTTGCTAAGTGACAGAATGACTTTTGAATATTTTATGTTTCCCTACTGAGTCATTAAATGTTTATGTGTCTAAATGAAGCAATGTAGATATCCTCAGCATAGCAAGAGAAGGAATCAGGCTTCTTCTGATCCACCTTGAATAGAAGCACCTCTCAAGGGGACTGTGGGCAAACTGTGTCCTGGCTCTTTCGGAGAGGCATGAGGTCACTGACCAACTCCCATCTATGTATCTCGGGGCCAGTGCAGGACTTTCTGCTCTCCAAGATGCAGCAGCAAATGACAAGCCCTCTCCACCCCCTCTCCACCCCCTCTCCACCCCCTCTCCGCCCCCTCTCCACCCCCTCTCCGCCCCTATTCAATGTGCACAGTACCCAAGGAACCTGAGACAAAAATCCCAACTGAATCAGAAAATCTCCTCTCTAACAGTAAACAACAACAAATTACCTTTCATGATACCCCAAATAAGCCTGGAGTGACTGCCTCACTCTGCCTCATGGGGGGGGGGCTGGACCTGACACCTAATAGGTACCTAGTCGGAGGTCCACCTATTCTTGGTAAAGCTGCAGGCAGGCAGGGAGGTTGTTGGTAAGCCAACCTGAGCAAAATCCCACATCACTAACTAGAGTACCACCTTGGTCAAGGAGGTTAGGATAGGAGTTGGGCGCAATGGTAGGCAGGGGTGAGAGAGCCCAAAATCTATTGACAATCAACTGCAAACTATCAGTGGACACAATGGAGAAGTCCTGTGGAGGCCATTTGTATCCAGAATATAAATGTTGACCTTGTCTGTGCCCTGTAATTATTCTTCAGTCCTGTGTATGCCTACTCTGCTCAGAAGCAAGCCCCACTGAGTTCAGTGGGACTGATTTCTGGGGAAGTGTGTCTAGGATCACAGCCAAAGTGTGCAGATGCCAAGTTCTGAATCAAGTTTATTGTTCAGACAGCTGCAATATCCTGTCTCCTACTTAGAGTTCTACAAAAAGAGGTGGGCAGGGTATAAACAATACAATTGTTGTTAATATTTCTGGACAAATTTGTGGGGGCAGATCAACTGGTACTTGGTAGAAGAGGAGGAGTTTGGATTTGATATCCCGCTTTATCACTACCCGAAGGAGTCTCAAAGCGGCTAACATTCTCCTTTCCCTTCCTCCCCCACAACAAACACTCTGTGAGGTGAGTGGGGCTGAGAGACTTCAGAGAAGTGTGACTAGCCCAAGGTCACCCAGCAGCTGCATGTGGAGGAGCGGAGACGCGAACCCGGTTCACCAGATTACGAGACTACCGCTCTTAACACCATGCTGGCTCTCACTATTGACTATGGAATAAATGTTACCACCCATTTGTGCTTCATATCCTTTTTGCTGACTCCATACAACAGGCGGGCCCTGAGTTTATTCTATTGAACCGACACAGGGATGCAACTCACAACAGAGTGGGTGAGCAAGATAAAACTAATCTGTTCTGTTTCCCATGCCGGCAATCAATACTGTGCTGAAAATAAGGCATGAGAGCAGGCACTGAGTATCTCCACATTTAGGAAGCACCAGCAAAGAACAAGGCAATGCAAAGAGGACTGTAGTGATTTACTAGCTGTCATAATACTTGTACCACCAGAGGCTACAAGTACATTGCATTTTAAAATGCAGCCTCATGTTAAATCTATTACAACAGCAAGCAACAGACACAGTACGATGGCAGCTACATTTATAATGCTCTGCTCTTCCCTACTTGACGCCTGCTAGTTCAGATACTGGCAAGTAACTCAGTCCTGATCTGAAACTCTCATTTGCACCATTTCTGGTCAACTCTGAGGTCTGAGGAAAGGCCACGGAACAGTTGCTTTGATTACAGAATGTCCAGGCTCAGTCTCTGGAAGTTCCCCTTGAAAACCTTTTGATTGATTAAAAGGGCACATGTAGACAATATTTTTAAACAAAATTTAAAGATTTTTAATACAACAGACCCTCCAAGTGTGCATGACACAAGCACGCCCCATGGCATGCGTGAGTGATGTGAGCACTCCCTGTGGCATGTGCGCATGGCCACCACAGAATTAGGGGGCCCAGCCCCCCCTTGAAAATGTTGGGGGTCCCTTGGCCCCACAACCCCTGATGGCGCCCCTGGTAGGACATCCCTATTTTCATCGGAAAAATGTTGGAAGGTGTGGAGTTATGTGACCCCTGAGCCAAGGAGATAGGTAACTACACAACCTTTAGAAAACCTCTGAAGGCAGCCCTCTATAGGGAAGTTTTTAAATGTTTTATTATGTTTTTATATATGTTGGAAGCCACCCAGAGTGTCTGGAGGAACCCAGTCAGATGGGTGTGGTTTATTATTATCATTATCATTATCATTATTGAATAGGACATCCCTATTTTCATTGGAGAAATGTTGGTGATCATGATACAAATACTAACAAAAATGCAGACGGTAAGCACTATTTTAAAATAAGCACTCTAAACAACAGTAACCTGTGGCTGAGGGAGAATGACTGGCCCAGACTCACCCAGGTTGCTTCTTGGTTCAGCGTAGAACCTCAGTCTGCCTGGAAAAACTCTCTCTTTTACACTACAATGACTCACTAGCTTTCATTCTGCCTTTCTGTCTAGACAATATACCTGAGGGACAATCCTATTAAAATTTAATCCTAAATTAACCCCTGCTTAATTTAGGATGAAAAGAAAAACATCAACTTTTGCATATTAATTAGCAGCTTTAGGCACATGTTCAGGCTTTGCCCAATCATTCCACGTCCTGTTGCTCTCAGATGCACCTAAGCTGACTATCTTTAGATGCACTAAAGATTGAGATCCTGCTATCTCCCAAACTAGTTAGGGCAGAGAGTCTGAATAACAGCACTTCCTGATGCTTAGTGCTAATTAGATAATCTATTGTTGACTCAATACTCAGACTTGATTGTAAATGTTAATTTTACAGGTGTGACTTTCTAAAAACTTCTTCAAGCCAATGAATTGAACCACACTGGATGGATGAGTGGCACAATGGCTCTTGCTAGGACTGAGGAACAGTAACTGGTGCAGGAGCCTCAAAGTAGTCCTGGTGTAAGGACTTGGGTCAGGGCAACACACCAGTGCAGTTGTTCCATTGTGCTGGGCCTAAGACTCTTACCCAGGATACTCTAAAGAGAGGTTACATGGGCTGAACCAGGGCTTATGTTACCTAAAAAATGAGGTGCTGATGCTCATATATTGATAAAAGTGCCATGAGTACGGACACAAAATGACTGCCATGGGTAGCAACAAAAGAAGCACCAGTACTTCATATTGGTCAGTACTGCCATAAATAAAACACACCCTGGGCAGAACTAGGTATATTATGGCAACCCCAGGTGTTGGACCAGCAAGTTGCCGGGGAAAACTGGTGAGGGAATTTTTGAACCCACATTTGTAAATGTAATGTATCTTCACCCAGTTTAAACAGATGGATTATCTTGCATACTTTCTCTGGATTAAGAGATGCCTGAACATGCATGTGTATGCCCACTGGTGCTGTCTGACGACAAAAGCATCTTTCTCTTACCACATCTAATTGCAGCTATAAATCAAGAATAGTTACAGATCTGGTGTAACAGACTTTGTGGGTGCCAAGGCACCCATAACTGCTAAAGATAGGGAACAATAACATTTTGAGTTTTGAAGGGAAGATGGCAGAGCTTAGATTTAAAATGCAGGCTAAACCAGGAAATCACAGTCTTAGTGCCTGGAACCCCCAGGAATCTTGCTTGGCAGAGAGAGGCAGAGGCACCCAACTTTTGCAATAATATCCCTTTCTTAGCTGGACCAGATTTGCTACTAGTAGCCCCATCCTAGGGATTATTGTGCAAATATAAGGAGGAAGAAATAAGCCTTGCTCCAGGAGTGTGAAAAGGCAGGGAGGGGAGAGGAAGAGAGAGAATGAAGCGGGGTGGGGGGTGCAATCCATTGCTAGAGAAAGCGGATGCACTGAGAGCCAGTGTGGTGTAGTGGTTAAGAGCGGTGGACTCGTAATCTGGGGAACCGGGTTCGCGTCTCCGCTCCTGCTGGGTGACCTTGGGCCAGTCACACTTCTCTGAAGTCTCTCAGCTCCACTCGCCTCACAGAGTGTTTGTTGTGGGGGAGGAAGGGAAAGGAGAATGTTAGCCGCTTTGAGACTCCTTAAAGGGAGTGAAAGGCGGGATATCAAATCCAAACTCTTCTTCTCTTCTTCTCCTTCTCCCATGAAAGATAGAATGGGCAAAAAGGTACACAGAATACCAGAGAATTGCTTTGGGAACTGTGTCATTGTGTACTTTTATTTTTAAAGAGTGACAAGAGTGCTTGTCTGCTCAAAATAGTGGTCAGCTTTTATGATTTATTTTTTTAATGATGATGAGCTTAATTGCAACCCATGGATCATGCCCTAGGGGGGGTTGGGGATCCTGTCACGGAGAGTATAGGGGAGATTCCAACTGGGCCAGGAAAATGGCCTGCTGGATTTCTCTAGACAATGTCAAACTGTCCCCTTGGTTTTTCTGGTCAATTTCACAAATAAAATTACCTTATATTGTTGTGGTCTTGCCATTTTTTTAAAAAAAGTCAAGGGCAGCAAAGAGATTGAGGACATCTTGTTTCAGGAGAGGAAGTAATTAATTAAGAGTTTGTGAGAGCTGAAGTGCTGCAGGCAAAGTATTGCAGAACAGGCAAAAGTCTTTAAAGAAAGGACTTGTGGTGCAGGAAACAAAAGGAAACGCACAATGAGAAATCAAGAAAGAAGAGGCATCTCAATACACCATCCAGCTTTCCCAGGGATCACCCCCCCCCTCCCCCAACCTGGCCTCAGCTGGATTTTTCTGTTCACACCTGCAAACAGATTGTGTTGTTATTATGCTCTTTCTCTCCGTAACACATTTTTTTCAATAACCAAAAACATGGGTGTAGCACTGGGTGTGTGTGTGGATGATCTAGTGCCACATGGACCTCCTGCAAAATTAAACAAACCATTACACAAAAAGCACCTCATCTGGAAACAGCTTGTTGAACTGGCCGCATGTGGCTCACAGGAGGAAGACGGCATTTCAGGAAATATTCCTTTGCTAGGCCACCTTAGGAGATACTGCAGCAGCAATGGGATGGTTAGATGTTTTAGTGGGGTAAGCTCCACTCACCACGCATATCAAACAAAGCCATGCTGAGAAAACTGAGCCTGTGCTGTGCAGTGAGAATCCAGCGGAGTGGGCAAGTGCTTTCTCAGATTCTGATTGTGTATTTTACTACATGTAACATCAGTGGCTGCTTGTAGCATCCTGTTCTGAATATACATGAGAAAAGTCTAGACAAGTTTGGAATCAAGACTTCAGGGCAGGGATAGGCGAAGGCAGCCTTACAATGAAGCAACTCCTCAGGCAGAAGATTTTGGATGTCATTAAGCAAGACAGAGTAAGAACCAGCTTGACCTGACTTGTGGAACAAAATACTCCGAAATGAGCAGGAACACAGTATGCATTTTATGCAGCTTCTGCTCATTCAATAAAAATTATGCATGGAAATCTCCTGGTGAGTTATGCTCTGTGTTAGGAGGATGAGGACCATTAAGATCCAGTACGAACATGTCTTGGGCTGGCCTTAGAGGTGGGGGCCCTGCAACCCTTGTTGACAGTAAACAGACAAGACTGGCAGCAAACACAACTTAGGGTGCTTCCAGATGGGTGTTTATTGTGGGATGGGGTGGGTGATGATGATGATGATTATTGCAGCATACAGCACAAGATATTATGGGCTGTCCTGTGAATCCGCTGGATGAAATAGCGGAAGAACGTTGCCTCAGGAGAGTGAGGAAAATTCTCAGGGATGATTCACACCCTGGCCGGCATTTTCTTGATCTCCTGTCCTGAGGCAGAAGATATAGAAGCATGATTAGTCACACCAACAGGGTAAAGAACAGCTTCTACACGTGGGCTGTTAGGCTGCTGAATGAAAAGATAACAACAGGGCAGGTGACTTTCGAGTTTGTGGGTGTGCGTCAGTAAGGGGAATTAAAACTAAGAGAGCTGAGTGGGGTGCTCGTGTAATCTCACTGCATACAAGTTGTACAAGTGACAATAAAGTATTTCAGTTTCAATTTCAAGCATCCACACAACATTGTTAAACTCAAAATGCCAGTGTGTATTTCTCCCCACAGAAAATCAGATAAATTGTTTGTGTGATGTGGGGACTTGTATGCAGTACTAATATCCTGTCTGTTGCCATGCCTACTCATCAGAGTCTGGCTTGCATGCATTGCTATTGCCTGAAAAGGAAAGAGATGCACTGCATGTTTGGGAGGATAGAAAGGAGAGCAACCGATTTAGGAAGCTGCCCAGAGTTGGCTGAGGCAACCCAGTCAGATAGACAGGTATTATTATTATTATTATTATTATTATTATTATTATTATTAGACCCACCTGTGACAGTGGGAGTTCTGTGTGTAGAAAGAAAGGAGAGGATTCTAATTTTAACAGGAAGGAGAACAACACTGAACTCATCCCCTACCTTAGGCTCATTTCCCTCTATCCTCCCTATTCTGCTTGGAAAGTGAACATGTGAGGAGACTCTGCACCCCTCCCCTTTTGGTTCTGTTACTCTTCTCTTTCACACTCCCTCAGCTCTGTTTTTTCAGTGGGACTTGGGCAGTTCTTTGTTTGAGCACAGATCTACCAATCTCCTGTCCGGTCTGCCTCTAAGCCTAAAATAAGAATGAGGGGTGCAGTCAAGCTTGCAAAAATATATCATTTGCCTGATAACAAATGCTGGAAATGTAAGGATGTTGAAGGTACATTCTTTCACCTTTGGTGGACGTGCCCAAAGATTAAGGCTTTCTGGGAAATGATCTATAATGAAATGAAAAAGATATTTAAGTATACTTTCCTGAAAAAACCAGAGGCTTTTCTCCTGGGCATAGTCGGCCACTTGGTGCCAAAGAAGGACAGAACTTTTTTTATGTATGCTACAACGGCAGCAAGAATACTTATAGCAAAGCACTGGAAGACCCAAGATTTACCTACTCTGGAAGAATGGCAGATGAAGTTGATTGAATATATGGGACTGGCAGAAATGACTGGCAGAATCCGCGACCAGGGAGAAAAGTCAGCAGAAGAAGATTGGAAGAAATTCAAGGATTATCTACAGAAATACTACAAAATTAATGAACTTTGAAAAGATGCTGGATTGAACCTTTGTGGTCTATAGCTGTTACGATAAAGATAATGGGGATTAAACTTGCTTAAGTTATTAAATTTAGGAAAAATAGTTGAATGAAAAACAAGGTTTACTTTAAAAGGAAAGTTAAGAGATTAGGATTTACTGAATTAACAATTCGAACTAGAGAACAAGAAGGGGAGGTATGAGGAAGTCAAAGAAATATGTTATTGAAAGATTGTTATTGAAATGGATTTGTTTTTAATAATTTTCTTTTTCTTTTTCTTTTTGTGTTTATATAAAATTGGAAAATCTAATAAATATATATACAAAAAAATAAAAAAATAAAATAAAATAAGAACGAGGGGTGGAGGAACCATTACTTGAGAGCTTTCTGCACCACTGAGTTTAACCAGTCTCACGTTGCTTCCTAACATCCTGTCAATGGGTACATTTCCAAATCATTCCAGCTCTTTAGGTTCACAGGGAACATACTTCCTACATATAAGTTTAATATATAAAAAAGAAAAAGTGAAGTGTAGCAAGCTTTCCACCAACAGCAGCAAAATGTGCCCTTCAGTGATTATTTTGAAAACAATAATTCTCTACACAAAGCAGTACAATAGCACACTATTAAATGGAACATGCCTGCAATAAAGAATAGCCTATTTAAGGCCTTCAGCAATAAAAGGGATCTTGTGTCATGGTTTTGTGTATCATCTAACGGGATACACTGTGTTCTCGATTATTTTGCAGGACAGAAAACATCCTTTCAGTGTTATACACTGTATCTTTGAATCTCTTTTTAAGGTTTTGGTATCGTTTCTGATTTTCAGCTGCAGATTCATTTGACTCTAGACATTATTCTGCCAGAAAGAAGCACTATTATAAGCTCACTGGGAAAGAGACAGAAATGGGACTTACAAGGACTTCACTGGGCTAGATCATACATGCAGTGGGTCTTTTCTTTGGCATTCTTCCCTTCCTATTTTTAGCCTTTTAAGAGCTGCTTCCACTTCCTTCTTTGTAAGCAATCTGTTAAGAATGGGCTCAGGTGAACATCCATGTGGTGATGACTTCATCTCTGACTGCTCGCAGCTGCCTGCCTGCTAGGAAAAGGCCAGCGTAAACAAAATGAGCACATGCTGAAAACTCCCAGTGATGGAGCTATTATGTGAAAGATGCAACAACAACATTGTTAATCATTAGCTGCATTGCATGAACTGATGGAGTGGATTACTGATACTTGCATTGTCAGGAATATTTCATTCCACAGAACAGTTTTTCAGGGAAAGTTGAACGGAAAAAACAAAACCGATTCACTTGAAAATATTCTAGAACTGATGTTGAAAACCCACAATGGCATTTGCCTGAAAGTGAGGTCCTGCCCCAGGCACCCAGCTAAGCTCCCTGCTTGCCTGCTTACTTGGAGCTGCACAGGGGCAAGTGGGCCTCCCCTGGAGCTGTTTCTCTCCAGCTGATGGAGCCCAACTTTCCGCCAGCTTCCCAATCCACTTCACAGACCAACCAGTTCAGCAGTCTCTCCCCAGTCCTCAAGTGGGCAGCTCTATTGTCTTTTTAAATTTTTCCCCAAGTGGTGCCTGTACAAACACATTGTGAAACTCCCTCCCCACAGAAGGGCACCCGAGACACACATTTCAGCATCCTCCAAATTTTCTTGATTGTAATTTTTTAAGTGTTGTAAATATTGCCTTAACATTTTTTTGCAACCCACCTGGGATCTCAGGCTGAAGGGCAGGCAATAAATCAGATCAATGACTAGAGTTTAAAAACATATATATTTAAAAAATAGAATAATTTTTAAAACAGATATGCTTAGGGACCAGTTCCCAGCTCTACAGTGCTATAGTATATTCATCCAGCTTCTCCTAAAAACATGAAGCATGTTTCCCCTGACCTAGACTCAAGCGAGAATACTATGTCTGACATAAACATAGTGAATATACTTCCACACTGGGAACACTGCTAAAATAGGGCTCCTCAGAAAAATGGCATCTGGGTGGATAGTTGCTGAATTGGCCAAATGTCCAGGAAAAACCTGGACGTATGGCAAGTTAGGCTGTTTTTATTTTTAAAATCTGAAAAAATCAAAGAAAAGCCCCAAATATTTTTTTGGGGGGGGGATGTTCCCAAGAAAGGCTCAGCAACTCTGTCTGGATTTTCACTTTGGGGAAAATGGCAATCCAAGCTAAAATTATGTTCACCCTCCCTACAACACTGGTATGTGGTAGCCTGGGGGGGTGAACTTTCTCCATTTGTCCGTTTGCAGTGCAAGAGCCTGTGCAGAAGTGTCATGTCTCCTCTGACCAGTTCTAGCAGGGCAGTTTGCCCCTGAATGCCACCCCTCCTAAGAGCCATTCACTGAGCACTGCATTCTTGGAATAGATGGTGATGCAAAGGTAAATGAGGAAACTGAAGCTCTTCCAAATACATGCAGAAGCTGATCAAAAGAAGAAGACAAATTATTTCCCCTCTCTCCTCCACTGTTTGATGGGGCAAGTAGCAGATTGCAGGAGATGGGACAAAAGCACATCATGGCTCTTACGCTGTTTTGGGTTGGCAGATCCTGCTTGCATCGCTCTGCAGTAGGTGATTGTTCTGGAGTTATCAAACCTGCAGTGCTGCAAAGGATGGATTCTATCAAGCATATAAAAATAAAATCATCAAGCCTGCTTCTCTAAAATGCAGGGGGAAATTCACCAATAGCTCAGTTTCCTATCACCTGCACTCTCTGCTACTGTCACAAACTTGATTCCTGGCTAGCTAGTTACGGAAACATATATGAAGCTGCAATCCTATTCCCACACATGCGGAAGTTTATTGAACTCAATGAGTAACTTTTGAGGCTCCTTTGGGAAGATGGGCAGGATATAAACAGCCCTGAGATATTTGGGCAGTCTGCTTTGCTTCTCTGAAAGATGCCTGCTGCTCCTCCGTGGCTGCAGCAGAGGAGAATATATTGGCTGCCTGGACTGAATTCACAAAAGCCCCTGTGCAGATGGGACCTTGACAAGAGTCAGGAATAGAGGAGGGAAATGAGGCACTTAAGTAATTTTAAGACTCTGAACTTAATGGACTTGGGGTTCCCCTCTTGAGATAGTAATGTGCCAAAATAATGTGCCAAAATCCCTCCTTCAATTTATTGAAAGTTTTCTTCACCTACAAAATAAACTTCCATTTTTCTGCCTCACTTGGAAGGTGTTCTGGAATTTTTCTGTACAGTAATTTTGTTGCTGTGCCATTGTGCTTAGTTATTTTATCAGTATGAGGTGGCCATGAGTGATGTATTTGTCTTCCTAGGAAACCTTTTCCGCACAGCTCTGCAGTCTCCCTGAATGCCTCCAGTTACTGATCTTAGCGAAAACTCCATGGGAGGCGTAACCTCACAACATCTACCCCAGGGCTTTCACTGAAGAATGGGAAGCTGGCAAGCAATACCTGAGATCAGTGCACTGGCTTGTTTTGTTTTTGAGGGCAGCCCTTCCTTTCAATATGTGTGTGGTGGGAGGGTGGGGGGGGAGAGGGAGAAGGCGCTTTCTGCACTGATTTCTTTAAATGTGAACATATTTCAATTGAATAAAAACAATAAACAGCTGTCAGGCACATGGTAGGGGCCCTCCTGCTCCTACAGAAAGACCCAGCCTATGACGGAGGCTTTCAAGAAGTGTGGACACCCAAGCAGGCTGCCGACCATCGAGAGGATTTGAGGAGTGCTCACAGACACGCTCTGGCAACCTGGAAGGTATGGTAGAGGCCACAAATACATGGTACTCTGCTAGGGTTGCCACCTTTGTTCTAGGAAAATACAGGACAGGATGGTGGCAGGCAGGCAGGAGTGGTGGTGGTGGAGGGGGGTGGCAATTTTCTTTTCCACCTGGTGCTGAAATTACTTCAAAACACTCCATTATGATCTACTGCAGCCCAGCCCTACGGCCCCTCTGGAATTTGTCACATGCAGAAACACACACAATTATTATTATTTTTTGTAGATCTGTCTGTGCTTTGCACAAACCCTTTCACACACTTGCAGGCCAGAGCAAAATAAATAAATAAAGGCAAGCATATTCTGAGAGCTTTGTTCCACATGTTAAATTTCTGAAAAAGAGAGAAAATATGACAGAGTGGCAGGTTGGGGGGGTGGGAGAGCCTTGTGGGGAGCTACTTCACTCCCACCCTCCTCTCTCAAATATAATGCAGATAAATAACTACTGCATGTTCAGGACTGGGGCTTCTGGGCTACACCAAGACAAACTGCTTGCTTCTAGAGCCTCAGAACCTGTTTGTCTCTGAGGCGCCCAGTGCTCCCAGGCTGCAGCTCTGCAGATGCCACCTTAACCCAGCCAAAGCTGCAGGCAACTGGAAGGGACCACATGAAGCCTTGCCCTGGTTTGCTCCTCCTTGGGGTGGAATGAGGAGAGGGAGCAAGGAGAAAAAAGGGAAGGAAAGATGGGAGAGACAGTTTGTCCAGCCAAGCCAATTGCAAGAGCAGAGGCAGGCAATTGGAGAGGATCCTTAACTTGGCGCCAGTGGCGTAGCGTGGGGGGTGCAGGGGGGGCCGGCCGCACCGGGCGCAACATCTGGGGGTTAGGGTTAGGGGGCGCAAATCCACGGGTTGGGGGTGCAAATCCACGGGTTAGGGGGCACAAATTACTTGCCTTGCCCAGGGTGCTGACAACCCACGCTACGCCACTGCTTGGCGCACATGAGAAAGAGGGAGTACAGGAGCAGAGAAGAAATAGGAGAAATAAAGGGCAAACTGTCCTGTATTGAATCAATATAGGGCACAACGTTTTACTTTGAAATAAGGGACAATCCTGTCTTAAAGAGGACAGGTGGCAGTCCTATACCCCACCTCTGAAAATCCCACCAACATTTTCTCTCCCCTTCCATAATTCTCAGAAGGAAGTTCAGTTCTCATTAATTGATGGAGAACAGTTAGAAAACCACCGAAGGAATTTTGTTATTTGTAAAATGTATATATTTAAGCAACTCTCCAGCTCCGTGGCGACCCTCTTCTTTATTCCCCAGTGGGGGTGACCTGGCCTTCTGCCTCCAAGTCCTACCGGGGGGGATCAGACCCTCCTTCCACCGTCTTTTCCGTGATCGCTCTTCTGACCCCGGAGAAAGAGGCCGTGGCGCTTGGGCCTCTCCCCCCCCCGAAAGGCGGAGGGCGCCCCTTGCACAGCCCTCCGAAATCAAGGGGGGAAACGGCAAGGCTCCCGCTCGCTCGCTCGCTTGTTGTTTTCGAAGTTCCCCTTCCATGCGAGGGAGCCCGGCGGAGGGGGGGTCCCGAGGGGGCGGGCAGGCGGGCTGGGGGCGCCGGGCGCCTTCCTCATCCCCCTCCTCCGCCTCCTCCTCCTCCCGGCGGGGCGTCCCCCTTCCACGCCCGGCCCCTCCAGTGACATCAGCGAGGAGGTCCCTGCGCGGACGTCGAGGGGACGCCGAGGCGCTCGCTCGCTCGCTCGCTCGCCAGCCTCGCCTCCTCTTCGGCTCCCTTCCCGGCCGGGCGAGGCGAGGGACTCGGCGCCGGAGCGCTGCCCTCCTTGCTGGCCCTGGCGCGGGCGGCTCGACGGCCGGCGGAGGAGGTGAGGGAGCGCGCGGGCTGGGACTCCCCCCCCCCCGGGGCTCAGACATCTCCCTCCAAGTCCGGGGTCAGGGAGGCGGGCGAAGGGAAGCTTCTCGGCTGGAGGGATGGTGCGCGGAGGACCCCGAGGTGGGGCGGGGAGCCGGGGGCGGAAGGTTGGGGTTTTGGGGGGGCGCTTCTCCCTTGGAGCATGCTGGCTGGGGTCTGCAAGACCCCACAGGGATGCGAGCTGGGAGCGGGGGCGGAGAAGCCCAGGCGCCGGGCCCAGCGCCGCGCCCCCCGAGGGAGCTCCCTTGCGCGCCGCTGCTCGCCTTTCTGGCGGAGGGGGACTCGCGGCTCCCCGCGCCGCGCCTTCGGCCGCACCCCTTCCTTCGCTCCGGCGTGCTGGTGGCTTCATCCGGCTCGGGGTGTCTCCTTTCCTTGGAGAATGGGAAGAGCAGCTGGGGGCGAGCGACGTGGATGGAGGCCGGGGGCTGCCCCGGCTTTGCTCGCAGCTGGATGCAAAGAAGGGAAAATCGGGCCAAGTGGGGTCGGCGGGTTCCCTTGGGGCCCCCGGACCGGCGCCTCCTCCCGGCGCCGCGTGTGGCTTTGCGGATCCAGAAGAAGAACCCGCCGCAGTTCCCCAAGGCTGCGATCGTGGGAGTGAGCCCTAGTGAAGTCGGTCGAGTACACGTGGAGAAGGCTTATCTGATGTGTTGAAAACAATGGCTGTTCTTTTGAACCCCACTCGAAGGCGATTTTTTACACCAAAAGTTTAACCAGGCTTTGTTCTGAGGATCTCCTGCATAGCACCGCAAACGGGGGAATGTTAGTAAAACCAGGAGGGGAAATGTGATCAAGATGACCCGGTTCCTTTGGGGAGGGGTAATTCTGTGTTGGCTGGCGGTCTGGCTTGTTTCTGTCCACGGCTGTATTTTGTATGGTTGATTATAGATTATAGATGGGTGTGCTGTGGTTTTCATTGTGTTTGCTAAATAACTTAAATTACTAGGTTTTGTTGCTGTATTGCGTGAACTGCTCTCAATTATCTCTGAAGAGTGGGATATAAATAAAATTATCATTGTTTATTATCCTTATCCAAGCAGCCTATTATAAGTTGCCCCCAAATCTTCTAGTATAAAGCAGCAGAAAAAAATTGGTCATTCCTCCATGATATTGACAGGACATTATATTCTGCTGGTGCTTTTGTTTATTTTTTTAAACTTTACTATAGCTAATAGTAGCAAAAAAAGTGCTTACGGGCAAAAGGTTGTTCTTTAGTTGTGTAAATCATTGCAGCAACCTGAATAGCAGCGCAAACAGTTCCTGTGTTATGTCTCTCCCCAACCCCCTTTACATCTACTGAGATGATGATACAAACATTTAAGTATTTATAATGTACTATAAAACTAGAAACTCAGTCCGGATTAGAAAAACAATCTTTTTATGGCATTTTAGTATTTGCATGGGGATAGCTAAACTTTCAAAGCTGTTGGCTAAGGCCGCTGGTGAGGAGTCAGAAAGTAGATGTGACCTCTCTTATTCTACTGGGCAAATCAGTTCTTAGTGCTTTAGTTTGTTCTCCACACACCCTACTTATTCCCACAAAGCAGGGGGCAGCAGAACATTTACTTGGCATCACTCTGATCGGGCTATTTGCCTTCAAGTTTTGAGAGAACTTTGGTAGTATCCAATTCTAGACAGGTCCCGCTCAAGACAGTTTGCCTGTCCAAGAGGCTGCAGCAGACACAAATCCAGGACTCTTGGTACATCGGAAGATTTGGTGGTACAGTGACCAATGCCGCTTAATGCACTCTGATGTGTTACAGTGAGATGGGGAACCCTGCAGATGTTGCTGCACCACAGCTCCATCAGCCCTGACCTTTGTCCATGCTGACTGGGGGCGGGGTGACGGGACTTTGAGTCACAACCTCTGGATGGCGGAAGGTTCCCCATCCCTCTCTTAGACCCTAACCTCACTACATTTAAGGCAGCACCATAGCACTTTAAACAGTCCCTGAAAGAACCCTGTGAACTATAGTTTGTTAAGGGTGCTCGGCGTTGGGAGACCCCGTTCCCCTCAAAGGGCTGCAATCTGCAGAGTTCCCTGGGAAGAGGGATTGATTGTCAAGTCACTGTGTAGAAATTGTAGCTCTGGGGGGAATAGGGGTCTCCTAACAATTCTCCTTGACAGGATTCTTTGGGGGAGCCCAGGACTGCTTGAAGTGATGATGCTTTAAAAGTACAGGGCAGGTGAGGGGATTCTGAGGGACAGCACTTGAGCTGCATGCCAACATGAGTGACTGCCGGGCTCAGTCCTGATCCTGCAAACATAGGAGCCAACTCCATGGGGCCAATGTCCCTTCGGCCCACCCAATAAAATATTTGAGGGGCTGTGCCCCCCCAAGTTGATGGGTGTTGCCCTTCAAATGGTATGTGTGTGTGTTAATTATGTGGGGTGGGGCTTACCTGCCCCCTCCCATATTTTACTCAAGTTGGCACCCTTGCTTGCAAATGATGGTCTCGGAAGAGAAGGTCCCTTAATATTTATGTGTGGTGACAGCGTGGAAGAAACAAACCCTCGGCTCACTTGTTTTATTCCCTCTAACTGTGAGGCTTAGTCATGGCTCTGTTTGTGACAAGATAAGCAAACTGCCTGAAGTGATTTTGAGAATTCTGCCTTTCATGGACTGTGTGGATCAGACACAGGCCATTGCAGCTGAGCCTGCAAACTCTGCCTAAGTAAACCTTGGATGACACTGCAGCTGCTTCTAGATGCAGTTTGAGTCTGCTTTGCTGCTTAAGAATTTCTGAGGTCTTTTTTAACTATATGGTGGGGCTCAGATATTTATTTATTTTTATTCATTAAACTGATATCCTGCCCTTCCAGCCAAAGGAGGCCAGGGCTTCAAGGGACACCAATACACCAAAACCAGCACCTTAACCTTAGCCCAGTAGCTGATTGGCAGCCAGTGCAATTCTTTCAACAGTGGGGTGACCTGTTGGCAATATCCTGCCAGCTACAGCTTCTGGACCCACCTCAAGGGCAGCCCCACAAAGAGCGCATTGCAGTAATCCAGCCTGGATGTTACCAGCGCATGGATGGCAGCTGTCAGGGTATACCAATCCAGAAACACCCACATCTGTCCTGCTAGCTGGGCCTCTAGCAACAAAGATGAGTCCATGAGCCACTACGAACTTGCTCTTTGGAGAAAGTACAGCCCCGTCCAAAGCAGGCAATTGACCAATTATCCAGGGTTGTGAACCACCCACTCACAGTGCCTCTGTCTCGCCAGGATTCAGTTTTTTGGCTCACCACAGAGTCTAGGCATCAGCCCAGGACTTGCAAGGCCTCTCCTTTTTTGGATGTTACAGAGAGAGGTGTCCTCAGCATACAGGCATGCTTAAATATAAAAATCTGTCCTGAGTTCCAGCAGATTTGAAAGCTAATGTTTATTGAGCTAATGTTTGTAATTAGTTCTTCTTATTATTTTATTTATTAGATTTATATACCGCCCTTCATCGAAGGATCTTGGGGCAGTTCACAAGATAAATGCACAAATAAATAGTTAAAATAAAAACAACAAAATGATGACCATCACCCTACAAACACATTTAAAAGGCTGTAGAAAATTAATCATCCAAAGGCCTGGTTGAAGAGGAACTCTTCCCCCTGGCATCTAAAGATATACTGTGAAAGTGCTAGATGAACCTCCCTGGGGAGAGCATTCTACAGATGGGGAGCCACTGCAGAAAAGGCCCCGTTCTCATATTGCCACTGTCTGGACCTCACATGGAGGGGCACACAAATGAGGGCCTCCCTGGGTCCACCATATATGGTGAGAGAATGACTTTAGGAGAAATCCTTTTGATTTGTTACTTATTTGATTTATTAATTATTATGTTTTGTCATTCATAAGTTATAATTACCTGGCAAGAAAAACCTATGTATCTTGGAGCCAGGGAGACTGGTTAGCTGTGGTTATCTGCTAGTGCAGTATTTGCGGAGAAAGAAACTTGCAAGGGGTCGTAAGAGGAAAAAGAGGAAAAGCAGGTGGTGGGAGGAATAGGCAGGTATGTGTCACAGATACACACCCCTGTGACATCTCAGCTCAGGGCCCCCTTTTAAAGATAAAAGGTGTTGGGCTTTTCTTACAGACTATTGTGCGTAATGTGTAGTCTTCCTCTCCAAACCATGCTGGCTAGAACAACATGTACAAAAGGATGTAGGTTTTATCTAGCAATCAACTTTTCCAGATGCGTGTCTGCCATCACTGCACACAAATATTGGTTTTTATTTGTGCAGGGGTCTTTAAAGTCTAGTCTTTTTATTTGTGGAGCCTGTTTTCCAGGATTTCCAGAAGCCTATGGAGCATTTTTTGCATCCTGCCCCTTTCTAGCACATTAAAAAACCCAGTATTGCAAATTTGATTTTTTTCAGGCATCAGGGAGGTGTTTTTTTGTTTTTGTTTTGGTCAATAGGACAATGATGCTGTTTTCTTTCTGCGTGCAAGAATGTTATGGCCCAAATGTGGTGGCTTACAATAATATTTCTCAAGAGCAAGTGGCTTGCATGCATCTGTGACCTGGAATGTTTGAGCTATACAGACGCCATGTGGCTCCAGCTCTTGAGCGATGCCTATTCTACAGTGGTGCTCTTAGCCCCCAGGCTAACAATTTATTGGAATACATTTACTTATTAACATTTAACTTGGATTCCAGCAAGTAGTAGCCAGTGATTTAGCTGCAGTTTAGTGCTTTCTAATTTTAATATGCTTTCATTTCATCACATTCATGCTAATGCCTACCAGTCCTAGCTCTCTGTGAAGCCCCTGGTGTGTTCAGCTTCCTAGCCGTGACAGAAGTTGTTCCTGGGCTTAGCACTCTTTCTCTCCTTCTCTGTTTTCTTTCTTTTTAGCATCCAGCCAGCACGTCTGATTTCTCGACTCTTCCTTGCACTGTGTCAATATGCCTGCTTCCCTACTGCTTTCAAGAGGAGGAGACTCCCAGCTATAACTAGGATGCATTTATATTTCCTTACTTTTTCCTTAGTCTGAGCTGAGGTCTGCCCTAGTTTTGCACCCATGAAGGAACCTATGTAATTGCTTCAGTTTCCATTTGTAGATGGAAACTAAAACACAGAGTTAAATTCCTTGCCGTCACAGGTCCATCTGGAAAGATGGACTGCTGTTTACATAATTATTCTGAAGCTGAAAGTACAATGGGCAAAATGCATCCGTATTGTGAGGCTGGGAGTGGGGTTGATATTAGTCTTAAATTTTGCTCCTGGTCAGTATGCTGCTTGAAAAGTAAGTGCTATTTCACTGTTGCGGGACAAATGGGGGAGTTGCAAGGACAATGCACTCATGGTTTGGCATATGACCTGTGAACATGGCCCTGTAGGATAAAGGGTAATTGATTATCAATCATATTGCATGTAACTATTTTTCCTGCCCCCATACAGCAGTGTGACTGTTTGGACATCTTGGTCCTTTACAGCCATGACTGCCGTGAAGAGGAAACACAAGTAGCACGAGGGCTGCAAGTCCTTCAGTTCTGGCGCTGTCCTTGCACAGCTCTCTCTTATTGCTCTGACATTCAGCTGCTACATCTGAAACAGGAAGCCTCCTGTACTTGTGGATGCTCCCCATCTTCCAGGCAGTGTTAGCCAGGCGCATTTTGCAACTGGCACTGGTTCAGTTGTGAACATGTGGAGATCTCTGGATGCTCGGTTGGCGACTGACATCTCCACCCAGTGCCCCCTCTAGCTTTCTTAAGCAGGTGAGCAGAAGAGCTCATTTATTGCATTCATGTCACACCTTTTTCTCCAGGGAATACATGGATCACCCACCTTCTCAGTTAATCCCTACAGCAACCTGGCAAGGTAGGCGAAGAGGCCATGACTGGCCCAAGGTCATTCAGTGAGCTCCATGACCGAGTGGGGATTTGAACCCTGATCTCCCAGGTCCTAGTCTGACACTCTAATAATCACAGCACCCCACTGGCTCCCTAGAGTCCTGCTAAGGTCAGCTCTATAAATTAAGTAGGTAAATAAATAAATATGGGAAAAGCAAAAGGTCACTTAGAGAAAGATCTGAAATATTTTCCTTGAAGCTTGCAATTGTTTTATTCCGGATTGTTTTATTTGATGTTTTAATGTGTCATAAACTGCTTTGAGATTATTCTTTAAAATATAAAGCTGTGTAGAAATGAAATGAAAAATATTTTTTGCAAAACAATAAATTTCATTGCAAAAAATGACACCTAGACATTGCATTGTGGCAACCGTAACCGAGGTTTAAGGTGCCACTTGGCAATTAGCTTATATATCTCATTTGCTAACACTGGTAGAAGTTAAAACTGCCTATTTATCCCACATGTCTGACTTTCAAATACAGGAAAGGCTGGTAGTAATGTCAACAGTGTTGCAAAATGGTGTCCCTATGCTATCTTTAAAATCCCTTCAGCATTTTGTGAAGCAGGAATTATGTATAATCCAGACATGAGATCTGCAATCACAAATGGTGACCTGAAGTTAATAGATTCCATTTGGTTTTTGTGTTATGCCCTAAATCCAAAAGCAACTAGAACGAAGTTTCAGAATAGCTCTTGGATCTTGGCTTGGCTTTCCGAGACTGATCAATTGGGAGGCTGGAGGGGGTGGGGAGGGGGAAGGGGGGCTTAAAGCCACCAGTTTCCCCATCCTCTGGACTCAGATCCTCATTTTTAAATGGCTTTCCATAGCCTTAAGTGATCATCTATGTCAAGTCTTATAAGATAAAGTCAAGTATGCAACTACACCAGCAAATAGTATTAAGTCATCATGCTGAAAGGAAGTAGTAAGGAAAAGATAGCTGTCCATTCTGCTGGCAATCGCAGTGTAAGTGTAGCTCATTTTGTTGGGCATAAACAATATATAGCTGAATAAAAATATATGGTAGAAGTTAAAATATATAGCTTGATTCCATTCTTTCTCCAGACACTGGAGTCTTTTGCAGGATCTTAATTTTCTGCAGCACAGAATTATTATGCATAATTTAATCAGATTTCACCAATAGACAAGTTCTGCATTTTGGTCTTTTTGTCATATTAGAATCAATTTTTCCCTTCCCCTTTTCTCTCTCTTGGCTGCCATATGTCCTCTTTTTCCCCAGGACGTGTCCTCTTTCTCAGGGGTAAAATTTCTGTCTGGTTGGATTTTTTGAATTTTCTAAAATGTCCGGGAGTGGGCTACTCTTTATGTTGCCTACGCAGTACTAAAGAACCAAGTGCAAAACATATACATGCTGTGTGAGTCTTGCATGATGCAGGAAAGGACAGGTCCTTGTGTTTGTATATATTGAAGGGGCATTGTAGAATGTGCCCACTCCTGCACACACATGTGTCCTCTTTTTTTCTCTTCATAATATGGCAAGCCTTCTCTTGGGGTGACATCAGTGTTTGGGTGTGTGGCTGATATGGTCTAGCTGCTGCTCCACTGTGAAACTTTTAGTTTGACTACCCATCTATAGCAGTGTTGGGAGATTAAAGGCAGTGGTGGTGGAGTTGGAACCAATCTGTCTTTGAGATCAGCCCTCCATAATAAAGCCACAGAAATCTAGAAACCGCTAATTCATATATGGATTGATTCCCCCCCCCCAGATTAAATCCGTGCAGCTGAATTGAAACTAAATGTGTTCAAATACTCCAGTAATGTGTTTTGCACAGGATTAGAACATTGATTGGAAGTTAGTTTATATTTAAGGGTTACCAACCATGTTTGGAATAGTAACTGCAGCACCGGAGCCTCCGAGAGCACACCTCTTTGCCACATAAAATGAGCAGGGAAGTGCCAGAAGCAGAACGTTTTAAAGTAGCTTCTTCAGGCTTCTAGAATGGTGACAGTTTTGGGGAGTGAATCCAGCATTGCAGGCTGCCTTATCTGCTTCAGCTACTTAACAGAACTGTAGGGAAACACAGTATGTATACTACTGAGGTGATGAAAGAATCCATTTATTGCTTCTAAGTTATTTTATTTGTTATAGTTCTTAAAAATGTCACACCATTAGAGTTGTATTTTCTGCCCTGGGCCACTTCCTGCACTTTGTGAAGTACATTGCCATCTGTGGAAATCATCAAAGTGTTCTACCGTGCGCTAGACACCTAAGCCATTTTGCAGGTGAAATACTCTAGGATAGGGATTTGTAACTAAATCCTGTGTAATCTAGTTAGTAGAGCTGCCCTCTAGTGCAGTGTAATCTCTTGTTCTGCAAGTAGGAGGGGAAACATGATTTCTTCACTGCTTTCCAAATCTGCCCTGAGGAGAGAGAACCATTTCCAAAAAGATACGGACATAAATCAGCCAAAGTTAGCCATGACCAAGATCCACTGGTAGCAGCGAGAGTTACGTGGTCACAAGTCAATCAAATAACGCTGTTTCCAGTGGGGTTTAATCATGGGTAAAATTTGCTGGGTGGGGGCCTGATATTTTGAGCATTTGTGCAAAAAAAAAGTTCAAGGCCGTCCTCTGTTCTTTCTTTTCTAAAATGGCTATTGCTGCCCTTCCTCCTCCGCTCTTTGTGGTAGCAGGACATGCTCTCGATTCTCCCTTGTTGACCAAGTTCTGCTTGCACTTGATTTTTATTTTCACAAATTTGGGGCTGCTAGCAGATTTCATTAGAAGTCTGAGGGGCTGCCCAGGTAGGCAGTGTCTTGAGAGGAAGGGTTAAGGCAGGTTTCCCAAACTTGGGCCTCCAGCTGTTCTTGGACTACAACTCCTATTATCCCTAGCTAGCAGGACCAGTGGTCAGGGATGATGGGAACTGTAGTGTAAAAACAGCTGGAGACCCAAGGCTGGGAAACTCTGGGTTGAGGAACAGTGACAGCAAGCCTCTGTGTGGCCTGTTTAGGAAGGCAGGGAGCCTTGAGGACTGTGGTTGGCCTGGGGGTATGCTGAGAGCGGTCAGCCTGTTTCTGTAGCCTGATATGGGTAGGGAAAATGGTGACGCAGTGAGACTGTAGCAAGCCTCCGCCCTTGCAAAGACAACCAGGATAACAATTCATTCCTGCGGGATCAGAGCAAAGGTCTATCTAATCCAGGGTCTTCTTTCTTACAGTGACTGACTGCAGTCAGCCAGGTGTTCACAGAGCAGACGGTGGGGCAACAAACCAACATTGGGTGAAGCAAACCATGGTTTCTTTGCCAATCTGCAAGACAGATTGTGTCCTGTTCAACAGTGTATAGAACAAGCTATAGCTGCGCCATCATGTCTGAGTGTGGCTCTGGTGTCCTTGCATAGCACGTTAAGGCTGGTACAGTGGAACCTCGGTTGTTGAACATAATCCGTTCCGGAAGACCATTCAACTTCCGAAGCGTTCGACAACCAAGGTTCCATTGTATTGTTCCTTTGGTAGATGGTCGTGGAGACAACTAAAATATATGGATAAGCATTAGAGGACATTTCTATGTTTCAATCAGTGTGTGTTTCTTGGACAGTGTTAGGAAAACAGCAGTAGCTCTAGGCTTGAGAGTGTGTGAGGACAGCCTAAGTTTGCAGGGGGGACCTTTGTGTGCAAGCCTTAGCAAGATTCAAGAAGCAGCTGTGTTCCCTGCTGCTCCATGAGTGTGGTTGGCCCTCAGTGACCGCCGACCAAGCAAGCTGCTCATTTTCAGAAGTGCTTTTTCCATAGCAGCATAAAGGAAAGCTGGCTTGGCAAAGAACCAGATCATTCTTCTCATGTTTGTCACCATCCCCTTGGGGACTATTCTTAGTTTTCTGTTACGTAACGCTCTTCGCCGTGCCATTCTTTAGCGATGAAAGGGAAAAGAATTTATATACAGTGGTATCCTGCAGAATTAAAGATCTCTGCAGGATACTGTAAGCCAAACAACCTATTTTTGGTTGTTATTTATTTATTTATTTCAAAGGTATATTGTCAAGCATGTGGGTGAGGAGGGGAAGCCTGTGGAGATCACAATAAATATATATGGTCGAGCTCTTTCCCCTCAGCAACAGTTTTCAAAGAATATACATTTCTACTGACTTTGGATTGATACAAATTTCCCCTTTTGATCCTCTTTTCATCTCTATTTGCTTTTTGTAGCTTCCAAACTCTTTGCACTGTTGTGAACTACAACTGTCAATCATCAACTGAGGGTGGGAGTTGGGAAGAAAGGGTTAGCTGCTCTTACTAACAGTTTGTCTTAACTCTGTCAGTACGAGAGGCTTCTCTTAAGCCCTCCTTTAATTCAAAGTGTATTTTATTTCATAAATAAGGCCCCTGCTTGATTTCAGTAGGCAGGGAGTTCCAAAGTGCAGGTGCTGCCACGCTAAACAGCCGAGCAGAACGGGTATTTTGTGGCACTTGCAGTAGTGCCAATTCTGTTGAAGTGGTCAAGTGGGCATGTGTAGGGTAAGGCGACCTTGTTAGGGGCTCTATATACTAAGAGTAACACTTTGAACCCAGTAGCAAATAAACAACCAGTTCAGACCTCTGAGCCTCACTCCTGTCAGCAATTGTGCTGCAGCATTCTGCACTAACTGCAGCTCCCAGATCAAGCACAAGGGAAGCCCTCCATAGAGCACATTGCAGTAATCCAACTGCAATGAACTACTGTGGTCCAGGAATGGCTGCAGCTGTCGAACCAGCCACAGCTCAGTTGGTTAGAGCGTGGTGCTGATAGGTCATGGGTTTCATCTGCATATGGGTGCATATTCCTTCATCTCAGGGGTTGGACTAGATGGTCCAGGGACCCTTCCAACTTTATGATTCTATGATTAGGCCCAACTTTTAAATATATCGTTTATGGCTCTTCCTGCTCATTGTGTGACTGTGCTGTTTTGGGATTGCTTGACTTCACAATAGTACAAATCTTGCCAAACATTCTGTTTTGTTCTGTTAAAGTCAGTCTTGGAAGCAGCCCAGCTGCATCTGAGCAGCAATGCTTTTTAAAATATTCGTCATAATTTCCAACATTTCTAAGAAGTAAAACATAAACGCAAACGACTGTACACAGAGTATGCAAGAAAATGAGTGTTGCATTTGGCGGCATGATACAGACAAAAGTGGAACCATTTTTAGCTCCCACGGATTGAAATCAGGGATTGAAGTTAGCTTGTTATGAAACTTGCCAGGGTTTGTTTTAAACCAGGATCTTGAGTTCATATGTTAACATTCACACACACACACACACACACACACACACACACACTTTGTTGCTTTTAAACAAAAACAAAAAAAATTACAGGCACTTGGCAGTGTAAAAACATTGCTGGGAATGAGCACATTACATCATAAATTCATCTGGGATGTAAATCGGTGTCCAAGCTTGTCTCTCCATGTGTGGCCAGTGGTTGTTGCCCCTGTTTCAATGAATGGAATAAAAGGATACCAAATGATGGAAATAGTCTCTTTTGTGCTTTTCTAAGCTGACAAGTTTATTTTTCAGCTAAGCAAGAGCCCAGACTCGACCATGTGTTCAGGAAAAGTCCCTTCAATACGTCCCACTTCTAGGTGCAACACTTTTCCAATGTTAACATTAAGTAGCCAGGGGGATCCTTGAAAAGTGAAGTTAACTGCAAAAGTTGTTCTTTTAGCCACTGGTGGAGGAGGAAGGTGGAGCACAATAGTCCAGTGGCGCTTTGTTCAGGCACAGTTTAGCTTTGTGTGCAGTCCTCTTTGCAATATTATCACCCCATGTTATAAATAAGGTCTGGGTCTGATAGAGAGAGAGGTATGTCACCTAGTAGATGTATGGTTATAGTGAGGTTTGAACTAGTGGCGTTCTATTTCTTGGTTCACATTCTTAGCTGCTATAAAACATCTTTTCTGTCTGTTGGTCTGAGACAGAACAAAGAACTTGAGCTTGCCAGTAATGCAACCCAAAACTGAGCAAAACACCACAAGGGCATCCAATAGGATTTAAACAACACCTTGCTCATGTGGTGAGATTAAATGTTACCAATTGTGAGTGGGAAAGCAGAACTAGGAAGAGGTGATGGGAGCACTGAAAGTTGTGCTCATCTCATGGCAGGCTGACTGCAAACTTTGCTTCTGGTGTAACAGTGGCTTGGTAGGAAGAACTTTCTGCTGAAAGCGTTCAAGGATATGCAGTGTGTCACTTCTCTGCTTAGACAGAAATACCCGTCTACTAGTTGGAGGAGCCAAAGCAGCAATTTCCAGGTCCAGCCTCTCTACGCTGTTGGCCTTCTCTTCCAATTTTGTGGTCACTTGGGAAAGGGGGTGAGTATATCTTTGAGGACAGGAAGAGCTTGTCATGTAGCCAGCACATTAATTCTGCAGGAAATAGCATGGTTAAATCAACACAAACATGGCAGATTTCATGCTGTGTGTGTGTGTTTTTTATAATTATGGTCATGCAAACATGCATCCTCATAATTGCACAAAGGGACTTGGTGGATCCAGGCCTTTTATTGACTGTATGATTCAGCTAGATGAGTGCATAAGCAAATACTACCAACAATTAAACTTTCAACATTGATAAATGGATTTTGTTGCTTTGCTTCAATGGCTCTATCAGAAACAAGAGCTACGAGTATGATTGGCTTGCACAGATTGTGGATATGCAGCATTTATTCCATGAACTGCTAGGTTGTAAACAATACTCTCATCCCCCACCCCCCTTCTTTTCTTCATTGACGTTCTCTGACCTGTATCAACTAGCAGAATACAGTGAATCAGGAATGGCAAAAGAGCCTTGATGAAGCTATGCTATCCTTGGGCCAGAGCTTTCTCTTGAAGAATCTGAAGCCATAAAACAAGCTTCTACGGTCCTAGCTTTACACCCTGCATGTCTTTCAGTCACTGAGATATACCGTATTTTTCGCCCTATAGGACACACTTTTTCCTCTCCAAAAATGAAGGGGAAATGTGTGTGCGTCCTATGGGGCAAATGCAGGCTTTCGCTGAAGCCTGGAGAGTGAGAGGGGTCGGTGCGCACTGACCCCTCTCGCTCTCCAGGCTTCAGGAAGCTATCTGCAAGCCTCGCGTGCCCGGTGGGAGCTCGGGCTTCCCCCGCCCCAGCCCCGCAGCTGGGGGGGGGGGGAAATAATATTTTTTTATTCATTCCCCCCCCCAAAGGAGGTGCGTCCTATCGGCTGGTGCATCCTATAGGGGTAGCTAACTCCGTCTTCCTCATTCTGACTGGCTTGAGAAGTTCTGCAAGTGAAGAAGAGAGTTATCTTTCCCACAGGATCCTATCTATGGTAAATGCAGATCACTAATGAGCTATCTTGTCTAGATGTGTCTTGTGTCAAATCCAGTACAGTATGTTACTGCTAGATTTGTAGCCTGTTAAAGAAAGGTTGTAATTGAGCAAAGACATTCTGGGAGGTTCAAGATTTTTCAGCAGAGTAAGTTTTTGTGTGTTTACCACTTCATTGCTTTATATCTGACTGGCTGCTATTTTTTCTGCCGATTGAGACACTGGCATTGCAGCTCTGCATTGCTCATGGCTCTCCTTCCCCCAGCAATGCTCCCTAGCAATCTTACAATGGCACTTTGTGCATGGAGCCAACTGCACAGTTGAACAGAGTACAGTTGCATAAGCCGTGTTGAGAAGCCTGTGAAAGAGCTCCCAGATGCTATTGGGTCCAATGAGAGTGCTTCTCCATTTACTCCCATCTATCTGTGGAAGAAATGAATGACAGACTAAGAAATCCAGGGCAGTAAAGGAGACTAGAAAAAGTATTTTACTCAATAGAAAACAGCTTGGTCTGGAATTTTGTTCTCCACGGAGAGTGAAATGGGGCGAGCCAAAGATGTAACGTCTCTTATTTCTGGGAGCCTTGTGAACCTTCCCTAAATTTGTGGTAAAAAGTGAGTGTAATCCTTCAGAATAATTTGGCAACAAACAAATTAGCACAGAATCTCTATAAAACGTGCGCTTAAAAGTCAGTTTCTAACGTGGCAGCATTGGTGGTTGCTAGTAGGCCTTAGTACTTGACTGATCCCGCCACAGAACTTGAAGTTCGCCTGTAGCATCATTTCAACAGTTTCCGTGTGGCAACTGCACATGGAGTTATACAGAACTGTTAAGTCTTGAGTCAAAGTGACAATAAAACATTTGGTAGCTGCAGCAGTAGCTTGTCTCGCCATGTTGCAGGGATGATTGAAGTAGCAGCTGTGAAGGCAGAGGAACACCATTAATGACAAGACATTGATGACCCTTTACTGTGTTGCATAGTCCTGTTTACTGTTGCACTCCCCATGTGTTTACTGTAATTCTTAAAAGCCTGTGTGGTGTGTACTGTAGCTCATTCTCCTACTTGTCACTGGGATGAATGAGCAATATGCTATCTATCCTATGGTCTTCCTTGGTAGGAATTTTTGTGTATGTGTGCCTGTTCCACCAGGAACGGATCTGAACAAGCAGGATTTCAAACCAGTTCAGCTCGGTTAAATTTCAGAGGAAAAGCAGTTTTAAAGGGTTAGAACAGGGTGCTGATACAGGCCACATTCATATTCCTGCATCACAGGGGGTCCAACTAGATGACCCTCATAGTCCCTTCCAACTCTGATTCTATGAAATGCAGTTGTAAAGGGACTAGATTGAAGCAGAAGGCGGGGAGAATGAGTTAGATTTCTTGTTGGAGTATACTCCTCATGAAGAAAACTAACACAATCATCACCATTCTATCATTTATTCAATTTGTATCCTGCTCCTGCAAGGAGTCTGGGGTGTGGAGGACACACGGATCTGCCTCTTCTCTGAAATACTGCATCATACCAAAGAGACCCAATTCACATTGCACAAGCTGCAATCAGAATTGACTCAGCTTTTTCCTGGCAACGGTTAATGTTTTGCTAGTTAAAGGAAAACCATTTGTTACTGCAAGAATTTGAGATAATATGTAATGGCCTTTTCAACCATTGCTTAAAAGTATTGAAATCTGTATCCAGAGTTCCCCGTCTTGTGACCTGGCTTGCTGCCTCCTCAGCTTGTCTGGAACACTCTTTCATTCAGGAAACTTCCCAAAGACGCACAAATTTCCTTGGGAAACTTGACTGTTGCTCTGATTAGCTGCACCTGAGAGACCTGGAGGACTGGATAGCATTCCTACATTGCTGGAGTCCTAGACCTTCGACTAATTAAACGGTCTATGGCCTTTAAAACTGTGGAGGTACTGTTTTTGTTTGTTATTATGGCATGCATTTTGTGTTTTTATATTGAAAATCACCCTGTGATCTTCAGATGTAAAGAAGTTTAATAAATAATAATGGTAATGTGCAAGGTTTCAGGTTCACTACTTGTCACCCCAGTTAGAAAGTTCTCAAACACTGCCTGAGACTTTGGTGGGCCAGGGCCAGTTGGAGGGATGTCCTTGTTTAGATGGGCCAGTCCTAAGTCTGCTTCCTAAACAGAACCCTCTACTTTTGCACTGAGTGAAGGCCTTGTGCATTTCTGGAAGGGAAAAGGAGTCTCCTCTTCTTTATAGGACCAGGTTGTCATCTGACAATTGATAACTGCAAGCTCTACACAAGAGTAGTGGCCACTTTATGACACCATGATGAACCATTTCTCTTTTTTCTTTTAATTCTGTTAAAATTAACAGAAGACTCTTGCTTCCTTGCAAGAGTCTTATCTCTGTCTTGTGATGACACACATTTTATGTCAGCAGTGCCGGAAAGTAAATACCGTATTTTTCGCTCTATAACACGCACCCGACCACAACACGCACGTAGTTTTTAGAGGAGGAAAATCCATAGGCATGCCACTCGTAGGCATTCCCTCCATAACACGCACAGACATTTCCCCTTACTTTTTAGGAGGAAAAAAGTGAGTGTTGTGGTGCAAAAAATACGGTATTTTCTTCTCTCAAGCTCATTACCTCCAACATTTATTTAAAAAGATTGACTCCTTTTGATATTTATTTGATGTAAATGTTCTTCTAAATAAACTTTTTCTTTTAGCCAATTAGCAGAAACAGTGATTTTTTAAAAAAGTGTCCATATGATGCTAAGAGATTTATATCTGTTCCGAAAATGCACAATGTCCCATTTAAGCAGGCTGCCCATATACTGTTCCCTACCCTAGTAGATTTGGTTTGGACAAGGGAGCTATCATTATTTTATTTTATTTTATTGCATCCTGAGTGCAACTTGTTAGAGTAAGTCTGCAGTCTCTGCCATCTGAAGACGGTAATTAAATGCAGGCTTTGTGGCCTCAACATCAAGCCAGTTTTCACCCATCTCCTCCTTTCCCATTTTGCTTAACATCCAGCCTGATGAAGAGTTGTGGAGAACTCAAAGGCTTACTCATTTGTTTCGTGATATTTTGGCTGATCCTAATAGTGGAATTTCCAAATGATGGGCTTTTGGGTTTTTCTGCACTCAGCTCTCTCTGTTTCTTGTATGCCACATCAATATGACTTGTTAGGCTTCAGACCACACTAACATGTTTGATGCTGTTCTCTGATCAGTTTGCTTGATGTTCTGCCGAAATGTAAGGAAAGGATTCTAATATGACTGGCAACTATCTCACTAAAAGGCATTGGTCTAGGATGCACGGGCTCAGGAGAGTTTGTTGCATTATGTTGTCCTGTCTTAAAATACATAGAGTCATAGAATTGTAGAGTTGGAAGGGACCTCAGGGTCATCTAGTCCAACCCCTGCAATACTTGTTAACCCATCTATCTTTCTCAACAGAATGTTGCTTCTGAGGACAGTCACCCAATTTAAGATGAGAACTCTAACCCCTGCCCCCTCAGAGTATTATAGTTATTGACATTCACCATTAAGGATAATCTGTTGTAGTATAATGGATTATTAACTATGGCTCAGATCTCCCCTCTAGCCACAAACTCAGCAGGTGCCAAGTGGCCTTCAATCTGACACTTTATGTGTCTGAATCTTATTTGCACATTTAATAATATCCCAGGCAAGATTTAATAACTGTAATTTAATTAATGCAGCTGATTAAGAACAGTACCTGACTAAAATGCTGATCTATTTTTCTTCACCCTGTGCTCTGTGATCCCTGTATTAGTTCATATCAGGCCATGGCCAAGAGCAAAATGTGTACAAGTGGTGCAAATTCTGTGTTGTTTCAATATATATCAACTGCTGTGGGGGGAGCTAGTTATGCAATTAGAGCTGTAAGAATGCCGTTTTCCTTCCCGCTGCAGCAGTACCTATTTATTGACTTGCACTGGCATGCTTTTGAACTGCTAGGTTGGCAGAAGCTGGGACACAGCAACGGGAGCTCACCCCATCACACAGATTCGAACCTTACCTTTTACCTTTAGTAAATAGCTCTTTACAAGGACTAATCCATTCTCATTTCATATCCATCACAGTCAGCTGTGTCATTAATTGGAGTAATCCGTGTTTCGGTTTGTTCTGGCTTGGCTTTCTCTGTAGATGAGACTTGGACTGCTCTTTGCAGCGAAACTGTTTAGCCTTCTTGTGCCAGTGCAGAGGCGAAGAGCTGGCCCTGGCTCCCTGCTACCCACACTTAAGAGATGGGGGGCCAAGGGCCACACTCTTGTTTCTCTGGTGCTGCCACAGTAACAGGCATCTCTGCCATGTGAGTGAATTGGTGAAACGTGTAGAGTCAGCTTCCATTTGGGTGTTTGGGAAGCACCATGCAATGAACTTTGACAGGTGTCAGTCACCCGACATCATTGACACCAGACGATTGACAAATGTCTTGTCCCACCCACCTGTCAAAACTGATCTACAGGGTGCAATGAGATAAGGCTATGTTTTTCCAAACCAACCAACCACCCCCCCCCCGCACATGGGTTTTACTTCCTCCCCCTTCTTAGTTATTTGCTGAACAGGATTGGGGGGGGGGAGAGAGGAAACAGTTCAAAATGACAGTTTTAAACTGTCCTTGAGGAATCATGAAGCAGTTTCTAGGCAACTCTGGGGTTTAAGGGGTCTCTGCTTCCAGATCAAAGTCCCAACCCATCTCATGCTATAAATGAAGCCTTGCTCACTTTTAGAAATGGTATTCAGGTTGATATGTTGTAGTTTAACGTTACTGTTTAGCTCTGAAATCTTGATTCTATTCTACTCTTTTGGTAACAAGCAGGTTCCTTTGAAGGCCTCTTGGTGGAGGGTTATTGTTGACGTGCTTCTTCTGCCCTGGACTTCTTGTCTGTCTCTCAAGCAGAGTACAGTGGTACCTCGGGTTAAGTACTTAATTCGTTCCAGAGGTCCGTTCTTAACCTGAAACTGTTCTGAACCTGAAGCACCACTTTAGCTAATGGGGCCTCCTGCTGCTACCGTGCCGCCGGAGCACAATTTTTGTTCTCATCCTGAAGCAAAGTTCTTAATCCAAGGTAATATTTCTGGGTTAGCAGAGTCTGTAACCCGAAGCGTATGTAACCTGAAGCGTATGTAACCCGAGGTACCACTGTAACTCTGAAAGGAATGGAGAAGTCCCTGACATTTAGCAGACATAAATCTCTCTTAATTTTTTAACATAAAAATTGAATGATTATCAATACGTTGAATATTTAATGTGGAAGTCAAAGCTACTGGCTCTGCTGCATTAAAAGATCTAAATTGTTGCACATAAGATCGTGGTTCTGCAGCCTGAAACTTGTGGGATGGGCTGCCAAATCTTAATTTTTTTTAATACACACCTGTACTGAGACGAGAACACCCAGGAAAACTGGGAAATTTTGGGTGGGGAAAGTTTTTTCTAAATAGAAAAAACTGGAAATTTGGGGAAAATACAAAACCAGAACCTCTTTATGTGGTACTACTTGGTCTTTTAGAATGAGTGATAAATTTTTAACCGACATAAAAGAGCGGGGAGGTTTTGGACTCCCAGACCTGAGACTATATTACGATGCGGCATGCTTTACTTGGATCAAAGATTGGATCAAATTGGATAACAGCGACATTTTGGATTTGGAGGGATGGAACAACAGATATGGTTGGCATGCCTATCTAATTTATAACAAAGTGGCAGTCCATAAAGAATTTCTAAGCCACTTAATTAGAAATGCATTATACAAGGTCTGGGTGAGACATAGAAGGTTGCTAGAACCGAAAACCCCATTGTGGGTCTCACCGCTAGAAGTAATATCGGTTAAAAAGATAAATAGTATAGGAAGAATGGCAACATACCAGCAGCTCTTAAAGGAAGAACAGGGCCAATTAAAACTAAGACCATACGATGAGGTGACCCAATACTGCACCACATGGTTACAATATCACCAAATTGCACAAATATTCAACCAGGATAAAGTAATAGGATTTGAAAAAGAAGAATCAAAATTGCAAAAAGCATTATTACAAAACTCAAAAAAAAAAAATATCCAAAATGTATAATTTATTATTAGAATGGGAATTAAAGGATGAAGAAGTAAAAGAAGTTATGATCAAATGGGCATGTGATATAGGATATGTAATTCGGCTGGACCAATGGGAGAAATTTTGGAAATATGATATTAAATTCACGGCATGTTACACAATAAGAGAAAATTTTATGAAAATGATGTACCAATGGTACTTAACTCCGGTAAAATTGGCTAAAATTTACAAATTAAAATCGAATACCTGTTGGAGATGTAAAAAAGAAATAGGAACAATGTTTCACATGTGGTGGGAATGCCGACCTATTAAACAATTTTGGAATGAAATCTATGAAGAACTCAAAAAGATGTTTAAAATATCGTTCAGTAAAAAACTGGAGGCATTCCTTTTAGGTCTAATTACAAATGATATCCCCGAAAATCAAAGGTAAGTATTCCTTTACGCAACAACAGCTGCCAGGATGCTTATAGCTAAAAACTGGAAAGGCAGAAAAATTCCATCAGTGAAAGATTGGCAAATTAAATTATGTGAATACATAAATCTGGCAAGACTCACAGCTTACATAAGGGGACAATCGGACCAGAAATTATTAAAAGAATGGGGTTGTGCTAAAGAGTATATGAAAAAACATTGTTCTGGAGTAAGTATATTGGTATGTAATGAATGATGCTTTACAGGGTTAAAGAAAAAGAAAAATGGTGTAAAAAATATATACAAAGGTGGAAGTAATCTAATTAGACACAACAATGCAGTAAGAGTAAATTTTTCGAGGTCTTAGAACAAAGGAAGGAAGTCAATTTGTGTTTATGTACGTCATGATATGGTTTTTTTTTCTGTAGATGTGTGCTTTTTCGTTTGTGTTTAGTTTAGTTTTGTTTCCTTTCCCTTCTTTTTTTCTTTTTTCTTTTCTGTTTTTTTTTTGTATGTTCCAGTTTTTGTTTGGCTTGTACAGTACTATTTTGGATTCAATGTTTGTAATTTTTGTTATGATTCTGCATTGAAAATAAAAAAATTCAAAAAATAATAATAGAATGAGTGATTTATTTTATTAGAGTAGTGGCTTAAAATAATCCTGCTACAAAACTTGAAAACATGGTTTCAAGTTTGCTTCTTTTGAACGCAGCTTGTCAATTCAGATGAAATAAACAGGCGGAAAACTCACATCTGAAATGGCAATGTCCAGAAACCAGCAGGAAAACATTTCAGCTTTCCAGGTCACTCTGAAAAGAGGAGCTTTGAAGGGAGACTCCAGCATGAAACTGCTGAATTGCCTTTTGAACAGAAACTCAATTCTAGCACCTGCAACTTGAAATGACAAGATTTTTTATTATCCTTCATGTGTTAATTAGCTTACCAATGCCAGGATGTGTGTCTTAACACCAACGCAGCCTTGTTAATCATTGCTGTAACTTGCTTTTACATAATTATTATTTTCTGTCCTTTTTGTTTTCTTCTGACGTCAACTCCATTTCTTCCTTCCCCCATATTCATGCAAGCACTGTGTTTGCATCTATGCCTGCCAATTTATTGCAGTCTGCAGATGAGGACTAGGCCATGTGAAAAATAAATGTGAGATTTTAGCTGCAGTTCATTCATTATCAGCTTTGTATTTTTGCAGGGGTGAAACTGGGCTTTCTTTCACCCTGACACACACCTGTGCGGACACACCCACCCCTCAACACATTTGTTCTTAAAGGTGCATATTGCATAAAAAGTAGGCAATATATTGTTTGACATCGTGTCTGTTATGGCATGGGCAGCTTCCAGAGGCTTCAGCTGAACTCAAGATTTGCACTCTAAGGTTTAGAAATATTAAGAAAAACTTTTGCCATAAATTTTGAAGCTTAAAAGTTCCCCCATGTTTAACTTGTCTTTAAAAGTAACATCCTGACCTCCGCAGCCTAAAACATGGCCAGTTCTGAGAAAGGAGGAAAAAAAGGGTGTGCTAATGTTTGTTGTTTGAAAGTAGCTGGGGAAAAGTTAGCATCTCCAAATAATAAAAAAGTAAGTGTGTGTGTGTGTGTGTGTGTGTGTGTGTGTGTGTAGATCTCCTCAGAGAGTAATAGCTCATTTGAGGAATCCTAAGAACTATTATGACTGTATGACCAAAGAGAAAATGACCGTCCCTTCCAATAAAAGTAATTTGTTTGTTAAAAGTAGAGCTTCCTTGTACAGCAATTGTCTATCTGAGGTTGGGTTTTGACTTGGATTTATTTAGTCAAAGGATCATTAAAAGGCTGTATTTCCATAAGATCAACCAAGACCTTCTGGTTCCCATTTAAAATGTTTTGGGGTTTGTTTGTTTTTTTGTATCTTTGAGGATTCCTTTTAATTTTATTTTTGTTTGATTAGTCATTTCAGGAGATGATGCTTTCCTATGTATTAAAAAATAAAGTTTTCTTAAAAAAAACCATTTAAAGGAAGCCGCCTCTCCCATTCTTATTTCAGACATCGTGATATATTGGTATATCACGATGTTTAGCTGGTGATATATTGCGGTGTTGAAAACCAGGTATCATCCATCCCTAGTTGGCACTTTGCAAAATAAACTGGAAACATCAGCAAACTATTAATAAAACAAACCCCTGGTCTTGGAACTGAGGGAGACCCTGCGCATGTGGGAGGCATCTTCACTCTCATGATAGTGTAAGGAGCTCCAACCTGAACCCAAAGATGTGTCCCAGTTTACGCAGAAGCTTCTGCATGCAAAGGCAGGAGGACGACTGCTGTGGAATTTCCCTGCCCAATAGCAATAGTTTAACGGTGCCAGCATGTCTTTAATAGCACTGACCAGTGCTTCTTCGCTTCTGCTTGCAATTCTTTGGATCCAACTCGTTACCTTTAGTCATTAATACGCATCTAATGTCATTGTTGAGGGACGCGGGTGGTGCTGTGGTCTAAACCACAGAGCCTAGGGCTTGCCGATCAGAAGGTCGGCGGTTCGAATCCCCGCGACGGGGTGAGCTGCCGTTGCTCGGTCCCTGCTCCTGCCCACCTAGCAGTTCGAAAGCATGTCAAAGTGCAAGTAGATAAATAGGTACTGCTCCGGCGGGAAGGTAAACGGCGTTTCCGTGCGCTGCTCTGGTTCGCCAGAAGCGGCTTAGTCATGCTGGCCACATGACCTGGAAGTTGTACGCCAGCTCCCTCGGCCAATAAAGCGAGATGGGCGCTGCAACCTCAGAGTCGTCCGCGACTGGACCTAATGGTCAGGGGTCCCTTTACCTTTAATGTCATTGTTACTTAACTGAAACAGGAGTTGAATGTTCCTATTCATAAACAAGGACTTAAGTGGAATAATTTTTGTTAAGATTGCTGGTAGTGATTAAAGGTTTTGACCAGGGGCATCATCATAGCAGTTACTAGGCATAAAAGTAATTGTCGCTACATTTTATGCACCTGTTGGTGCTAGGATACTAAATGTGGGAAACATTTATGGAGAGCAGTCAAGCACTCTGGCTGAGAAGCACTGGTAGAATAACTACTTTGGGAGTGGATGTCCACTTGGCTACATAGCTGGTTAACTGTTCACACCCTGGACAAGTTGCTGGAAAATGTGACCATCTACCGTATTTTTCGCTCTATAAGATGCACCAGACCACAAGACGCACCTAGTTTTTGGAGGAGGAAAGCAAGAAAAAAAATATTCTGAATCTCAGAAGCCAGAACAGCAAGAGGGATTGCTGCGCAGTGAAAGCAGCAATCCCTCTTGCTGTTCTGGCTTCTGTGATAGCTGCGCAGCCTGCATTCGCTCCATAAGACGCACACACATCCCCCCTTACTTTTTAGGAGGGAAAAGGTGAGTCTTATAGAGCAAAAAATACGGTATATTTCCTTGTGTTTTCACCTGATGAATTGCATTTCTCCTTTGGATTTTATCTATGCTAAATCTGAGCAGTGGTCCAAGCCAAATTGCTGGAAAGACTGATTCAGTAGTGTGAAAAGTATGTGTATTCATGAGAATCTTGCGGAACACCCAAAAGAAATATATCCCATTGGTGGGCGGCTTATTTTGAACTAGGTGGAGTACAGAGAAGGTCCTCTCTAAGGAGGAGAGATCTCTGTGTCAACATAACTTAGATTCTTGTAGCTCAAACTTGCTCTGCTTAGACGGTAGTTCAGTGCAGTCCTGGCCATGTTGAGCACCAGCCAGCATGATCATTGGTCAAGGATGAGAGGTGTGGAAGGCCAGCAAGTTCTGGAGGGCTACAGGTTTGTTGGTTGTTCTACCCTGGCCAAAAGAAAACAGGTTGAATAGGATGTTGCTTTTGAAAGGTATACTGGTCAAAACCGAAGTCTGCCTCTGGTCGTACTGGATATATATGGGACAGAAAACCTTCTGTACTAGAGTGACTTGAGCAGGTGTTGTAAAGAAACTTACTCCTCCTTCAACATATTTTAAAGTAAGCAATATGGTACTTTGCAGTGGGGAAACAGGATCCTATAGCCCCCTCCCAGGTTTGCCTCATGGCTACATGAATAGCCAAAAGTAGCTTATTTGAGTTCCCCCCACCATTTCTTTGATTATTTGTTGTAGTAAAATAATACACTCAGATGTGTTTTTCAGACTATAAACTTTAGAGTAAAATTGGAGAAGAAGTTTTCTACAACAGACTCTCATGTCAAAGTTGGAAATGCTTAAGAGAAACCATGTTGTAACTCTCCCACTCTTTTTCTTTTCAGATTTGTCTCAAGTTGTAAAAAAAACACCCCCCAAAAAAACAAATAGCACCCTAAATGCACTGGTAGCTTAAAGCTTCTGAAGAAAAATGGCACAACTCTTGTAGAGAAGATGGCCCACTAGATTCTCAGGGAAGGGCACAAATCTCAAGATGGCGGCCCAGAGGATTCGTGCTGCCAATGCCAGCGGGCTCCCACGGTGCAGATCTGAGGGGACACTGATTGACCTGAGTGAAGAATTTTCTGAAACCAGCTTCAGTTCCGTCAAAGGTGAGAGGGTTTTTTGTATGTAAGTTGGAGCACCAAAACTGAAGTGCCTACAAGAGAAGGGAGTCTGTATGCACCATCACAGTAAAGTCACCAAACTAGCTCAGTAGTCACCAGTCTTTTCAGACCAGTGGGCATATTTCAAATTGTGAGAGGGAGCTCCTTCTCTGATAATGTTCTGCTGACAACAGATGGGCATTTTTATTTAAACAGAGTGCAGGTCTCTTAACTGGTTTTGATTTTTACTGGTGCCTTGCAAGCTTTATTATTATTATTATTATTATTATTATTATTATTATTATTATTATTATTATTACCACCTTTATACCACCCTTCACCCGAGGATCACCAGGCAGTTTACAATATAAAAGTACAAAAATGCATAACATAGTAACAAACAGAAAAAACAGTGCCCCCCCCCAATATATGCCCTCCCAGTGTCTGAGTGGGTATCCAAATGAAGTTGGTGTTTATATGAAGTATCTTCAATTCCAGCAAGGGCATTAAGGTCTTCATAATAGATGTTGAACATTTATCCTTCCATGCCTGGAGCGGAGGGTGTGTGTGATCCTACACATGTGCATAAATGAGCATTAGGATGCTATATTGGTTCTGGCTTCCCAAAGCCAGCACACTGCATGGGCATGCAAGGATTGACATATGTGCAGGGTCATCACACACAATGCTCTTGAAGCCAGCAATACTTTTAATTCCAGATTCTACCATGAGGAGCCTTCTGTATAGGATGTGATGTGTGAACTGGCCTTAAGTTCTGGTTTTCTTTGAAAGTGGAGCCTGCATTCAGCCACATAGGAGAGTGTTTCCTTGCTGATTTATTGCGTTGTGTTGTGTCTCTATTGTTGTGGTTGGCCACCTTGAATGTTATCTGGTGGAAAGTTGGGATAGAGATTTAATATATAAACAGATGTGGACATTTGGACTGGGTGACTTTAGGGTTCCTTTAGGCCCTAAGATTAATGCGCTGTCTCCTTTAATATGCTCAGACTGTGATTATCTAGTAACCCAGATTTGTGTGCATTAAGACCTCTAAGCTTCTCAGCCGCAGATTAGTATCTTCATTTCTCCCTACTCATTTACATCAGCTCTGCTTTGGTTTGCCCTGCTCAGCAGTTATCTTCCTTAAGAATAATGGATGCAAAGCATTCCTTAAGTGTGGCTTTCCCCCTTGTCTAAGTTACCTTGAAGCATTAATGTTCTTATCATGCAGCAGCTTCCTCCCATTGTACGTGGTGTTCTGAGCCTTCTTCGGCAATGGTATAACACTTTGCCTCTTTGCTATAAGATGTAATTCCACTTAAGATTCAGCAACGTGGAATCTCATAGTTTGTTTTTCCTTTGAATTTATTACTGTGAGCCTTTGAGATCAGGCCATCGCACTACTTAATGTGTAAGCCTTCCTGCATGGACAAATTATCTTCCATGACTTGGATAAAATTTGCACTACCATTAAGACTCTCTTAACTCTTTCCAACCTGGAGCAACCTGCATTTCAGTACTGGAGAATGTGAAAGAATGTGAAAGTGGATGGGTCCCTCAGATTTCTGCCAGTTTTGACTATGGCAGACCAACACGGCTACCTATCTGTAACTGGACCTATGCAGCTGTTTGTTTAGATTTGGCTCTTTCTAGCCTGGAATTGGATTTGTAAGTTAATGAGGCAGTTGTTTAAAAAAATAACTATCCGATACAGGAGTAACCTGATGCTTGCAAATGCTTGTACAACAAATACTCGTTAAAGCCTCGTATAACAAAGCTGAATCAGTTCATGGCCAATGTCATTCTCAATCAACTTCTTTTTCCATTGTTGTGTGCCACTGCCCACATTTAGCACAGCGTCTCCTTGTGGGTCTAGTGATGAATTTGCCCACACATTAATCTCCAAACCTGCAAGTAGTTAACTCAACCACTCAACCCACCCTTTCCCCAATAGAGATTTACAGTGCAATGTATGCACATCTATTCATGTCTACTCAGAAATGAGCCCTATTGAGTTCAACAAGGCTTACTCCTAGGTAAACTTGGTATCAGATTGCAGCCTCTAATAATGCAGAATCCATTAATCTCTTAAAGGATCTCTTGAAAAATAATGTGTGTGTGTGTGTGTGTGTGTGTGTGTGTGTGTGTGTTTTTATGCATGCAAATATCCTGATTCAGAGTACAAGCAAAAGAGCTACAGTATAATTGTGCAATGCTGGTAGATGGTTGTTATCACCTGCAGTTACTCACTGCGTTCTGCTTTTTGATTTGCAGTGCCTTCTCCCAGTGCCTTGATGATAGACAATCCTACGTCATTTGGAAATGCAAAGGAAGTTGTAGCAATTAAAGACTACTGCCCCAACAATTTCACCACCTTGAAGTTCTCCAAGGGTGACCACCTTTATGTCTTAGATACCTCAGGAGGTGAGTGGTGGTATGCTCACAATACCACAGAGATGGGCTACATCCCATCCTCCTACGTTCAGCCTGTGAACTACCGGAACTCTTCATTAACGGACAGTGGAATGATAGACCATCTGCTGGAAAGCTCCGATGAGGGAGCCAAAGAGCTGGACCTGCTTGGAGACTGGACAGATTTAAACTTGAGCTTAGCCAAAAACAACCCTTTTATGAATAACATGCAGACTAACCCATTTCTGAATGGGAATTTGCAGATAATGCCTGATAGGAACAAGGATTGCTCCCACCAAACCACTGTGGATTTGTTGCTGTTTGACACAGGGGCCCCCACCTTTACAGGGTCAAGTTCTGCAACTGACAGCAGTCTAGGTAACCATCTTGATGAGGGTCCATCAATGAATGGATTTGAGTTTGAGCAGCCAAGCAGGCGGGACAATCCTTTTTTCAGAAGCAAGCGCTCCTACAGTTTATCGGAGCTCTCCGTACTCCAGGCAAAGTCAGAAAACCCAGAATCCTCAGGCTTCTTCACAGGGTTGAAATCTCCTACCCCGGAGGAATTCCAGAGCAGAGAAGACTTCAGAGCTGCATGGCTGAACCATCGGAAATTAGCAAGGTCTTGCCATGACCTGGATCTGTTGGGCCAGAACCCTGGTTGGGGTCAGACGCAACCTGTGGAGACAAACATAGTTTGCAAGCTAGATAGTTCTGGGGGAGCAGTTCAGCTTCCAGATACAAATATCAATATGCGTCTTCCTGAAGGGCATGTGGGTGCTGGCGACACACAACAAATCTCCATGAAGGCTCTTTTGGATCCTCCTCTTGAGCTCAACAGTGACAAATGCAGCACCATCAGCCCTGTGCTGGAGATTAAGCTGAGCAACATGGAAACCAGAACCCCCATCCTGCTGGAGATGAAAATTTCAGCGGAAGTGAAGAATGACCCAGTGAGCAAGAGTCTGGTGGGAGTGCAGTGCCTGCGCAGTGACATGAAGGACGGTCCATACACACCGGTGCGACTTGGCTGTTGCTATGGAGACACCATCCAGGTTCAGCTGGAAAACCTGGAGCCTTGCATGTACATAGCCATTGTGGCCCAGGGACAGAACATTCTATATCCTTACACTGTCTGGGATTACATTAGTAAAAAAATCACAGTTGGAGTCTATGGGCCAAAGCACATACACCCTTCTTTTAAAACTGTGGTGGCCATCTTTGGACATGATTGTGCCCCCAAGACTCTGTTGGTGAATGAAGTTACACGTCATGCACATTGTACATCGGCAGTGGCGCTTCAGTTGTGGGGGAAGCACCAGTTCACCTTAGCGAGGCCGCAAGACCTAAAGCTGTGCATGTTTTCAAACATGACTAACTATGAGGTAAGAGCCAGCGAGCAGGCAAAGATCGTGAGGGGCTTCCAGATGAAACTGGGCAAAGTCAGCCGCCTCATATTCCCCATCATGTCCCATGATCCCAACGAACTGTATGACTTCACCCTGAGAATACAAGTCAAGGATGCCAAGGATGCCATATTGACTCAGTTCTGTGTCCAAACACCACAGCCTCCTCCCAAAAGTGCTATCAGGTCAACTGGGCAGCGAAGGTTCCTGAAAAAAAATGAAGTGGGGAAAATAATCCTGTCTCCTCTTGCAACCACCAGCAAATACCCTGTCTTCCAGGATCGGATAGTGGCAAGCTTAAAATATGGGAAACTACTGAAAACAGTAGTGCGGCAAAACAAGAACCATTATCTCTTGGAATATAAGAAAGGGGATGCCATAGCCTTGCTAAGTGAGGAGAAAATCAAGTTGAAAGGTCAACTCTGGACAAAGGAATGGTACATTGGTTACTATCAGGGTAAAATTGGCCTTGTCCATACCAAAAATGTTTTAGTGGTTGGGAAAGCCAAGCCGAATTATTTCTCTGGGCCCGAGCTCACCACCAGTATGTTGCTGGAGCAAATCCTGCGGCCTTGTAAGTTCCTCACCTATATCTATGCTTCAGTAAGGACTTTGCTCATGGAAAACATTAGCAGCTGGCGTGCATTTGCAGATGCTCTGGGATACAGCAACTTGCCACTTGTTTTCTTCTGTCGAGCGGAGCTGGACAGTGAGCCAGAATGTGTGGCTTCTGTCTTGGAGAAATTGAAAGAAGACTGTAATAATTCCGACAGTAAGGATAGGAAGTCTTTCCAGAAGGAACTGATGTCAGTAAGTATTCTGGTTATTGGCAGTATTAAGTCAGGAATGGTCACCTGGTTTCCAGCATTCTGTTGTGTTAAGAGCTCCCATAGCAAGCTGCGGGGGAAATAACTAAGACTGTGAAAGCTGCTGCTTGTATCTAGCGCAATTGAGCACCAAAACCAGTTCTTCTTCACTGTTGCCATGTGTTTAAGTACCACCCAGGTGCTTCTCAAGAAACCAGGGTGCCTGGGGTAATGGCTGAGCATCCCCTTGTACATTACTAACATTACACCTATTGATAGCACAATCCTACTTAAAAGTAAGTTATGATGAATTCAACAGAACTTACTTCCAGGTAAATAAGTTTAGGATTGCAGCCTTGATTGTGTTAGGCTGCAGACCTAAACTTGGAAGTAGCTATCATTAAGATAAAGGGGGCTTACTTAGGAGTAATCAGGATTAGGATTGGGCTGCTATCCATTCTGCTTTCAATGACTGAAGTGCAGGTACATGGCATTGTACAATGTGCATTTCCTTGCCATTTTTATAAATTTATCTCAGGTGATTAAATCAAGAGACAATCACCGAAAAATCTTTGACTGGATCCCTTTCCCAGCTCAGAGGTGCATTTTTAGGATTAAGTAACCGCAGGTAAATTTCATCTTTGGGTTGTACCTCCCTCCGAAATTGCTCATTAAAACTTTGCTTCAGTGAGCAAGGAAGTGCACTGCAACTGACAAATTGAAAGCCAGGTCTCTCGGGATTTGGGCCTTCTTAATAAAAGTGCTACTTTTCTCATTAAGTAAAAATGACCTTCCAGAAATCCATCTTGTGGAACCAGCTATATAATTATTTTACTTCTTCCTCAAGAGTATAGAAAACTTCATGTGCTCAGGGAAGTGTTATACAGTAGTTACCCTCATTTAAAGCTGCAATCAAGCTGCCCCACCTTTTTAAAAAAGGATGTTTAAAGGAAATTGAATTGAACACCCAGCGTCTAAAACCAGGATGCACAACACATGTCATATACACAATACATGTTGATTGGTTTAATTCCTACAAGAATTCTACCTTAATGATGAAAGCTCTTTTAGAAGATGCTATAAAGTGATGGTTGCCTGAAGGGGAATCCTTAGGTTAAGCTGATGTGATACAGAATGATAAGGAAGGAAGTGGGCATTCAGTAAGGGGTGTGAGCGAAGGACAGGAGGGAGCCGGCTCTGCTTTGCCAGTGGGAGTAGTGCAAAAGTTTGCAAAGGCATGATGGTTGTGTAGCGCCATCAACGCAAATGAATTATCAGATTACCTGGATATTCTCCTTGATTTGGAAGGATGTTAAGAAGTGTACAAATAGGGGTTGTAAACTGGAAGATACTACTTCTGCCTGCTGGGAAATCAACTGTTGGAGTTCATGGGGGAGGAAATGCTCTAGAAAGTCAGAAGATGAGTCTGCTGCCCATGTCCTATAGGCCTGTCAAGCAGAGCAAGAGCAGGGCAAACTCTTCAATGGCGTTAGGGGACACCCCCCCCCTGAAATAGGGCTCATTTCAGGCTTGGTTTTGGAGTTTGGGGGAACATGCAGGAGGCAGCAGGTCTGCCTTAATAAGATTAACTTCTAGCTCCCATCATTTCATACTGAGACATACATGTGTGGTGCCCTGACTATCACTCAGCTTTTAATGGCTTGGGGGAAAATACTTAGCGGGGAGAGAATCCACTTTGTTTAAGAATTGAGGGCCCTTGCAATGGGTGCAGAAACCTGCTATCACTCCACTACCTATAAGCTACTTAATATCCAATCAGCTATTTGGAAACGAAAGTTTGCCCACTTTTGAAGCATTATCTAAATATTGAAGAGTACACACCGTACTTTTCACTCCATAAGACGCACCTTTTTCCTCTTAAAATCTAAGGGGAAAGGTCTGTGCGTCTTATGGAGCAAATGTGTGGTCCCTGGGGCTGGGGGGGGGGAACCTGGGCTTCCCCCGCCAGCCCCAACAAGCTTGGGGAGCAGCGGGAAGGCTGCGCGCAGCCTTTCTTCTGCTCCCCGACCTGCTCTTTGGGGCTGGGGGGGGGAAAAGCCAGGCTCCTCCCGCCAACCCCGACAAGCTCCTTAGCAGCTCTGGGCAGCCCGCAAAGCCTCCACAGGGCAGCGGGGAGCCTTCATCCTGCTGCCCTGTGGAGGCTTCATGCGGCTATCCCTGGCTTTTGCGGGAGGTGGGGGAAGGGACAGAGCGAGGCTCTCTCACTTCCCCCACCTCCCGCAAAAGCCCCCAAGAGCCACATATTTTTTTTCTTGAATTCCCCCCCCCCAAAAAAGTAGGTGCGCCTTATGGTCAGGTGCGCCTTTTGGAGCGAAAAATACGGTACATTTGAATTACATTCTTCCGGCACTTCTTTTGAAGTGTGACTTTTGAATTTAAAGTATTCTTTGGTATGCTGCCTGCTGCTTTGGTGTAAATGCTAAGGTATGCTTCAGAAATGGTAAGCTTCAGTAAATGCTAAGGAAGAGCATTGTTACTACTGTGAAGTAATAGCCAAGTGCCAGGCAAGTGGTCACTTTAGAGCACACAGACGAGATCCACATCCTCTTTCCCCCCAGAAATTGAAATAGTACAATTAGGAGGAATTAAAACTCCTGTTGTCAAATTTGCTAATCCCAGCAGGAGTGTAGTAATCACTTTTAAGAGCATGTGGGCTATAATGTAATTAATGCACATTATTGAAGGCCAGACCACAGGGATTCTCCTGTCTATGCTGCATATCCTAATGCATAAGCTAGTTTTGCAGTGCCTTTGCACACACGTAATTAAAATAGGATATTTACATTTAATTTAATGGAATAGCAAGGTCCTAGAATAGAATACCAGAATTGTAGAGTTGAAAGGGACTCCGAGGGTCATCTAGTCCAACCCCTGGAATGCAGGAATCTCAGTTAAACCATCCATGACAGATGACCATCCAACCTCTGCCTGAAAACCTCCAGTGAAGGAGAGTCTGTTCCACTGTGCATCAGCTCTTACCATCAGCGGTTCAGTTGGAATCTCCTTTCGTGTAACTTGAAGCCATTGGTTCAGGTTCTACCATCTGGAGCAGAAGAAAACAAGCTTGCTCCCTCTTCCATGTGACAGCCATTTGAAGATGGCTATCATATCTGTTTGACAGTGGAACAGACTCCCTCAAGTGTTATGAGGTTTTTAAGCAGAGGTTGGATACCATCTGTCATGGATGTTTAGTTGAAATTCTTGCATTGCAGGAGATGGACTAGACGATGCTTGGGGCTTTCCAACTCTACGATTCTATGATTCTATCTTCTCTCAGTCTCCTGTTTTCCAGGCTAAACACACTCAACTCCCTCAACTGTTCCTCATAAGGCTTGGTTTCCAGACCTTTGAACATATTGGACAAATTAGTTACACACTTCTATTTTGCTTGGCTTAAGAACTAAACATTACCTGAACGTACTCCTGTTTGGAGTATCTATATAACCAGACAGAGAGGGGAATATAAATATAAAATAGTAGTGGTTTTTCTCTATCTTCTGATCTCCTACAGAAATGGCCTGATGCTCCAGTGAGGTTGGGTGTCCATGGCTAACTTGACTTGTTCTGCATTCCTTCAGGCCTTGCTGAAAATGGACTGCCAGGGCTTGGTTGTGAGGCTAATTCAGGATTTTGTGCTTCTGACTACGGCTGTGGAAGTGGCCCAGCGCTGGAGAGAGCTTGCTGAGAAACTGGCCAAAGTCTCCAAGCAACAGATGGATGCTTATGAAGCCCCCCATCGAGACAAGAACGGAGCTGTAGATAGTGAGGTAAGAAAGCTTTCATGTAATGCATTCTGGGTTTTGCTGGATGGTTCACTTGGCACTATAGGTTGGAAAAACAGTTTGCTATTATGTCCAGCTCCCTTTTTGATCTTGAATGATGACAAAAGAGCACAGCAATTTGTTGCATGTTTGCTGTGGTAAAAAAAGTGGCCACACAGGAAGAAATGCATTCCGCCTTGAGTGTTATTCCTCTTCCATGGTCTTGCAATTGTTGTATTTATCGCAAAAAGGTATCAAAGTGAAATGGCTCGCCCTTCCTAGTACTTACAATCTGAATGCCAGCCACCCTCAGATTTAATCTGTTTTCCATGTTCACATTTAGCTGGAGTGGTTCAACAGAACAGGGAAAGTTGGCGCAGACAGCACTGGGTGTTTCTTTCCATACAGCTAACTATTGTCTCTATTTGTAATGTTGAAAGAGTTATTGAAAACCTCTCAGTACTTACAAGAATACCGAGCCATTTGTCAGCTGAAAAATTGAGTTAGACCCAAATTTGCAGCACACTAAGCATCTAATTTGACAGCAGTGTTTCTGGACTTTGTGTGCTGTGTCTGAGACCTTTTCCTTATTCTGTCCTCTAGCTTTTGGTTTTGCGGGAAACCCTTTAGTAAAAAGAAATGTAGCTTAGCCTACTGCAGTATTTCTCATAAATTTGTTCTGATATGGTTTCTTCTAGGACTGAAATTCCTGCCTTTCTTTTGGTCTAGTTCTCATTGAAGTCGCAGCTGGTGTCAAGGCTGTGCCACTTCAGCCTGTATGTGTTGATTCACATGGATGAATATCTTAGGTATATATTTCAGGATTTTTATCCCACGTCTGGTCCAGTCAAAAAGTGTTATAAGAATGAGACAGCCCTTGCTCTTTGGTCTGCAAGAGACTGCAGAGACGGTGTACACAAGATGGTTTGGTTTGGCTGACATAAATCCTCATGGCAGAGCGGTCTTGTATGCTGTGTTAATGCTGGTTTCTTGTTTTGGCAGGCAATGTGGAAACCAGCGTATGACTTTATGCTCACATGGAGCAATCAGATGGGAGACAGTTATCGCGATGTGACACAAGAGCTGCACATTGGCCTTGACAAGATGAAAAATCCCATCACAAAACGCTGGAAGCATCTCACTGGAACACTAATTTTAGTCAACTCCCTGGAGATTTTGAGGGCATCTGCCTTCAGCCCACAAGACCATGATGATTATGCTATATGAAGGGGAGCCCTAACTTCTCGATGCTTCTGATTTGTATGTTTTTAACTAAAACACAGTGGGAAGACACTTCTGCAAAGCCAAAGTTTTGAGCAATAGTTTCTGTGCTCAGACTGCAAGCTTCTTACTGTTGCCTCTCCCTGGTGCAGAAGACACTCAAGACTCTTGTTTTCTATGCTCTGTGGTTGACAGCTTTTCTTAATTTGTAACATTTAAAATGGAACTTTTTTAGGCATTTGCAGATATCAGCCTTGAAAGTTGAAATTACTTTGGAGAGCTACCATTTCTGTGTAACATGAAACACATTTTTGCCCCCTTTAAAAATATCATTCCTCAATGAGTCATTGATATGCATTAAAGTGAAGCACAGTCAGGCATCTTGCAAGCATTTGCAATTTCTAATGTGCCGCTCTGAAAACAGTTTATACATTAGTGTGCTAACAGCCCCCCCCCCAATCCAGTGATCCTGTCGGTCTTATAACGACTCTCCATGGTTCGCTTTTATGTACACCTTTTTGTAAGGAAGAAAAAGCACACTTCCTCCCCCACCCCCACTGAAGTGATTTTGTTAAAATTTAGGACTATGTGCTAGTGCCCAAGCTGCTTCAGATCCATGATTAGAAATAACTAGAAACAATTTCAGATTATAGGACTGATCTATCCCCTTTCACATTTTAGAAAATTGTAATGGGTACCACTTATGGTCAAATAGCATTTCACAGGTTCATCCTCTAACAGTAGTGTCTTGACCATCTCTGCTGGCAGGTGGCTGTCACCAGAAGTTTACAGTGTATTATTTTAAATGCAGAAACAAGTATTCGATAGTGGTTCTTAAGTGTGCCATTGTTTAAGCTGAAGTTTTAGGATTAGTTCTTTTGAGGGTCATTGCCCTGTGTTGAGGCTGCACCACTTGAAGCTCACATGACTGAATGTGTCTCTATTCCACACATTCTCTGGATGCAGAAAACTGGCTCCTCAAAGGGAAGCCTATAGTCCACTCCCCCAGCCCATAACACATAGAGCAGCCGTCTGCAACCCCCAAAGGTTCTTGAGCTCCATCAGCCTTAGTGCGCGTAGGGATGATGGCAGTATAGCCTCAAAACATCTGGAGGACCACAAGTTGTGAAGAGCATACTTACCATGTGAGGCCCTGCATGCAGTCTGAAGTATTTTCAGCCTAGACACATTTTCCACCTTAAGCAAGAACTAGACCTACCTCTGATCAGGTGCCTAGTTGGTCACTCAGAAATGCTTGACTTGACAGCACTCTCTCATTGTGTTCCCAAGGGTATTCTGTTTATTTATTAGCCCTTAGGTCACTCGGATTCACCTTATGTGCTGTATGAGCATTCAAGAGCTGAAATGACACCACCTCTGTGATGTCATGTACCATATAAAGCTATAGAAAGAAGTCTAGTTGAACAACTTTCAAATGAAGGTTTTGTGAAGCCCTTTAAGTCTACCTCTTGATTCCAAAATACTTCATGTGGGAAGTGTTTTCATTTTTTCTAGTGTGTGAATTGGTTTTTTGCACAAGAGATTTTCATAACACATTTACTAAATTTCCCAAGGCACTGTTCAAATGTTGAATATTAAAGGGAACGTGATCACTATTAGTAATGTTTTAAACCTGTTTTCCCATTTTAGAAACATGTCACAGCTTTGTTCCTTGGAACAAGCTGACCTTTTAAGCAACTTGGGTTATACAACACAACTTTCCTATCAACAGTTCCAGAATTTGAAGAAAGCATGATCCAAGCTTGTTGGAAAGGTGTTCCTGTTGTTTGCGTACATGTTTAATTAGTGAGGAAAGTGCTTGTCATTTATTTGCTTTCTTAGCCGGCTCCTTTTAAATGGCCTCCCTACCTACTTTCCTACTCTGTCTAATGAAAAGCACCTTAAACTTGGGGTTTTGTTGCAAGAGATTGAAGCAGATTCCTATGCAAGTGTTCACCTCACATGTTTGAAGTTGGTTAGGCTAGTGGTATTATCCTGTGCTCATGGAAATCATTTTTCCAAAGCATGCCTGTTTTTCTCTCTTGACAAAACCAGAATCTGCACATGATCCTGAGTAGCATGTTTGAGTGTAGGGAAGGAAAAACAACCCCCCTTGCATTGTAGCCCATACAAAAATATGATGCAAGATGGCAGCCAGAGCAGTTAAGAGTAAAATATTTTTAATTGGGCTGGGGGGTGGGGCTTCTCTTTCATTGTGATATTTTTCAGAAATAAAACAAGTCCATGGAATGGTTAGTCTCTCTCTAGATACACGGAAACCTGAGGGGAATATATTGCACATGATAGTCTAGGCTCCCCACAGATGGATGGGGATGTGAGAATGCAGGCCCCCTCCTGTGTATAAATGTTCTCACTGTATGTGCGCAATCACTGAGCTAATGATAATGTGTTCAATGTCGCCTTATTCTGCACCTGCCTCTGTGCCAGACGCGTTTCACCCGTGAAACAGTGATTGTGGACTCTACAGATTCAGTCACAGAGTTAGTTTGTACTTCTGTGTCTTGTAAGAGCAGAATCGAGCCACAGCAATGAGATTTTAATCAATTTTAATAGTGGGAGTTTAAAGCTGGCTATTGGGGGAGATTTCATTTCCATAAATTGGATGGAATATTCCATGAGATTTTTTTTGGGGGGGGAGGCAGGGAAATGGTCTGGTTTGCCTTTTTCTGCCATTTTTATCAAACTACCTCAGGTCTTACACACTTTTTCATGTTTTGACTTAAAGTCTAAAAGCTCCCCTGGATGATTACTACACACCACCAACACCAACACTATGGAGAACTATCAAATCACAACAGCAGCTTTTCTAGATTAGTTTGATGCAATTGCTGCATGACTGATTTTCTGTTTTGACTAAAAAAAAGTCAGGTCCTAGCACATAGTTGGAGTGGTTTGTATGTTCAGCCAAATGCCTTTCACTCAAAGTATGTCCTTACATTGTAAGCTTGCTTTGGATTTTACATTAATACACTGTACAAGTAGTTTGTTGTACATTTTTTTAAATAAAAAAAAACTTGTCAAAACTACAATTAAAGCAGATATTTGAACACTGCTTTGTTTCAGTGCGATTCATTTTGGGGGAGCTTGACTCAGACTTTTCTGTGTTTGTTCTTTGAAGCAATGACCACTCTGCATATTCTCATTGAACTGTCACATCAGATGTAGATTTTAGTCATTGTGAAGGCTGGAATAAAAACTATTGCAGAGACCCTTTCTGGGGTGGTGTCAGGTTCTCACCAGAACTGAATGGGCTCAGATGTTCCAGTTCCCACCTGAAAGCTTTCTTCCCCTAGCATCAAGAAATATACCCAAGAAGCATGATTTAAATCAATAGGAACAAACATTCATTGAACAGGTAACTTCCTCTGTGTCAGGCCAGCAGTTCAGCGCCACTGCTTACAACTTGGAGCTCATTTCCAAAAACAAGGCATGCCAGACGAATCTCATTTCCTTTTTTGATAAGAGTTACAAGCTTGGTGGGTGTGGGGGAATGTTGTGGGCGTAGTTATCTTGATTTCAGTAAGGCTTTTGACAAAATCCTGTATGATACTCTTGCAGAGAAGCTGGTAAGATGTGGACTGGATGAGATATTGGTTTGGTGGATTGTAGCTGGTTGACTGACCACCCAAAGAGTGACAACCCTCATCCTGGGAAAGTGACAAGTGGAGTGTCACAGGTTCTGTCCTGGGCCCCTTTTTGTTCAACGGCTTTATAAATGACTCGGATGAAGGTCTTGAGAGGAGGCTCATTCCATCTGCAGACACCAAACTGGGTAGCCAATGCCACTGAAGACAGAATCTGAATTCAAGATGGCCATGAGAGATTAGAGAACTGGGTCAAATCTAACAAAATGAATTTCAATATGGATAAATGTAAGGCAGGAAAAACCAGCTGCACAAATATAAGATGGGGGACGCCTGGCTTACTAGTACTACATATGAAAAGGATCTATGGGTCTTAGTGGACCAGAAACTGAACACAAGTCAACAGTGTGATGCAGCAGCAAAAAAAGCTAATGCTATTCTAGGCTGCATCAGCAGAAGTCTAGCATCCAGATCAAGGGAAATAATAATACCACTCTTTTCTGCCTTTGTCAGATCACACTTGGTGTACTGTATCCAGTTCTGGTTGCCTCAGTTTAAGGAGGATATAGACAAGCTGAAGCATGTGCAGAGGAAGGTGATCAAGATGATCAAGGATCTGGAAACCGAGTCTTATGAGGAATGAGGGAGCTGGGTAAATTTAGCCTGGAAAAGAGGGGACTGAGAGGAGATATGATAGCCATCTTCAAATATCATAAGGGCTGTCGCATGCTTGTTTTCTCCTGCTCTGGACGGTAGGACTTGAACCAATGGCTTCAAGTTACAAGAAAGGAGAGTCAGACTAAATATCAGGAAGAACTTTCTGACAGAGAGCTGATGGACAGTGGAACGATCACCCTTGGGAGGTGGTTGGAGGCTTTTAAGCAGAGGCTGAATAACTATCTCTCATGGATGCTTTAGTTGAGATCCCTGAATTTCAGGAGGCTGCACTAGATGGCTGTTGGTGGCCTGGGTGCCCTTGGTGCCCTGTGGTTCACTCTAGGAGCAAAGAGACCTGGATTCAAATACCCACTCAGCCATGAAGGTTGTTGGTGATCTTTGATGAGTCACTGTATCTCCTCCCACAGGCTTGTTTTGAGGATAAAGTGGGCAAAGGGCACACTGCTCTGAATCTGCAGAAGTAGAAAATTAATTGAAAGCAGTTGCCATCTGTACTTCTCTGCTACAACCTACCTGCCACTTACAATGAGGATGGGCAACCTGTGGTCCTTCAGCTGTGGTGGGGCTCCCAAATCCCTTTAGCCCAGACTCCATGACCAGCAGTCAGCAATGATAAAAACTGTAGAGCCAACAGCATAGGGAGACACAAAGCTTCCCATTCCCTAGCAGACTCACACAGTTCAATAAAACTGGTGTGTCTGTCCTACAGATGGTCTTGAATGCTGGCATCCATAGCCCAGCCACAGAGCACACCTTTGACATGTTCATAATGCAATTCCACAGGTGGGTATCTGTGTTGCGATGCACCCAAGGGAACAGGGGCAATTGGCAGGCCCACCTGGTTCCAGCCCACCAGCCGGTTGCTGGTCGAACTCCAGTCCTTGGTTCTGCATCAAAACCGCGACTCAGAGCTTCACAAGCCTTTCAGAAGCTGAGCACACAAGTCAGCAGAGATAACAATCTCTTTGCGACAGAAGGGCAGACAGAGGCATATGTAAAGCATATTTACAAGCAGTTTATTCAGCATAGATCAAGACAAAGAAAACATGGCTGCTCTCCTTCATGTCGAAGGGCAAGAAGCATAAGGCAAAAGCTATACACAAACGGAAGTTCCCAGCAAGCTGTGCTGGAATGTGACATGCAACAGCTCCACACATCTGTTTAGGTGAAATGGAACATCAATATCCTAGCAACCTGTACCTGTCTTTGTCTTGGGTTCAGCATTTCGCTTACAACTAACACCACCTCTGCTTCTGTTTCCCAACAAGGGAGCAGTCCTGACAGCAAGACAGCAGGTACATGCAACTTCTGTAAGCAGAAAAGAACATTCTACAGTCATGATCTTTTTTTTTAATGCCTGCCTTTTCTTGTTAGAATATAAGACCTGGACAATGCTTCAGGGGGCAGTATTAAACTACTGTGTCCGGTCATTGCAAGGAGGCTCTCTGCGCTCCATGTGTGCCCTGTGCTCTCTCCAAATCCACTCCAGAGTTTAGAGGGCTGGGTGGGAACCCCAAATAGACTTTGGGGACACTGTGGGATGAGAGGAAGTCCTGTTGTGCAAGTGAAAATCCTTGCAATGAAGGGTGCAACATCGTGCTACATTGGGTTCCACCCACCATATTTTAGTTCCCAGAAAATCTTGAGGATAGTTATGGGGCTATCCAGTCCACATTATCATACATGTAGACCTTTGTATTCTGAGCTGTTTGTTAGTGTACGCGCTGGAGATGTGTGTGAAAGCTGTCAGGGCTTTGTGGCTTATTTTCTGTATGCGGATAGCTTACTTATGAAAAATGATTAATTAGGGTTAGGAACTGAATCCTGGATTACAGCAAGAATCCATAAGCTTCTTTTGTAATGCATTGTATTGCATTGCAATCCTTTAATCCATAATTAAAATTAACAATTGGATATGTTGGACATAAACCACGAATCAAAATTAAGCCACATTATCCGTATTGCTCTAAAGATTTGCTCTGGGGGCTTTTGTGCTGAAAGAATTATATTATTACCCTTTTTTGCTGGTATAGTCACTATGGCTTTTTCTCTTGCTCCACATGGACTTGAGCTGCTGCTTTCTGGGGGCGGCAGGAGGGGGAGGAGTTGTGAATGTGATCGTGTCACAGTGACAAGTACCCAATCTGACTTGACATGGCAACACCCCCTGAAGGGGCAAGGGTAGCCAGTTCCTGCATTGCACTGCCCTCACTCTGGGTGGGGAGGAACGGAAATGCAGCTACTCTTGTGCTGCTGTCACCTTCTAACTAAAAGGGGTAAAACTTCACAGCTCTGTTTGAAGCCTTCCCTCAATGCTCCTTTCTTTAGTTGCCTGATAAGAGACTGCAGCTCTGAGGGCCTGGCCTTGCTGATTGCAAATCATGGGTTCACTACATATTCTTTAACCAAAATAACCGACTCCTTATTTGCTTTTAAGTCCAGGCAGTCCAGGTAGTTGTAGCATAAATGAAATCAACATGCAAGAGTATTCCTTGGTTTGATGAGGGCTGGGTGTTTGTCCTTGGCATGAAACCATGTGGTGTTCCACGGGAGCACCCACATTTTTAACCTGACATGCCAGAAGACTTAAGAGAGGCTGAGTTTGCATATAATGGAGCATTCCACTTGCCCCTGCTGTCTACAAGGAGGGTTGCACTGAAAAGGATGATGGAATAGAAGTTTCTACAGTCATGGATTCTGTTAACAAAGAGAAATCAAATGAGCATGAGAAACTGAAAAACATGCTTTTTATGCTCTTGAGTTTTAATGTGCTCTCACTGTGTAGCCAATGGGACTGTAAACCTTTTCTCCGCACCTTCATGCCTGGCTGATTATTATGGTTTACCCTTTGCTGGCATACGGTGTACCTTCCGTGGTCTTTAAAAATGCTATTCTTTCCAATGAATCATCATACGTAATTCAGCTAAACTTCAAGGACCATTTAAAGCCATTTGATTTTATTGTATATTCAGAGCAGTAACTGAAGGGAAAATGCTGCAGTTAAGTTCACCTTGAAAGTACATATCCTCACTTTCCTCCTGTATTTTGAAACTAAAGTGTTCTTGTACTGTAATACTTCTAATTACCTTTTTTACTGAAAAAATCTGCATCTCATTAAATGTTTCTTCCCCCACCAGAAAAGCAGATGATGAGCACTGAGCTCAGGATGCAGATTCACATTTACCCTTCCATCCTATATCGCGCTGAAATCACCCGTATTAATTAATTTTGTATACTGCCCTGTACCTGCAGGACTCAGGGCAGCTCACAGGATAAAATCACAACATAAAAACCCCAAAATACACAATCAAAACAAAAACAACTCAATAACACCCCTCAACACATTGTAAAAGGGCATTGGATTTACCAGTCTGATATTAGAAATGACAATATAGAAAAGCCAGTAAGGGAACATTTCACCTCCCAGGACAATCTCTAATGAACCTTAAGGTTGCTTTCATTGAACAAAGAATCAATTGAATTACAATGAATTACATTCAAGAGGTTCAATGCTATCACTTGTGGACTAAATTCATATAACTGATTTCTATTTTGCTGCACTCAATTATTTACTTTGTTGTCACAATCCAAAAGGCCTTCTTTGAGGGCATTTTGGACCCAATTCCTGCTTCAGAACTCTTGCAATGCATTTCCATGATTCACAGGAATCAACTGATGCTAGAATTGGAATATTAGGAGCAAGCTTTTAAAATCCATTGGATGTTATAGGTGCTGACGGAGCAAATTAATTTTGGATGTTTTCACAAAGGAAGCATTTGACCTGGATTTCTGAGGCCAGATAAAGTCAATGAACCAAGGCAAGCAAGGAAATTGAAGCAAATTCTTTTTGCATACCAGATGTCAGGACCTTATCAAGGTTGCTTAAAAGCCTGATAAGGGGTTTGAGAAGGATTTGGAAGGTACAGAAACAGGCTTAATGATTCCTCTTTACCTTCTGTCTGCAGTTTCATCTGTGTTTCTTGCTTTCTTGATAAGATCATGGTGCTTATGAGAACCACTATGGTGTGCAGGTGGTTAGAGTCTGAGGACTTTCATCTGGGATAGTAAAATTTATTTATCTACCCAATGAGGTGATTTCAGGCAAATACTGCTTTTGTAGATTCTGTTCTCTGTGGCAATAGGACTTGCTTCCAGCACAATGGTCTTGTTATGCTGCTGCAGATTCATTGTGTTGGTGTATTGTTTTGTTCCTCCACTGGCACATGCGAAGTTGGCAGAGGTGACCCTATTTTGCCCATCCAGCATAAACACGAAGATAGACTTGCTCTTTAAGAACATCGAGGGAATCTGTGGTTGAGTGCTGTTTGAACCCCACTTTTCAAACCCCAACATGATATTTACAGTAACTTGGAGGGGCAATACCCAACCAGATAGCTTCTCTAGTCATCAGTCATAAGCCCTTCTCCTTAGCAGTGGTGGAGCTTCATGCTCCAGCACCAGGAGTGCGGGTGGTGGAGAGCAGGTGTGGGCGGGGCTGGCGCACCGCTTGCAGGGGCGTGGTGTGTGTTCTGGGGGTATAGCATGCCGCCTGCAGGCGTGTGGCATGCATCCTGGTGCGGGGTACGCCACCTGCAGTGGCGTGGCGCCCAGCATAGGGGGGGGGGCAGCCACGATGGCATCCCACTGGGATCGCGCAGCTGGGGGCGGTGTGCTACTCCCACACTCCTCTTCCTCTGCCAGCGCTCCTTAGTTCATAAGAACATCTAGTATCTTGGTTCTCAAACTCAATCTGTTCTGGAAGTCCATTTGACTTCCAAAACGTTTGCAAACCAAGGCATGGCTTCTGATTGGCTCATTGGCCCTGGAAACAATGCCGACAGCCAAACGGACGTTCGGCTTCCAAAAAACGTTCACAAACCGGAACACTTACTTCCAGGTTTGTGGCATTCGGAAGCCAATTTGTTTGGGAGCCAAGTTGTTTGGGAACCAAGGTTCCACTGTATTGTCAACTCACACCTCAGCCTACTTGCATAACCTGGTACTAATGTGGTTATTATTACCCCACTAAGTGGAAATATTAAGTAGGTCCCTTAGAGCGGAAGGAGGGGCACAAGTGATTTGCTCAGCTAAAACAGTTTTTGATGCCTAGGGTGGGCAAGGTTAAGAAAGAATGAAAAGAGAGGAGAAATAGGGAGGGGCATAAACAAGGCACATAAATACACAAAACAGTGCATCATGTTCAGTCACTTGCCAAGAAGAAGATTCACCTTTTAGAAGCGGGAGTCTCACAGGTTTCTGCCATGTTAACTCTTGAAAATAATCAGGAACCAGGAACCAGGACAGAAGTCTAGAGCAGGAGCCATGGGCACCTGTTGAGCGGGGCAGAGCAGCAGCCCAGTCCCTGTGGATGAACCATAATCTCCTGATCCCCAGATTTCATTTTAATTATTTATAGGAGTATTTCTAGCATTTCTAGAACCTGAGATATGAGGTGTCATTCTTCTCATTCCTTTGTGAGAAACTAGTCTGCTCCCACCTTCTTTTGTCACCCCCCTGGGACAGCGGAGGGTAGAGGGGGATGGCATCCCTTCCTGGGACCTCCTTGCAGAGATGGAGGAGCAGAGGAGCAGCTCTTTTTCCCTCCCCAGTTGCTCCCAGGTGTGCCAAAGAACCGCCTCACGGGCAGCTGCTATAACCAGGGATCAGTTGCAAGACAAGCAGGTTTGCTCAAGCAGCAGCAGAAAGCAGCTTCAGAATCTTCCACAGTCTTTAGCATTTAATTGGCCTAGGAATCGTACCCCATATTCAGTATCTCTTTGCTGATAGTTAATTATGCATTTCCTGTAATTTTGTCCTGACCGTCCCTGCATACCAGCTGAGTCTCTGGGCAAAATAAATGAACCACAGACGGTTGCTAGGCAACAGAACCTCAGGCTGAACCAGTGGATGTCAGTAGGTTTCTGCTTGCTCAGTCTCTGGCACTGAGGGAAATGTGAGAGGAAAACCACCATGCAGGCCACAGGCTTGGTCTAGTCCATCCCAGACCTTTTGCATGACCACCCTGGTATTCCTTTCTTTCCCCCACCCTTCATGAAGGATATGTTGTCATTTGCAGGACCTTATTTCACAGCCACCCACTTCAATCCCAGAGCCATTAAGCTAGAAGGCAACAAAAAACCATCTCCCTGCTGCAAATGAGGCCCTCTGTCCATTGGCATTTTTTCCTGCCCTAAGCAGCCCATGCAAATCTGCACTCTGGTGTCCTGGAAGACACACTTTGCTATAGACTTGTATGCTTACCAGATTTTTTCAAGGAATCTGGGGACACTCCTCCCCCCTTTTAATTTCATGCTTCATTATTTTAGGAAAGGGTTGCCCAGAGTTCTTGACCTTTTTTAGGGGCGGACCCCCAAAGTTGTTGGGCGCGCACCTCAACACAAGGCCATCTACAAACACACAAACACAAAAAAGAGGTTGGTGGTGGTGGGGAGAGAGATTGCGTAAAGGCCCTTGCTGGTCTTGGGAAATCGCGCATGGAAACACACACACAAGGCACCGCTTCCCGTAACCGGGAGACCGCTGGAGGGCCAGTGCAGTCTCTATGGAGATTTAACTGGTGGTGGTGGTGTCTCGTTACCAGAGGTGGACAAACTGCGGACTTGCACACAGCCCTCCTGAAATATACTCGGAGTCGAGAGTGGATTTCATGCTCTTTATTCAGCTTATAGTGGTGAGGAGGAATGGAAGTTCCCCCAGATTGTCGGCTTTATACACATTATTTACACAATGGGCCCCACGTGATTGGCTAATTCTGGGATTCACCTGTAGGCCAATCAGGTTGCGGATTCACTTCCACCTGGAGCTAGATTGGGTGGCTCCTGTGGACCAATCAGACTGCTGCATTTGGATCCTTTTCAACTCAGTACATAACACCTCCCCACAAGAGAGGCTGCTGGTGCTGGAGGAGGCGCGGAGGGAGGGAGGGAGGCTCCGCCTCCCGAGAACGTTTCAATCCCCACCCCCTGCGCCCCACTCCCAGCAGGAAGGCAGCACAGCAGCACCGGGGACAAGGGGCGCTGCAGCGCCTTCCTTGCCCCACCCCCGCTGTTAAACTCACCATCTCCGCAGTGGCTGTAGGAGGGAGAGAAAGCAAAGGAATAAATCCGGGGACATTAATTAAAATCCGGGGACAGATTTTGTCCGGGGACAGATTGGTGAATCCGGGGACTTGTGGGGAAGGGTCTGCCACTCTGTGGTGCACCTCTGCTTTACATGCAAAAGGTTCAAGTTTCAAACCTTGACCTCTCCGGCTAGGGCTGAGAAAAATTCCTTTACTCCTCTCTCCTTTAGTGATGGGTGGGGAGACGAGTGCTGAAAAAGCCGGTCAAGGGGGCAGGTTTACTGAGCAGAATTCTCGCCCTGCTTTGTAATCTTATCACAGGTGGAGGGTGGGGGGTGGGGGCTTCCTCTGCCACTGAGGGGGTTGGTAGAAGATAAGCAAGAGATTCTAGGAAGGGTAGCAAAATAATCTGAAAAATCTCAGGCATGCAGCATCCTTTCACAAATCTGCTGTTTATTCTGAATTACCAACACTTTCTTCATATTTTTTTTACAGGCTGCTGTCTACATGATGAAATAATTTACCTGTGGCTATGCATTTATTTTTGTACACATACACTATTACATTTTTTTGTTTGTGCCATTTTAGCAGCATGGTTTTTTATAATCTTTAATTTGCACTAAAGTGTGTGTGTGTTTCTGCAATTCAAAAGGGGTTTCAGTGCAAGGCTGTTGCTTTTTAAGCCATCTTTCCAGTCAACCTTTTCGTTAGTAACAAAAACAAAACAGTTTTAAGCATAACTTTATTTTTTAAAGTATTAATTACACAAGAGTGCCTAAAAAATGCTTTAGCACAAATTAAATTAGTGAGCTTTTAAAAACTGATCAAAAATGGATTTTTAAATTGGCATGTTCAGAAGTGGGTATTTCCTTCCAACTCAGCAAGAGTGATATGCCACACTCACCAGTGTGGACAGAATATGGAATGTGTGGAAGGTCAACTGCAGTGCCAGATGCAGCTTAGATCAACAGAGCTGATTTGGCATCACCAAGAGCCACCAGTCTGCACGTTCAGATAGTGAAAGCCTCCTCAGGGACACCCCACCTGGCAGCTCCTGAAGTTCCCCCTTAGCCAGCTCAGTTCTGCTGCCCCTCCCTGCTGCCTGCTGGGTCCAGGAATAGTGACTATGGGCTTCCCAACGCAGGCAGAGCTATGCCAACACACATCATTCTCACCCTGCTGAGGTTATTCCAGCATGTGCTGGAATAGAGAAAATTAGGTTTGCAGGTAGACACAGAAGGAAACCACAGAAGGACCCTCTTGTAGCCTTCTGCTCCCCAATTCAAACATCTCACTTAAGAAGGTTGGGGCTCTCTGTGTTGCATTTCTGTAAGCATAAAATATGGTGGGAATCTGGAGAAAGTTGGCATTATTGATTATCCCAACCACTCTTTCAACCTAGGCATTTCCAGACAATCTGTTTATTGAGTATCTATCCTGATTTGTTTGCAGGGAGGCTAGATTATTTTTTTGTGGCTGGGATAGCCCAGTTAAATGGGCAGCATATAAACTTCTTCTTCTTCTTCTTCTTCTTCTTCTTCTTCTTCTTCTTCTTCTTCTTCTTCTTCTCAAGGTAAGTCATCCCAAATCATCCCAATCCTAGGTGTTCTCTAAGAGTATACCCTGATTACGGCATGCAGAAGGATTACGTCCTGAGTTCACACATGTCTAAAGGGGCACCTTATTATTTGCTATTACCACTCATGTTCCACTGCCAAATCTTGTCAGGTAAGTTTGGGGACTGAATGTCAGCCTTCAGGAGTATTAATAAAAAACTGATAAAGGAAGAATCCAGGATGTATGGTTCCAACACAGATAAAATGTATCTAAGGTTTTCACCATCATGATACCCAGGGGTGGCCCATTCTGGTTCGCCATCACAGGCACACACACACCTGCCCAAACCTTGCTTATTGTGGCTGCACCACTGCCCTGGCTTCCACAGAGCTCACAAGATCTTGGCAGAAACCACCATGCAGCTCAGTGGTGGCCAGGCCAGCAGGCTGACCGTGGGATTCTGCCACTCCAGGAGGCTGCTTCAGTCTGCCTCCGGGGTGGGGGGCAGCCCTGGTGATACCAACATATAGAAAGGTGCTACTTTGCGCACACAGAAAAACAGCCAATTTTTCTATCTTTATGAGAGGTTAAGGCTATGTGCAACTCTTTATTTTCTATCTCCATAAAGAGTAAATTCTGCTAAGGGGACATGAAGAATGGCCTACTCCTTGCCGGTTTCAAAAGAATGCCAGAAATGTTCCTATCTCCTGAGGAATGCTGGCGCTGGATGGAAGTCAAGAGGTGTACATAGAATATGCTTTGATCTGAGCACAAAATATCTCCAGAGGTGCCCAAGGTTGTTTTGCCAGTTCCCAAATCCAAAACTTATAACTATTTCCAACTTGCTCTTAACCGGTTTTCTACCCCTTCCGTCACGAGCGCTGTGTTCTAGGGAAAGATGTAGCATATCAGTATTTTGACAAAGTCCACAGGCCCTGACCAGCACACGAGAACCAGAGAGCCTCTTGCCTTCACAAAGATAAAAGCTACCATGCAGAAGCCGGCTGACATCTGTGGCAGGTCTGGTTTAGATCTCAGAAGGAGCACTGTGACCTAGAAAAAGAGAAAAGTGATCTTTAAATACCTCTGCTGACTCACCAACCAGCACTGCACAACACAGATGTCACTGAGACAGAGGCCGGGTGTGAAAAAGGCAAGCTATAATTCTTAGGGAAAGACTTCAAATGAAATGCCAAGATTAATTTATTTGGACCAATTATCTTTACTCGCCCCCCTCCAATTTCTATAATGTGCATCTATGAAATTGGCTGAATACAGTTGTAATGAATGTTTGGAGCAAATGTATCTTTCCCACTCACAATTTTTGTATTTTCAGTTGAGTATAACATTTGCAAATTCATTGCTAGGTTGCAGAAACCTTCCTGGCAAATACTTCAAATCAAGCAGATAAGATCTATGAACTGCACCTGAGTTGAAGGTTGCTATTATATCACTTTTGGATGAAATCTGCGGGTGGGAAGACAGGAATATTTATCTTCTTTCTTCTTCATATTCTTCTCAAGACCGGATATCAGGGACTTCTGTTGCTGTGGAACTAGAAGCTGCTGCTGCTGCAATGCCAGCAATGTGTCAGATGCTTATCTGTGTCTCAGCTGTTACCAGGAAACAAAATGTTGACCAGAGAGTTTGGCAGGGATGAGAGAAAAAAGAAATCAAGTGACAACTGTTTGCTTTAAGGAAACTGGAATGTTCTCTGCAAAAAACCAAAACCAAACAAAAGCCCTGGCAAAGTGAGGCAGGATCTGTTTCAGGTAAGAAGAAAGTAGTGGTGTGACTGGTGTTATTAACTCTTCCAATGTGGTGTAGTGGTAAGAGCAGTAGTCTCGTAATCTGGGGAACCGGGTTCGCGTCTCCGCTCCTGCTGGGTGACCTTGGGCCAGTCATACTTCTTGAAGTCTCTCAGCCCCACTTACCTCACAGAGTGTTTGTTGTGGGGGAGGAAGGGAAAGGAGAATGTTAGCCGCTTTGAGACTCCTGAAGGGGAGTGAAAGGCGGGATATCAAATCCAAACTCTTCTTCTTCTTCTTCTTCTTCTTCTTCTGCTGCTGCTGCTGCTGCTGCTGCTGCTGTAGATATACTTCTATGATGACCAATTAGCCAGCAGCAGCAATTGGCAGGCTAAAAGTGAGAATTATAGGAGCTGGGTTAAAAGTTGGCAACCCTAGGCTATGTGCCACATAGCATCGTGTTTTTAATATTGTGTTGGGGAAACCTAGCCAGATGAGCGGGGTATAAATAAATAAATTATATTATTATTATTATTATTATTATTATTATTATTATTATTATTATTACTGGTAGGGTGGCCAATTCTCCACCTCCCGCTGACCGAATTCCTGTGTCTCTAACAGCAACATATTAGGCATCTTTTCAATGGGAACAACTGTTTATATATATATAAAAAATCCTCAAAGCAACTTAATAATAAAGTAAAGTACAAAGAGGTAAGATAAGTTAAAGCCAAATTTTTAAAAAAGAAAAGAGCAACATACAAAGAAACCTCCTAAAAGATGGACTTAGTAGTGGTTGTGATCCTGGTCACTTCACTTGTCAAGCTCATTTACCCCCTTGCCCCTCCCTTTACATTTCACACTTCTTCACACACCCAACACCCCCGACTTTGCCTGCCTCTGCAGTTTGCTTGGACTGCTTGCCTACTAACCTGTCCACACTTCCCTCCTCAGCTTCCCTCCTCCTTGCCTCACCTGGGCCACCCACTTGCTGACCTGCCCATCTCCATCCTCTGGCTCTCTTCTCTCCTCGTCTCTCATGGCCCTACATCTCCACCCTTTGGATCCCTCCTCCTAGCTTGCTCAACAGCCCCACAGCTCTTTACACGGCAGGTCACAGTGCCACCTCTCTGCAGCTGCTGCCCCTGCTCACATTGCCCACCACACCCACTCTCCACCTGAAGTGAAGGACATGAGGCAGGAGTTGATAATGCAGGTGAGCTGCGCACAGGTGGGCTGCATGCAAGCTGCCGGCCAGCCCTGTGGAGCCTCCTTTTATTGAGACAAATATGCAAACCAGGCGGATACATTTTGGGCTGTGACCTTTACACATCTTCCGGTCCCGAGATTGTGGGGTGGTACAAAGTTATTTTGGCACCTGTTTCCACCGCGTCATTTCCCCTTGCCCAGTGTATGACGAAGGAGACAAAAGGTCTCAGAGACAAAGGTTACAGACAGGACACCGCAGACTACTGAGACCGCAAAAGGTTAGACAGAGGGAACAATGTTCATACAGCTGTGGCTTGTCTGGGGTGTGTGTGTGCCCTGCACCCCAAGGTCACGCGTGCAGGCAGACTGTGGCTGCCTGCTGGTGGAGAGTGTGCTCCCTCTGGACCCCACTCCCCACTCCACGATCATCGCTACACCACCCCCTTGACAAACACTCTCCTCCCCCAACTCCTTCCAACCCCAGCCATCCCAGCCGATCTGCCACTCCTATCCCATCCCCAATTCCCATCCTCACATAGCTTGTCCCAAACTCCCCTCTCCCCATCCCCCCTCAGCTTGCTCTAACCCAGGGGTCAGCAACCTTTTTCAGCCGTGGGCCGGTCCAGCGTCCCTCAGACCATGTGGCGGGCTGGACTATATTTTTTTTGGGGGGGAAATATGAACAAATTCCTGTGCCCCACAAATAACCCAGAGATGCATTTTAAATAAAAGGACACATTCGACTCATGTAAAAACACGCTGATCCCCGGACTGTCTGCGGGCCGGATTGAGAAGGCGATTGGGCCAGATCCACCCCTGGGCCTTAGTTTACCTGCCCATGGCCTAGATGAACTCAGTTGTGTTTTTACTATTGTGAACAAAAGCCGATTGCCATCCATCAGTGGCGTAGCGTGGGTTGTCAGCACCCGGGGCAAGGCAAGTAATTTGCGCCCCCTAACCCGTGGATTTTAGCACTCGAGTGCAAGCGCGCCCCCCCCAGATGTTGTGGCCGGTGCGGCCGGCCCCCCCTGCACCCCCTCACGCTACGCCACTGGGGCTGGGGGCGAGCGAAGGAGCCAAGGACCCCCCCCAAAGGCTCAGCAGGAATTTATTAAATTTATTATTTGCGGAGCCCCCGTGGGCCAAGGCAGCCGAAGCCCCCTCCCCTCGGGCGCCTCCCCGCCCCCTCCTCTCCTTGGGCTGTAGGTGGAGCCCGCGCTCCGAGGCGCTCCAGATCCGGGCTTGGCCTCTCCTCCTCCGGGAGGCGCCTCTCCTCCTCCCGGCCGGGTCCGGGGGCTTCCAGCCGCGCTCAGTCCTTGCCCCCCCCCCGCGGCTGAGACTTGCGCTGAGAGCCGGAGCCAGTGGCACCCCCTTCCGCCGAGAGACCCTTGCCCGCCCGCCGGCTTCGTCTCGGAGGGTTTTGGGGAGGGCAGGGCGCGTCGAGGCCCCTCAGAGCTCTCCTCCCTTCCAGTCGGCAGAAGCAGCCGCCGCCTGTGGCTGGGCCAAGGGGATGGCGGCGGCGGTGGCGGCGGGGTGCGGAGGCTGCCCGTGCCCGGCCAGGCGTCGGTGGCGGCGTCGGCGCTGCTGCAGCGGCTGCTCCTCCTGCGAGCAGTGAGTGGAGTGCAGCCGCAGCGGCGGCGGGGGGGCGCGCGCGCTAGGGCGCAAGGCTGGCGGTGGCGGCGGGAGCCCGGCGGAGGAAGGAACTTGTCCCTTCCCTCTGGACTCGCGCCCCCCCCAGATGTTGCGCCCGGTGCGGCCGGCACCCCTGGCACCCCCCACGCTACGCCACTGCCATCCATGACTTCTTTTCCTGACCTGTGGATGAACCTGCATTCCTGACAGTCCCTGGATGCTATGAATGCCAAAATTTGGGATTCCCTCCAACCCGTGCCAATGTTTTGCAGCCATTTTGCAGCCCCCCAAAACAGAAATTGATCCATCAAACCAGGGTTCGTAGTTAACACCCCAAAACCCAACAGCGTCCAAATCACTTCAAACCAGGGCCAAAGTTTGGCAACAGTTTTGCCACAAAAACTCCACAATTTCCAGCCCCCCCAAGTGAGTAATTTAAACTGAAACTGAAGGTCATAGGTATCACCCCCAAACCCAACGTTGTCTGATTCACTCCAAGCTATTAGCCAGTAGTCCAATAGCAGTGTTTTTCAGCAAATACCCTAAGTTTGCAGGGCCCCACCAATCTTAGTAATTGATACTCAGACTTGAGGGTCATTGGTATCAAGCCAAAGCCCAACACTGTCTGGTTCTTGTAAAAACATGCTGACTCCCGGACCGTCTGCGGACCGGATTGGGAAGGCGATTGGGCCGTATCCGGACCACGGGCCTTAGGTTGCCTACCCCTGCGTCTAATCCCATGATCCGCCGCTGCTCACTCTGCCTACTCATGCTGCCAGGCTGCCTGCTTTGCACAGTTACTCTGCCTGCTATTGTCATGTTGGAGTTTGCATAGTCACCTGTGGGAAGTGCAACATGGTGACACCTTACATTTCTATGTATATAGAAATGTATATAGAAAGATGTAATTATATACACACACACACATATATACATCTATATTTCTTAGTTCCCTATATATATAAGGTACATGGAGACTAATAATAATAACTCTGGGCAGCTTCCAACGAAAGATTAAAAATACATTAAAGCAGTGGTGTGTAGAAGGTGACTGCATTGCAATATGTTCCATGGGGCTCACACATATATAACTTGAAAGGGAAATTTATTGCTGCAGCTTGTGAAGTTGCAGCGTATTGGTTACAAAATGTAGTCATATGTTAGGCTTATGAAGGGCTCACATAGGTATGAATTTTGGCTTTTATTTTCTAAGCAAACATGAGAAGGGCCCTGATCCTGTCTCAGTCATTGCAAACAAATATTTTGAGGGAGTGGGGCAGGGTGATGGGGGGAACTCATACACGTAACAAAACTCTGTGCCCTTCATAACTGATGCATGAGTCCAGGAAAGCTTTTGCAACAATAACACTCCATTGCGTTATCTTTCTTACAATTGATATCCCAGAACAGTTTTCTATGTCTATGTAGTCTGAACCACTGCAGAGTGAACTGGAAATTGAAAAGATTCTTTGACCTTTCCTAGGGTAGCAATAGGCATTGTTTCACTGCTTCAGCTGGAAGTCAAATGGGATACTGAACCTGAACCAATTGTGGATTGATTAGCAATGTAAGAGTTGGTTTACTTTGATGGGCTCTGTTTGGGAGATTTGATGTGCTCTGTTTGGGAGCTAGCCTAGACAGCTCAGTTGTGACATGCTGCACAATTTTTAGCACATTTATCCACAGCAATGCTCACTGAGGTCAGTTTCAGACAGTCTGTTGACTGAGCATTCATCCTGATAGGTTGTCTAACCTCCCTACAAACACATCAAGCAATTGTCTCAAACTTTACAGTGCATTTTCCTGTCACTTTCCTTGCTACAAAAGTCTGGGGTTTTGTTTTGTTTTTTATTGGAAGGTGGTTTGTAGCTCAAGAGCTCCAAATTCAATTGAACTGTGCAACCTGAATTTGCCAGTGTGATTGAATCCCACCCACAAAATAGGAACAGTCTCAAAGTACCATGAGTTACAGGGAGCTTACTCCCAAAGTAAAAACACAATTTACCAAAGCTGTTTTTAACCAAAAAGAAAACTAAGGGCCGTGTCAAACATGAAAATAATTTCACTACTTGGAAAGCAGGAAAAGGTGGGCAAACCACATGTTTGGAGACTGATTTATCTGAATAATACTTGCATTTGGTCATTTTTCTTCCAGCACCTGTGATGATCAAGGCACATCAGTTTTGCTGTGTGTACACATGATATACATGTACAGCTTGTATACAGGCAGAGAAGAGACATATACCAACATTATGCATGGTGCATGGTATGTTCATGCTTTTCCCTACACCTAAGTATTTTGAGGAAGCCCTGTTTGTTTTTAAAGTCACATTTTGCAAAACTGGGAAAAGAAGTGTGCAACTGCATAGCTGATTTTTTTTTAAAAAAATACCTCTACCACCACCTACTGGACATAGTAAATAGTGTAGCATTATTCTTCAATGACAAATGCATCCATCAGAGCAACTTTTTCATTTTCCACATCTCTCTCTCTCTCTCTCTCTCTCTCTCTCTCTCTCTCTCTCACACACACACACACACACACACACATGGTCTTGGTCCATGGGAGTGATCCAGCCCCTGGCCAGTAAACCTTGCTGACCCCTGGTCTAGCTCCTACAATAGAAGGGCAATCAATACCCTGTCCTATTCAAGGGACTAGTAGTTAACTGCAGGAAATGGAGAATGACTGTTCATACTGGGGGAAGTGGCTATAATACTGGACCGGGGTGCATAGTATATAACCAAATAAAGAAAGGAAAAGGTAAACTTAAAAAATGTTCTTTTCCTGCAACAGATGAATTAGTGGAAGTAAAAGCATTTGTGCTCCCTGCAACAATTGAAAAAGATACATATGCATTATACAAGCTGTTCCTTTGGCAATCTGTGCTTCTATTGTGTTCTGACTGGATATCAGATCTGTCACTACCTATCCATACATGCTCCCAGTCACCATATTTCAAGCATTCAACATGAATGATCTGTCATGCACGCTTCAACTTAAGGAAAGAAGAACTACACAATATTATTTGAGATTTATTTGCAGAACAGCAGTCACAGAGATCAGCAGAGTTTAATTAATTAGCATGGCACAGTGATTTCAAATGGGGGAGAAACTCTCACTTTGAAGGTATGTTAAATACAGTTAGGAGACTGATTTATCTGAATAATACTTGCATTTGGTCATTTCTTCCAGGTGACCTAGCCAAGGTGCAACTGCTGGCCTAATTAGAGTTTCACCTGGCTTGCCAGTAGTATATATGAAAAGGATCTTGGGGTCTTAGAGGACCACAAGCTTAACATGAGTCAACAGTGTGATACAGCAGGAAAAAAAGCTAGTGCCATTCAAGGCTGCATCAACAGAAGTATAGTGTTCAAATCAAGGGGAGTAAGAGTACCACTCTAGTCTACCTTGGTCAGACCACACCTGTGCCACAATTTAAGAAGGATATTGACAAGCTGGAACATGTGCAGAGGAGGGCAACCAAGATGATCAAAGGTTTGGAAACCAAGCCTTATGAGAAACGGTTGAAGGAGCTGGGTATGTTCAGCTTAGTAAAGAGGAGACTGAGAGGAGATGTGAAGGCCATCTTCAAATATCAAGAGCTGTCACATGGAAGATGGAGCAAGCTTGTTTTCTCCTGATCCAGAGAGTAGGACTCAAACCAATGGCTTCAGGACACAATAAAGGAGATTCCAACTAACATCTTAGATTCTTAGAGTTGGAAGGGACCCCAAGGGTAATCTAATCTAACCTCCTGCAATGCAAGATTCTCACAAAATTATTGTTCCAAGTTTCTGAATATCTGTCTCTGTCTCATAAGACTAGACATAATGGACACCTAACGAAGCCAAATATTGGAAGATTCAGGACAGATAAAGTATTTGTTCACACAGCTCATAGTTAAACTATGGAATTCCCTCCCCCAAGAGACAGTGCGGCCACCAACCTGGATGGCTTTAGAAGAGGATCAAACATGTTCATGGAGGAGGAGGAGACTCCCAATGGCCACTAGCCATAATGGCCCTACTCTGGGTGGAAGCTGTAATAATTCTGAATACCAGTTGCTGGAACCCACAGGAGGGGAGAGGGCTCTTGGGCTTGGGTCCTGGCTTGCCAGTTTCCCACGGGTATCCAAAGTGACTACCATGAAAACAGGATGCTGGATTAAATGGACCACTGATCTTATGTTTCTGTGTACAGGATGTTTCTGAAAAGGGCCCCTTATAGACAGCCAAACCGGCAGTATTAGTAAGGTGCTCACAAGGATGTTCACTGTCTTCTTAATATTACAGGAGTTGCTGTCACAATAACATTTCTGAAGTTGGAGGGGAAACAGGAGTTTGTTCTAATGTTCTAATTAACACTTGCAGCCAACAAACACGGCTGTGCTGCCATTTCAAAGGGAGAGGGTCATCTGTGAAGGCATTTATGTTTGGAAAGTGCTTGGACTTGGATTGACTTTAGACACCAGTAACCCACCCAACTAACACGGGAATGGCTCATGGATACCATTAATAGCCAACCTTCTCAGTCCACCAGCAAAGCAGGTTCCACTTTAAATATATTGCATATGCCTGTCCTCCTTCTCCTTATATTTAGTGGCATTATAAGGCCACACCTTGTTCTTCTCTTTCCAGGATGAGGGGGCAGGGGGTTCCTATGGAAGGCGGCATTCCCATAAGCAGCTTTTATCAACCTTGTGCAATATGATCCACTTGTCAGAGTCCACTCTCTCACTCAATTGTTAAAGGTAGCCCAGCTTCCTTTCTCTGCTATCTGAACGTTGTGTTTTCCATCTCTCTCTTCCTATTAAAATAAACCTCCCTCAAAAACGCTGGTGGCACCACTGACCCCATGTGTGGACCTCGACCCATCAGTTCAAGATAAGTTATGCAAACAATTGATTCCCCAACAGATCAATCGACTACAGAACTGTGGGATTTGTATGGAAGTTCACAGGTCCCTTGGCTATCAGATTGCTTGTTCATTGACTAAATTAGTTTGAATTCATATATAGGCATGGAAGTGACCTTGCAAATCATCATGTATGTGTTTTTAAGAGCTCCTGCAAATTGGGAATGAGACTGAGGAAGGATGCTTTAAGACAGGGGTAGACAACATAGTGCCCACCAGATATTTTGTACCACAGCTCCTGTCGTCTCTGACCATGCTAGCTAGGTCTGATGGGAGTTGCAATCCAAAACCTCTGGAGGACATCATGTTGGCTGCCTCTGCCTTCTGAACCCCAAGAGCAGGACCCAGTTTCTTCTGTTCCTCTTCATCTTCATGCTCCACCCCATTTCAGTGTGATTTTGATTTGCTTTTCTTGCTCATCCTTCCACTTTTACAGCAACACTTTCTGCAGCAAAACAGGCAGCACTTCAGTGAGATAAATAGGGCAAGGAGTACAACAGCCAGGAGGAAGGCAATGACGTCAAGAGAGTGATACTGGATCCAGTTGAGGTCATGTGCTGCCGGCCTCAAGTGGGCAGCCCCCTTGTGCTTCATCACAAACTCCACCCAATGCACCGCAAGGTCAAGAGGTTCAATGGGCCTGTCCAGGTGGAGAGCTGAGAGACGCTGGATGTTCTCTTTATACCTAAAAGAAAAGAACCTCTTTAGGAAATAAATATTACGGGGAAATAAAACACACAGCATAGAAGCAGATTTCCAAAGCATTTGAAATCCAAGTGGGGTTGATACTGTTCTGAGAGACTGGGGACATGGGATGCAAAACCCCTCCCCTGTTCCTGTGTGTGCAGATGCACACACTTCGGGATACTCTGTATGCAGCTTATACAGGGTGACTGAGGCCAGAGTTCCGGTGCTTTTAGTAGCTGAACCCTAATTTTTCTCTGGTGGATCTTTCACACAGCTGATCTGTCTCCTACGTGACAGCTGCTGCTAATCACAGGTCCTTGGAGATAAAAATGGAGAATGATGCAGTGTCCAGGAAATTCTGTGTGGCAACTGATGAGACTGGTGACCCCCAGCAGGTGGCAGTTGGAGGAGGGATGATCTCAGTCACTGAGCAGTCTGCTGATCTCACTCAGCAGAATGTGGCCTGCTGAGGGAAGCAGGAGCTGGTAGGTGGTCAAGAACAGGGCCACTTCCCAATGTGGAGGGAGATGCCCCCTGCCTTCACTGCTGCTTCCTGACAGTTCCTCCAAGGACGTCCTTTTCCATTCCCTTCAGTTGCCCCTCAGTGACTGCGTAAACTGGAAGTAGGACGGTATGAATCAGCACAGGGTATAATAACAAACGGCAGATTTGCTGGCTCCCCTTGGCAGAAACAGCATTGCCAAGGAGCAGAGATGGAATATTGTGCAGGACAGTGGTTTGTGACGGTTCTGTCTGTGAAGGAACCCCTGGAAACTCCTGCGCATTATGGAGGATTTTGGAGAATACTCCAGGGCACTTGGCTCACCTGGAGCACTGGCGCGGCTTCTTGGCCCTCCCCCCTGCCCCCCCTACTCCAAACTCTCTTGCAGCTGCTCATTGTAGTGAAAGCTTTCTTTTACAGAACGTTGCCATTACTTAACTTTTCATTGATATTGCTCTGATTAGCTTCTGAGAATGCCACGGTCTGAGAGAAGACATTTTTAAAACCACTACTGTAGAGGACCCAGAGTCCCGATAAAGAATCAGAGCAGTAAAAACAGAGGGGTTGTTTAGAAGAGACTTTCTTCTTCACCTGTCACCAGCAACCCCCGCTGGTTTCAGTGACAAGCAGTGGCTCTGCCCCCTTGCAGGGCCCGAATCACCAAGCAACCGCCGTGCTGCCCTCAAGCTCCCATCCCACCAGGAAGTCCACCCCCAGCAGCCCCCCTGCCACCCAACAGACCCCCGTGGCCCCTACAACCCCCCCCACGCCCGGGGCAGAATGCTCCGCCCGCCCCTGCCTAGCTACACTCCTGGTCACCAGACATTATTTTATTTCCTCTGAATAACCAACAACTGCCAGTGAGAAAGACAACAATGCACTGAAGAAAAGAAGAAAGAAATTTTCCATGGTATATTTCCATGGTATACTTCCTTGCATATTCTGATTTTAAATGTACTTTGGGGCAACCCTAAAATGAGTTTTGTACCACTCATTTTGTACCACTCATTACTCACTTTTTATCATAAATAACAGCCTTCAGTGCATCAGATAAATCCTTGGAAGTCATTTCAACCACATTCAGAGTCACTCCTGCTCCTCGTGATTCCATCCGCTTTGCATTGTCCATCTGATCTCCAAAAAGCGGCATCAGCACCATTGGTACTGCATTGCAGATTCCCTCATAGACCCCATGGGAGCCAGCATGAGTGATAAAGGCCCTGGCTTTGGGATGAGCTGTTGAGGAAAGAGCAGGAGGTGGAGAAATACCAACAGGTTTATCATTCTGCTAACGGCAACGTATCTAGGCCAAGTTTTAAAATTGCATTTTTATGGAAGCAGCCAGTTGAAGTTCAAATTAAACAGCTAAATGATTAAGCTGATCTCCTTGGACTGTTATGTACAGTCTAGCAAAATGTCTTTCAGAAGGATGGTACAGAACTGTGGGAGGAGAGAAGTGGCCCCCTTCTAGGACATCTAGGCCAGGGGTGGGGACCCTCTGTCAGCCAAAGGGTCACCTTCCTTCATGGACAGCCTTCTAGGACTTCAGACCAGTGGTGGGTCCTGCCACTCTCCATCCAGGCAAGGAAGAGGTGCTATCACAGTTCAAGGGCCCAGTCCAGGCAGGTAGGGTGCAGAGTAGGGCCAGTGAAGGATGTGGCCTGGGGGCATGGCCTGTCTTGAGTCCTGAAGGCCAGATAAAGAGGCTTGGGTTCTCCATCCCTGATCCCTCTATTCAGTACAAAGGGTGGAGACCCTTTGGCCTGAGAGCCAGAATTGACCCACCAGATTTGGCCCGTGAGGCTGTTTTCTTCAAACCACACCCACCTGCCCCATATTTGACACCACATGTAATGTCAGATGTGGGACACGTAGAGACACAGAACTGAACATCAAGTGATGGGCAGGGAGTCCCGTCCTCTTGGGACCAAGTGTGCACCTGTAGAAAGCAGGATATCAGCTGCCTCCTGTTTAGTTTGGTGCTAAAGTCCATTAAAGCCAATGGTACTTTGGTCAGTCATGGTTTTCAATAGAACTGAATGCAATTTTCACTCCAGCAAGTGGTTATGGGTAAAGGTAAAGGTACCCCTGCCTGTACGGGCCAGTCTTGACAGACTCTAGGGTTGTGCGCTCATCTCACTCTATAGGCCGGGAGCCAGCGCTGTCTGGAGGCACTTCCGGGTCATGTGGCCAGCGTGACAAGCTGCATCTGGCGAGCCAGCGCAGCACACGGAACGCCGTTTACCTTCCCGCTGGTACTACTTGCACTTTGACGTGCTTTCAAACTGCTAGGTTGGCAGGCGCTGGGACCGAACGATGGGAGCACACCCCGCCGCGGGGATTCGAACCGCCGACAATGCGATCGGCAAGTCCTAGGCACTGAGGTTTTGGGATGAGCAAATCAGTCAGTTTTGGTTTCTCCCAGTTTCTCATCTTACCAGTCTTACGTTCAGTTCTCCATACTTCTATGCCAGTTTGCAATTATTATTATTATTATTAGTCATCATGAAAACTCACCAGTTTTAGTGTGAATTTCTCCTAATATAATGGATTCCTGTAGGTTATTTTTACTTCTTTCAGCATTTTTATGCATGCCTCACCATAGTATATACATTTTGTACATTACCTGCATTGCAGAATACAGAGCAGTGTGAATTTTGAAGGATGGCTGTGATTCAGTTCACAGATTGTTTTGGATAGTGCGAATGAAGCAAGCTTGCCTTTAAATGCGAACTGAATCAAATTTCCCCCTCACCCCTATTTCATGGCTCACATTTTGGCATCTGTGCCCACTGTCCTTTCAACCATTTCCTTATGTTTTTATGCACACTATAAGCATAAAGCTCCAGGCAGGGTTTTCTTTTCCTAGTCCAGCTTTTGCAGCTACAGGGCTTTGCTATGAGTCTACATGACCAAGAGCAATGTGGGAGCATGTCCATCCAACATCACATTACTTTACAGTACTAAACAGTATTTAGATACACTCTGTTATGGTATTGTTAAGAGGCTAATGGCATTGAAGCAGCGTTAAGGGCTGGTTATAGACAACAACATAATTCCTGCCCCAGACATACCAAGCAGATCATTTTGCGGTAGCCACTTCACAAGCTTTGTGTTCTTTGCAAGATTGGGGGGTGTTTCTCCTGTATATCTCCATAGCACCTTCACGAGGAAGGAAACACATAGATTAGGAAATGTATTTTTACACTTCAAACACTTACAAAAACTACAAATTGCACTTGAACAAGCATTCTCTCATATCTCTTACGTAGGGTGCAATGCCTCTTGGAAGAGCCCCATTAGTTGGAAAGGTGGGATATCGGTTAACAACAAATAAATAAGGTACTGCCTGTATATAAAAGAATGAAAGTGCACTTCTAGTTTTTACCCATACATAAGTTTAACTGAAGAATGAAATATCAAATCTTATTATTTTCCCCAGGGGTTGTGAATGCATATTTGTATCCTTTTATTTTGTGTGTGTTTAATTTTTATTTTTATGCAATTGTATTATGTCCTATTTATTTCTTTTTAAACATGTTATTGAATAATATGATTTCAATTAAATAAATAACAATAAATATTTTTAAAAGAATGGATTAAAATTAACACATTTTTTTAAAGGTTACAGTCCTATTCTTTATGCGAAACTGAATAACATATATCACCTATGCTTAAAGCAGTTCTATTCCCAATTTACTGATGGAGAATTCAGGCCTATTTAACACCCAGTGGCTGTGTTTGGATGATCATATCTCAGCTTCATAGGCTGAGATACGAACAAGCCTTTTGCCCCTGCTTGCAACCCCTTTGCTACTCCCTTCTTGGCACAAGACATCAAGCCAAGATTAACCATGGTTCCTTATTTCATCCAAACCAGGAAACTATGTGGTCAAACCTTGGTTACAGAATGTAGTTAAGGAACAGAGACCTTAGCTACAATTCTCAGTTCAGATGACATGCTATGCCAAACCTTGGCTTAGCTGCCATGCCAAGCTCAGGTTAAAAACCCAACAAGGAGCAAAACATGTGTGAGTTCCTCTTCGGGAGCCATCACATAGTTTGCCTTGCTGTGACGTGTGAACCAGGCCAAAGAGTTAGCTAGGATTTGAATCCAGGTCTTGTGTCTAAATCCAGCACATTTCAGTAGATAGCAGAGGGAAGATAATTCACTGCAAATGCTTCGCCCTAAGTTAGGCAAATATAAACAGAAACAAAGAATATTGCGCACTCTCTGTGACTTTAAAAAAATGTAAAAGCTTACAAAAAACCAAAACACAAACCACTCTCAATCATTTATCTCATAAAATAGCATGTAATCATGACCATAAGTCTGTAATGGTCTGAGTCTGCATGGGATCTCAGGCTAGGATAAAGTAATATGGAATTAGTGTCATGATTATCCAGACACTGAAAAATAATAAGAATTATTTCTTCACAATATTCAAAGGGAATACTTTCAAATATTTAAAAGCTTTCCTCAAATATGATCCCGGACACCAAACAGGTTTAAGAATGTCCTGGAAGACAGATTTAGAATGTGACATAACTGAATATACTTGGTTTACCATGGGGAAAAGCTCCTTTTCATAATATATCAGCTGAATGTACAAGAAGACTCTTGTATATAAATTCATCAGCTTACCCAAGGTACTGGAGGGGATGTTCAGAAACTGGGCCATTCAGCCACCTATGGTGGGGTTGTGTTAGAGTGCAAGAATTTTCAGCAACAGCATTCAGAGAAATGGATAAGATCTTAAGCCGCCACATTATCCTAACATCTCAATTAGCCCTTTTATTTTTACCCTTATATTTGAGGGTAATCAAAACTTGCACAATTTGCACAAAGTTCTGATAATACAGCTGCTTATTGCAGCTTACTAATGACCACCACAGTTTTGGGGGAAAATAGATGGGGCCAATCTTTCTGTGTGATATTGCCCTGCTAGAAAAACTAACTAATAAGCTGAGAGTCCTTAGGGGCCAAAGAAAGAAGGAAGATTTTGTATTTGTTTAGTTTGACTTCATTTCAGTTGTAAGCAAAGAGAAACATGGCCAAGGACACCCTCAGCCTAGAAATGAATATGGCTCAGTGACTCAGGGCATTTGAATACTTTAATCACTTTCCCTTGGTATAACAGGGTCTACGTTTTGTAACTTTCTCTTGTTTAACCATTATGTCTGTGCTATAAATAGCTCCAGTCACTACCTCCCACACATTCACTTACCTGTAGTTTATTTATTTTGGTTTTATTTTATGTCCGCTTTTGTCCAACAGTGATCTATGATTTTATAAAGAATTTGTATATTTTCATCAGATCCTGTTTGTAGAATTTTGTAAACCATTTCTCTCCTTTTCTTTTGAAACTTAACAAAAAATTATTTAAATAATAAATAAATAATAATCCAGGCACTGAGAGAGCCTATTTTTATATTACCACGGCAACATGGTTTCTTCCCCACCATCGTGATGGCCTCCAGTTGCTCTGAACTACAGCTCCCATCTTCCCTGACCACTGGCCATGCTGGCTGGGGCAGATGGGAGCTGTAGTCAAATGCATCTGGAAGCACCAGGTTTAGGAAGTCTGACAAAGGGCAACAGGATGGAGGCCGCTAAAGCAGCGATTTCTTACTTCCAAGAAGGATGAGGAAAGTTTGGGAAATCCATTTATTATTGACTCCTTTCACTTCTTAGCAGTGAAGGAGCTGTATTCTCAGAGGAATGAGGAAAGAAGTCTCATGTTATGGTAGCAAAAAAATGCAGAGGAGGCAAAATTTCACTAGTTTCTGGACTGGTAATTGATTAGTTGACATGGCTATACTACAATCTATCATCACTAAAACTTTTTCCAATAGATGTCCCTAGCCTCTGGATTTCAGGTGGTGTGCGTGGATAATCTTTTAGCCCACCCTCCCCAACTTAAAGAAACAAGGCCTAGTCCATATGATCTGAAATTTAGTTGCAGAATGTTGGTTATGAAGATCAGCAGGGTTTTCTGCATTGTTCCACTTGCGGTTACTGTACAATTAGGGGAACCCGCCGAGGGCTCAACTCTGGCAGCTTTATCTGGAATGCAGCCAAACGTGACAACTGTCAGGGAACTATTCACATCTTGTTCCCCTGTTGTCTTCTTGCAGCAATATCAGCTGTAGCTGTGCGTAGCTTTTGAGCAGGGTCTGAGCCAGCAGCTGGCATCTAAATTACCATGGCAATATTTCTAAAGAGCTGTATGTGAACAGCTTCCCAGTTCATGCTGTGTCAAGCTGCAAGATTGCTTGTTGGACTGAGGCAAAGGGTTGTGTGTCAACTTCAGCTTCGGAGCCACTTTTAAAGCAGACAGCAACACATGCATAATGAACCAAAATATTTAACATCCTAGGTGAATACCATTTTTCCTTCTTACCGTCTGAGGTATTGTTCCAAACGCTTCAGCAATCTCCATAGCTTTTTTCATTGGAATTTCAGAAACCATTGAACCCAAGGAAAACACCACAATGCCATGTTCGCCAGAACTGTTTACCATGGCTTCAAATTCCTAGGCAAAACAAACAAACAAACTTTTGGTCAGAATTCTGCGTCACGTGGGAATATTTTCATCTCTCCCAAAAAGCTAAAAGAAAAAGTAACCTTTGCTGGGTAAGTGTGTGTGTGTGTGTGTGTGTGTGTGAACATTAGACCATTTCTAGGACCAGATCTGTTGTGGGGGGCAGTGTCGGATCCAGAACAAATCCTTCTGTGGAGGCCCTCCTGTTGCCCCCATCTCTCCTCTGCCCTCCCCAGCAGGGACTCTTCCTCTCCCCCCACTTACTTTTGCTGTTGTTGTTTTGCCACTACTGTAATAGCGGCAGCCTCTCCTCCTCCTCCTCCTCCTCCTCCTCCTCCTCCTCCTCCTCTCTCCCCTGCCCTGGCTTACATTTTTCTTTTGCCCCTGAGAAAAATTGTCCTAGACCAGCCTAATGGTCTACCTGCCCTCACATTCAGTCTTAGACATTGGTCAGGATATTGAATTTCAGGAATCTCTGTAACAACATATCATATGTGTTCATTCATTTAGGATATTTCTAAATTGCTCTTCATCCCAGAAGTCATCACAGAAAACAACAGAAAATACAAATGCAATAAGTACAGCAGCCAATAAAAATAATAAATAATAATCATACACAATAAAGTTTTCCACATCAGCAAAGCAAGTTAGTAGGCTGACATAAATATGATATAATAAGGCGGTTCACTAAGCTCAGCTAAGGTATTAGGCATTAGGATTTATAAGCCCAGGGCCTCTGTGCATATTATTTTAAATCTGCTGCTTGGTAATTGCATTGTGCCTCTTGATTCCAATATTAAGTCTCCCTTCCAAGTACTAAGCAGGTCTGACCCTGCTTAGCTTCCGAGACCAGACAAGATCGGGTGTGTTCAGGGTAGTATGGCCGCAGACATTCTGATATTATGTCAAAAGGGAGATGGCACCATGCTATTAACTTTTCCAATCTACTGAAATATCTTAGTCCTAATTCCTTTCTCAGCCTCCATTTTTAAACTTTTGAACCGTCTCGGTAAGGGGGAGTGGAGAGGTGGATTCCGACCTGAGTTAGTGGATTTTCCTTTGCACAGTTTATACCCCCAATGAAGACCATGTTGGGCATGATAGGCCTGGGATATTCAAAAACAAAGTCATAGCGCAGGAGCCAAATTGATGCTTGACTATAAAGGTCTGCTACTGTCACATCTTGGTGCAGGAATTCCTTGTTCAGTGTTCCATAGGGTGAATAAAGAAAATAGCATATCATGAATTCCAGCGAGCCGATTAAAAAATTCTTCACTCTCTGTTTAAAGTTCATGTGATCTGTATTGCCCGAGAAAAATTTTGGGACATAAGAATGTGGGTTTGGACACTGTGTTGCCACAAAGTCTAAACCACATGGAATTCCCCGCAAGTAGTAAACAGAAGGAAGGGATAAATACTCAGCCAAGATCTGCCCACATGGAAACACTGGATCCATAACTACAATGTTGAATTTGGTTTCTTTAAGGTAAGAAATCAGTTCTTTGTTGTATAAAAGCTGCTTGCAATTATTATATAGAAGCATTGTAATATTTCTTATTCTTGAAAATGTCCCAGTCATTCTTTCCAGGAAAGGCTGACGTGCAAAAATCCTGTGACCAAGCTTTTGGAATTCTGCTTTCAAGTATTCCTTTGAGTAGGGCACGGCAAATGTTTTCAATGTATAATGTACAGATGACTTTATCCATAAATTCGTCTCAGGAGCAACGACAACTACTTGGTGTCCTCTCTGCTGAAGATGTTCCATAACTGGATGGATACTGAGCCAGTGACTGCCATCATGGGGTATTACCAACACCTTTCCTCCATCCGTAAGGCTCCAGAAAAAGAGAGTAAGCAAAACACAAATGCCTTGACGCATAGAAATCTTCTTGCTGCTTGCATTGTGGCATAATTCTAACCCAAAATGAAATGAATGTAAAAAAACCATTGCGAACAGCACAGGAAACAAAGCCTCTTGTGAGCCTTTAGCCCTATCTTCTTCTGCAAATATTTATTTTCTGTGACACATTTATTAAGGCAGTGTGGAATGTCTAAATCTTGGTCAAAGGTCGGTTTTGCAAACCAACCTGGATTGGGTGATAAGGAGTCTGCAGGCTAGCCTGTTGCATAAGTGTCTCTACTACCACTTCTGTACTCAGCCAGTGACTTCCATCCTGTGGCATCACCAACAGCTTCCCACTTCCAGCACAACGCCACAAACAGAACCAAAAGGCAAGGCCAGCAGCAGCTGGATGAGACCTTCATCCTTCCTGTCATGGAATCAAGGAGCCCTGAACTCGCTATGCGCTTTGTGTGCCTAATGTATGAAAGCAGATGTTGCAGAATAAAACACTGGTGCAGCCCACAGGATCACAGATTCTAAGCATCAAGTAAATGTTTAATTTGTTGCCTCTGCTGAACCTCTTGTCAGGACAAATAGCCCATACAGTGGTACCTCGGGTTAAGTACTTAATTCGTTCCGGAGGTGCGTTCTTAACCTGAAACTGTTCTTAACCTGAAGCACCACTTTAGCTAATGGGGCCTCTATTGAAGCACTATTTCTGGGTTAGTGGAGTCTGTAACCTGAAGCATATGTAACCTGAAGCGTATGTAACCCAAGGTACTACTGTATATCCAATTATAAGAGCAATGTCAACTGAGTTGATGTTTTAAATGGCTCAGGACCACAATACCTCAAGGACTGTCTATCTCAGTATGAACCGACTCAGATCCTGCAACCATCCTCTGAGGTACTTCTTCATGTGCCTCCTCCAAGAGAGACCAGGAGGGTGGCAACATGAGAACGGGCCTTTTCTGTAGTGGTTCCCTGTTTGTGGAATGTCAACTGGTGCCTTCATTATACATTTTTAGGTGCCAGGCAAAAGCATTCTTTATCAACGAAGACTTTGGCTAATTAACAGTCTACGTCCTTTTGTGGAATCAGGGTTATTGGTTTGTTTGGGTTTTGTTCTTGTTTTGTTCTGTATTTTGTGTTATTATTCTGTATTTTTATGCTGTGAACCCCCATGAAGTCTTCAGAAGAAGGGTGGTATACACATTGAATAAATAAAATAAAACAAAATAAAATAAACCCCCCAAACCCTTTAGCCAGCAAATAAAACTATTATTTTTAAAAATCAAATACAGTACAGTGGTACCTCGGGTTACATACGCTTCAGGTTACATACGCTTCAGGTTACAGACTCCGCTAACCCAGAAATAGTGCTTCAGGTTAAGATCTTTGCTTCAGGATGAGAACAGAAATCGTGCTCCAGCGGCGTGGCAGCAGCAGGAGGCCCCATTAGCTAAAGTGGTGCTTCAGGTTAAGAACAGTTTCAGGTTAAGAATGGACCTCTGGAACGAATTAAGTACTTAACCTGAGGTACCACTGTACTCAAACTAAAAAAATACTAAGAATAAGCAGTACAATCCAGGGATCACTTGGGAAATACTCAAACTGCTCCACACAGGAGTTTACTGTCAATTTTCTGTTAGTCATGTGTATTAGTAGAGTTTTTTGCAATCTCCATTTGACATCATTCTGAGCAAAAAGCCAGCACCCCCCTCCAATTTCCATTTAATCTAGATTTCCCACTTCCTAAATAATTGGATAAGTAAAAATGACCAAGTACAAAACCACAGTTGCTGACGGTGTGGAAGCTGTGTGTGTGTGTGTGTGTGTGTGTGTGTGTGTGTGTGTCACATGGGTGGTTTCCTTATCACTGCATCCCCTACATTTTGCTGCTCACCTGAACAATTCTTGGGTTTCAAATAATGATGACTACAGTTCTTGAAGGTAGATTAGCAGAGATACAATACATATGTTTCTTCTCTTGCAGATTGGATGACCTTCCTCACTATCTGCTCAGTTGCATACAGTAAGCCCACAGTTTATGCAGGGGTTATGACGAAAGAAAGAAAGAAAGAAAGAAAGAAAGAAAGAAAGAAAGAAAATACCTGCATCACTGTAAGCAATGCTAGGCTAGCATTTCTGCTTCTACCTTTGCATCTAAGCAACAGCTCAAAACTCCTTCTAGCTATGTGAGGGACTGTTTCTCCTATCCAAACACACTTTCTGTTTTTCTCACAGCAGATTTCACGAACCCTCAGCTTGCTAAATGGCATTTTCAGCAGTTAGGTAGGTGATCAGTATAGCAAAGGACAGTACCATAGCTCAGGGGCAGAACAGAAACCTGATGGGGAACATGTCTCTGGCTCAGTCCGTGGCGGTTAGGGGGTAGAACTCAGCCGTAAAAGTACCAGCCTAACCAGTTTCTTCCTTGGGCCTTTCAGGCGCAATTCCCTTCCCCTGCAGGTCTGAAGCAACATGGACACTCAAAAAAGCAGTAAAGATAACAGGCTTTTCAGTTCTGAACAATTAATTGGAACAACAGAGTTTTTGGTGCATGGACGAACCGGAAAGTGCCTTAGCTCTTCTCTAAAATTATTATTGCTGGAATCTACCACTTCATTTGCACTAAAGAGTTGGTGGTAATGGAAAAAAAAGAGCTTTGTTCCATCAATGGAGCAACTAGGATGTCTATGTCCTAACACTTAAGGAGATGCACAATAGGAAATATCATTCATGAAGGATAAGGCAAGTGCCAGAAGGTCACGAAAGGCAGCAAATAAACAACAATTTCACCATAAAGAATTGCAAACCTTGGATAATGGCTTCTTCTGGGCACAGTTAATCCCTCCAATGAAGACCATGTTGGGCATCACCGGTCTGGGGTAATCAAATGCAAAGTCTTGTCTAATTAGCCAAATGGATGCCTTACCAAAAAGTTCTAAGAGTGTAATTTTCCTTTGCAGAAATTCAGTTGCCAGATGTTCGTATTTTCCATAATATGAGTAACAATATAAAGAAGCTAACATCGACATTAAAACATTCTTCACACGCTCAGTAAATGTCATATGATCCGAGTAAGTTGTAAAATCCGCTGGGATGTAAGAAATGGGGCTTGGGCACTGAGCAGCTTGGAAGTCCAAACGACATGGAAGTCCACGCAAGAAGTAGACTGTAGGCAAGGAAAGATATTCAGCAAGGATTGGAGCGCAAGGCAGCACAGGATCAGAAAACACAGCATCAAAGTTGCTCTGCTGGAGGAACTGGATGAGTTCTTTGTCGTATAAAAGATGCTGACAAGCAGAAACAAACATGGTAGTAACTTGAGATATGTTTATATACATCTGTACCATGTTCTCTAGGAAATTCAGATTCTTAAGAGAATGCTCAGTCATCGAACTCAGAAGTTCATTCAGCTTCTCCTGGGTGTAAGGCACGGAATGTGTTCTTACAGTAAAATGCTCAGAAGACGTTTGCATGACCAAAGTGTTTTCTGGCATCACAACCACAACCTCATGTCCTTTTTGCGCAAGCATCTCCACTACCACTTGCATGCTTAGCCTGTGACTTCCATCTTGAGGCAACACCAACAGCTTCCCACTTTCGGCACAATGCCACAAAGAGAACCAAAAGGCAACTCCAGCAACCAGTTGAGACCTTGAATTCAGCCTTGCCATCGTGGTATCTAGAAGTCCTGACTTCCTTACACGCTTTGTGCCTAATATATGAAAGCAGATGTTGCAAGTATAACGTTGGTGCAGCCAATGGACTCACTCATACTAAGCATCAAGTAAATGTTTAATGTGTGCCCTCCACTGACGCTACTTTTATCAGGATCAAAGGCTGTGCATGAAATAATATTGAACAGATAAGAACAGGGCCAACCAAGTTCATGTTGTATGTTAACAACAACAAAAAAGAAAACTATTCAGCCACAAGAGTTGTAGAAGATGATTTAGCACAATTACGTGGTGTGCTTCTGTAACCCTCAGATTTTAAAATGTTAAATAGAATAAGCAATGATGGAACTTCAAAGAAAGGAGAGGAATTTAAGATTGAGAGCTGTCCCAGAAAGTGAAAAGGAAAGTTTGGCAGAGTTCCTTACAAGAGAATTTTTGGAATTTTGGCAAGTAAGTTTGAAAGAGGAGGAATTCAAGATAGTTACGGCCTTCAGACTGGGCAGAAGACAAAATAGAAAGAATCCAAGGGACTGCCTGATAACTCTAAGATCCAAGGAGGAGAGAGATAAAATATTAAACTTACAATATCAAAAATCTTTGGAGATTGAAGATTCTTTTGTGCAGATTTACAAGGATATTCCTAAATATATCTTGGAAGCGAGAACCTACTACAAGGACTTGACCACTCTGCTGAAGAGGAACAATATAATATACAGATGGGAGTACCCACAAGGCCTGTCTTTTAATTACAAAGGGGAAAAAATTAAAATTAAAACAGTGCAAGATAAAGAACAGTTTCTGGATAGGAACCAAGAGGACCTTGTGAAGGAAGTGGTGGACCTGACTACTGAGGTAAAAGACTTAGCGGACATCTCGAATTTGTCATTTGGACTTCAAACTTTAATAAAGGAAGAACAACTGCTGGGAGCTGTTGGGGGAGTATCTAAGTAAATAACAAGATGGCCCTACAATTTTTAAGTTGGAATTGTAACGGTTTAAACCTTCCCAGAAAAAGACGTGAGGTTTTTCATATTTTAAAAAAAGAACAATTGGATTTGATTTGTTTGCAAGAAACCCACGTGATTAGAACACATAGAAAATTACTTGTTAATAAAAGACTGGGACAGGAATTTATTTCATCAGACAAAGTGAAAAAAAGAGGAGTGGTGATTTATGCCAAGGAAAAATTGGCCCCCAAGTTGATGTTTAAAGATGAACAAGGAAGATACCTGGCAATTGAAATACAAGTCCAAGGAGAAAAATTATTGATAATTGGGATTTATGCTCCGAATGAAGGGAAGTCAGAGTTCTTTAAGAAACTACATGGGATATTAATGGATTATATGGATTATAATGTAATTATGATGGGAGACATGAATGGAGTGGTCTCTACAAACATGGACAAAGCACTAAGACAGGTGGTTTCTAAGGATGGGAGACTACCTAAGACTTTCTTTGAAATGACAGATAATATGGACCTGATTGACATTTGGAGAACAAGAAATCCTCTGGAGAGAGAGGGAACTTTTTTCTCCGAAGCAAAAATGACCTGGACTAGAATCGACCAAATTTGGGTAACTAGTGGGATGGCACCAAAGATAAGAAAAGTGGAAATCTGCCCAAAGACTTGCTCCGACCATAACGCCGTAAAGATGGAAATGAACATAACAACAGCTGGCTCCTTCAGATGGAGGATGAATGACTCCCTATTTAGAGACGAAGAGGTGTATAGAAAGGCCCAGAAAACAATCAAGGACTACTTTGAAATAAATCTGAAAACAGAGGTGGAAAAAAGAACAATTTGGGACGCAAGCAAAGCCGTTATGAGAGGATTTTTGATACAGCAGAATACTTTAAAAAAGAAGAGACAGAATGAAAAGAAAGACAAGATTTTGGAAAGAATAAAAGAAGGTGAAAAGAAATTGAGATCAAAGCCAAAGTCTCATGAAATTTTAAGAGAAATAAAGTTTTATCAGAGACAATATATGGAACTGATGAACCAGGAGATAGAATGGAAAATAAAACAAATGAGACAAAGGACATTTGAATCGGCGGATAAATGTGGGAAACTTCTGGCATGGCAATTGAAGAAAAGGCAAAAGTTGAATATGGTAACAAGCTTAGAGGTTGAAGGAAAGAACATTTTTAGGCCAAATGAGATCAGAAACTGCTTTCAGAGTTATTTCAGAAAACTTTATGCACAAGGGCCGGTGGACGAAAAAGAGATAGAAGAATTTCTTAAAAAATATGGATTACAAAAAATATCTGAACAAAGTAAAGTGACTTTGAATCAGAAAATAACTGAGCAAGAAATAGAGGGAGCCATTCAAAATATGAAATTGGGAAAATCTCCAGGACCAGATGGCCTGACTTCCAGATATTATAAAGCCTTGAAAGACTGGTTGATTCAACCGTTTAAGGAAGTCTGTAATGAAATTTTAGAAGGGAAAAAGGCACCTGAATCGTGGAAAGAAGCATATATTACACTTATACCAAAATCTGAGACTGAAAAGAATCAGATTAAGAACTACCGCCCTATATCATTGCTGAATGTGGATTATAAAATTTTTGCAGACATTTTGGCAAAAAGATTGAAGAGGGTTTTGGTGGGTGAGATTCATAAAGACCAGGCTGGCTTTCTCCCGGGAAGACATTTATCAGACAATGTGAGAAATATAATAGACATTATGGAGTTGCTTGAAAACAATATTAATACAAAGGCAGCATTAATATTTGTGGACGCTGAGAAAGCCTTTGACAATATCTCTTGGAGTTTTATGAAAAAGAATCTCAAAGGAATGGGGGTAGGCCAGGGTTTTGAGAATGGTATAGGTGCAATATACTCTGAACAAAAAGCAAAACTAATTGTAAATAACGTGGTCACTGAGGAAATTGCTATTGAAAAAGGGACACGACAGGGGTGCCCAATATCCCCATTACTTTTTATATCTGTTCTGGAGGTGTTATTAAATATGATTAGAGGGGACCAGCTGGTAAAAGGGATTCAGGTCGGAGCTAAACAATATAAGTTGAGAGCGTTTGCAGATGACTTAGTTTTAACTTTGCAAGAGCCAGACACTAGTACGAAAAGAGCCTTGGAGATAATACAAATCTTTGGTCGAGTAGCAGGTTTTAAGTTAAATAAACAAAAAACAAAGGTACTGGGGAAAAATTTAACAGTGGAGGAAAGAGAGAAGTTTCAGAGTGAAACTGGATTAATGGTAGCAAATAAAGTGAAATATCTAGGGGTTAATTTAACAACTAAGAATGTGAATTTATTTAAAGATAATTATGAGAAATGTTGGACAGAAATTAAGAAAGATTTGGAAATATGGTCAAACTTGAGACTTTCCTTGTTAGGCCGAATCGCTGTTATTAAGATGAATGTTTTGCCAAGAATGTTGTTTTTGTTTCAAACATTGCAGATTGTGGACAGAATGGACTGTTTCAAGAAGTGGCAGAAAGATATATCGAGATTTGTCTGGCAGGGCAAAAAGCCCAGAATAAAATTTAAGATATTAACTGATGCAAAAGAAAGAGGGGGGTTTGCCCTGCCGGACTTAAAATTGTACTATGAAGCAGCAGCTTTTTGCTGGCTGAAAGACTGGCTACTTCTTGAGAACACAGACATTTTGGACTTAGAAGGGTTCAACAATAGGTTTGGTTGGCACGCATATATATGGTATGACAAGGTAAAAACTCATAAAGGTTTCAAAAACCATATTGTTAGGAAAGCATTATACAATGCTTGGATTCGTTATAAAGATCTGTTGGAAAGTAAAACCCCTAGATGGTTGTCACCAATGGAGGCTAAGGAAGTTAAAAAACTTAATATGGAATCTAAATGGCCAAAAGATTGGGAAATTATAGAACAAGAAGGTGGAAATGTGAAATTACAGAGCTATGAGAAACTGAAGTCCAAAGTAAGAGATTGGCTTCATTATTACCAGATAAATGAAGTATTTAAACAGGACAGGAAAATTGGCTTCCAGGTGGAAAAGTCAAAGTTAGAAACAGAATTGTTAGAACCCAATACTAAGAATTTGTCTAGAATGTACAATTTGCTGCTGAAATGGAATACACAGGATGAAACGGTTAAATCAGCTATGATTAAATGGGCACAGGACATTGGTCATGACATTATGTTTGCTGACTGGGAACAGTTATGGACCACCGGTATAAAATTTACGGCATGTAATGCCTTAAGAGAGAATATTATGAAAATGATTTATAGGTGGTACATGACCCCAGTCAAGCTTGCAAAAATTTATCATTTGCCCAATAACAAATGTTGGAAATGTAATGAAACTGAAGGTACTTTCTATCACCTTTGGTGGACGTGCCCAAGGATTAAGGCCTTCTGGGAAACGATATATAATGAAATTAAGAAGGTGCTTAAGTGTACCTTTCACAAAAAACCAGAGGCTTTTCTCCTGGGCATGGTAGGCCAATTGGTGTCAAAGAAAGATAGGACGTTCTTTATGTATGCTACAACAGCAGCAAGAGTTCTACTAGCAAAGTATTGGAAGACACAAGAACTACCCACACTGGAAGAGTGGCAGACGAAGGTGATTGACTACATGGGACTAGCAGAGATGACGAGCAGAATCCGTGACCAAGGGAAAGAGACGGTGGAAGAAGACTGGAAGAAATTTAAATTGTATCTTAAAAATTCCTGTAAAATTATTGAGTGTTAAAATGTCATGGGTAAAGCATAGCAGATTTGCAGCGATAAATGATTAGACAAGAGGAAAGAAAAGGGTTAAAGAAAGGAATTAATAAGTAATTCAGACCAGGGGTTGCTGATAAAATTTAAAACAGGGATGCAGAAAAGGGAGGCATGGGGAAGTCGTTGAAATTGGGTATACGAAAAAATTTATGAAATTATACATGTTTATACGTTTGTTTGTGAGTGTTTGTTGCTTGTATTGTAAGAGGCAGCTATTCAGTAGCTGCATTCACGGGGCAATACTTTGTCCCTTGTTGGCTTAAGCGATTGCCAGGCTGATTGTCTTTGCCGCTCAGCAGCTCCCATTCATAGCCCCCAGGTTTGAAGTACAACAGGAAGCTTTGCATAGTGGCGGGGAAGCCAACATTTGGTTTTTGTCGTTGACAGCCTATTGTTGGGGGCTTAAGGGGCAAGTGCTTCGCCTTCCTATTGCCAACTTGTCCCTGCTGCTCAATTAATTTCAGTGCTTTGGGGCTGCTATATGGAAATTGTTAGTGCTCACTTTAGTCCAGTGCTGTGTAGCTGAGGGGTTTTTTCTGCTGCTTGGAAATTGAAACTTGGTAGCATTGATAGGGCTAGTAGAATACTTTTATTGCATAACCACCCAGTAATTGCTTACTTTCAGTGACATTAAAACTGACAAGTTTACAGAGGTTGAGCAGTTGATCCTTCAATTAATTTTATTAATTAATTGGTACTACAGCAATAGCAATTGGCGGTTGATCCTTTTTTAATTAGTTGATTTTATTGATTAATTGGATCTACAGCAATTGTATCGGGCTATTGATCCTCTTTGAATCAGTTGATCGTTCAATTAATTTTAATTAATTTGGAATAAAGCAATAGCAACCGGCTGTTGATCCTGTTGGATAAATTCGAAATTTTATCAGTCTATTTTAGACAGTAGGGTGTAAATTAATAATTTCTCGTTAGTAACTATTTCATTGTAATATTTGTATAAAATAATTAATTAATTAATTATTACTAAATAAATAAATAAATAAATCATAAATATTATATAAATAATAATAAAAATAAAATAAAATAAAATAATAATAATAATAATAATAATAATAATAATAAATAATTAAAAAAATAAAATAAAAAAATAAAATATAATAATAATAATAATAATAATAATAATAATAAAATTTATAAAATAATAATAATAATAATAATTAACATTAATTAATTAATTTTAAAAAAAACTTTTTCCTTATTAGGATAGTAGTGGGATAAGGTTTCAAGCTAGGTGTACGAAGCACATCTAATGGCTCCCAAGAGAAAGCGCGCGTCTGAAGCAGCACGTAGCTCAGCTGCCAGCGCACCCCGGGGGCAACGGGATAGAGGCAATAACCAAAAGCCCATTTCTCATTTCCTTAAAGCATTTAGGTCGTTTATAGATGACTACGAACATCGCTTCCCCGACGAAAACCCCAGTCCCCCATCATCTCCCGATTTGATTCCTGATACGCAGGTGGTTCCGGAGAGTCCACGATCTTCCCAATGGGATGATCTACCCAGCACCTCGGCCGCCCTCTTTAATGATTCTCAATTGGCAAGGGCAGGCACGAATTTCAGGACGGAACCGGTTAGGACCAGGTCAAAGTCACAGTCTTCCACACCCGTGACTCGGGGCCAGGGGGGGAAGGCGACATCTAAGTCTACCCGCGTAAATAATCCTGTTGTTCCTAGTTCTTCCAGATGTTTGCAGGATAAAAGGAACAGGGTGCAGTTACCGGAATCGGCCTCTTCATCCGAAGCTGAGGAGGATCAGCAGGAGTCGGAGACAGCCAATACTACAGAGCCCAAGGAAAAGCCTTCAGGGAAGAGGCGCGAGAAGAGAAAACACACTTGCAAGAAAAGCAAGTCGAAGAGGAAGGATTCAGATGATGAGACAGGTAGTTCTTCTTCTTCAGATTATGATAGTGACGCGTCCTTGGGTTCTTACTGGGGAAAGGGAGAGGAAATATCGGGTCTCCCAGACTGGGCTCTAACTAGGAGAGCGAACAGTCATCGGAAAAAGTTTGGGGGGACACAGGAGTGGAAGGACGGGGCCTTGGTAAAAGATTCAGTCACGTCCACCTATTCAACGGCAGATGTGATCCCAGGTGATCACTTATCCCCAAAATTGCGCGCAAAAATTCTGAATGGGGAATTTGTTGACATGTTTAAGTTAGTTCCCCCAGCAGAAGAGCTAGGGCGGGGCGAGAAGCGGCCTTCCCATGGGAAGCGTAGGACCAAGTACCCGCCCGTGCCAAGGACATTCGAGAACTGGTTGGATGGTTTCCAGGCTTTCATGGGGACGATTGTGGCAGCTTACCCCAAGAGGGCGGTCCACCTAGTCGCCTACCTTTCGCACATCCGCACCGCATGTGCCCTGTCAGGCGAAGCCGCTGCCATAAGTTATGATAAAAAGTTCCGTAGGAAGGCTTCCAGGATCCCATCAGCGCGCTGGGACCAGATTGAGAATGGCATCTGGTCAATAGCAGTGGGCCCATACGTTGAGAAGAAACCAGTAGAGTCCTTCAGATCGGCCAGAGCTGAACCCAGAAGGGAGTTTAGGCGTAAGGTATGCTGGGAGTACAATAAGGGGTCATGCCAAAGGCCGGCCTGTAAATATCCACACGAATGCGATAGATGCGCCGGGGCCCATCCTGCAGCATCCTGCTTTAAGGGGGGAAAGCAGCCCTTTCGTGGAGGCCGGGGGTTCCATCACTCCAGTTCCAGGGGAGCCCCCGCGGCCGGGAACAGAAGATAAGGCAGTTTCTGAATTGGCGTTTTCCCCTATTAAGCTAGCCCCACTTTGTGATCTCCTAGCCTACTACCCAGATAGACAGGCGGCTTCTTATCTTCAGGAAGGTTTTTCCACTGGTTTTCGAATCCCAGTAACAGGTTCCTTGACAGCAAAAGATTCACCCAACCAGAAATCCGTTAGAGAGAGGCCGGAAATTGCCGAACGGAAAATAGCTAAAGAAGTGAGTGCCGGCAGAGTAGCTGGCCCGTTCGATAGTCCCCCAATACCAAATCTACATATATCACCGTTAGGGATAGTGCCCAAGAAAACCCCTGGGGAATTTAGGCTCATTCACAATCTTTCGTACCCTAAAGGGGGATCGGTAAATGATGCCATCCCAACAGAGTTAAGTTCAGTGAAATATGCCACATTTGATCAGGCAGTAAAACTAATTAGGCGCTTTGGTCAAGGGGCACTCTTAGCCAAGTGTGATATAGAATCGGCCTTTCGTCTTTTGCCAGTGCACCCCAATGACTTTTGGCTGCTGGGATTCAAATTTCAAGAGAAGTATTATGTAGACAAGGCTATGCCGATGGGCTGCTCCATAGCTTGCTCGGCATTTGAGTCATTTAGCACCTTCTTGGATTGGGCTCTACATTTTCGAACTAACGCCACTGGGGTCACGCACTACCTAGATGATTTTCTTTTCGTGGGGAAACCAAACACTGGGGAATGTGCCTCCCTGCTTGGGGCCTTTTCAGCGCTGGCCCAGGACTTGGGTGTTCCCCTTGCAGCCGAAAAGACGGAGGGCCCGACTACGTGCCTCACGTATTTGGGCATTGAGCTGGATACAGTTGCCCAATCATCCCGCTTACCGGAAGAGAAGATTGACACCCTTAAGAAACTAATTCATGCCACCCTCACACTTAGGAAAATCACCCTCCGACAGATACAATCCCTGTTAGGCCATTTCAATTTTGCTTGTAGAGTGGTTTCCCCTGGACGCCCTTTCTGTGCCCGCCTAGCCAGGCTTTCGGTGGGTCTCAAGCACCCACACCACAGAGTCCGTCTTCCAAAGACAGTTAAGGCCGACCTAGAGGTTTGGGCGACATTTTTGGAACACTATAATGGAGTGTCCCTATGGCAGGATGTCCTTAACTTGTCCTCAGATTTTCAGGTACAATCGGATGCAGCAGGCTCTCTGGGCTTTGGCTTGTATTTCAAGGGTCGATGGTGCGCCCAACATTGGCCAATGGGCTGGCAGGGCAAGGGCATCACGCGGGATCTCACTTTTCTCGAGTTTTTTCCAATAGTAGTGGCTGTGCATATCTGGACGGAGGAGTTCCAAAATCGCAGAGTGTGCTTCAGAACCGACAACCTGGCAGTGGTGAACATTCTAGCGAGGCAGTCATCCCGGTCTGAGAGGGTCTCCTCTCTCCTACGGTTGTTCGTTCTTCGGTGCCTTGAGTACAACATAGTCTTTTCAGCCAAATTCATACCGGGGGTCAATAATGATATAGCTGATGCATTATCTCGCTTTCAGATGTCTCGCTTCCGGTTGCTGGCACCTGGAGCACAGCTGTTGCCCGAACCCTTTCCGGAGCACCTGTGGAACGTTGGAGACGCAAAGTGATTAAGGGAGTATTAGCGTCTGTTGCACCCTCCACTCTCAGGTCTTACAAGAAGGCCTGGTGCGATTTTTTGGGCTACAGGTCTGGCTCTTCGGGGCTTTCGGCTAACGCGCCTCCCACCACTGATGACGTTTTGCAATACCTTGCGCACCTAGATGACCTAGGGCACGCGCCTAAAACATTAAAAATACACGTAGCTGCCATTAGCTTCTTCGCTAAGGCCACGTTCTCCTACGATCCATGCAGTGACTTCCTGATCCGCAGAGCTATCGAAGGCTGGGGCAGGTTGCAACCCCCTAGGGTTCAGGGCCGTAAGCCAATTTCTTATGGGTTGCTCTCTCAAATACGCAAAAAACTTCGGTCAATCTGTTGGTCCCGGTTTGAGGCCCGCCTCTTTTCCATGGCATATGCCATCGCCTTTTTTGCCGCCTTAAGAGTGGGCGAGGTGGTAGTCGAAGGTAGCCCAAATGGTTTGATGCGTGGCCTCCTTATGGAAGACGTGCAGCTGTCTGAGACGAGCGTGATGGTACGGATACGTCAATCCAAAACTGATCAGGCCGGTAGGGGTGTCCTTCTTAAACTCACAGCGTCTGGGGGGCAGGGCCCATGCCCAGTAAAGGACACTAGGCGGTATCTTTGTCTCAGACCGCCTGGCCAGGGTCCGCTTTTGATTCACGAAGACGGGTCCCCCTTATTGAGACACCAATTCACAAGGGTACTCCGCAAAGCTATTGATGCTTGCGGTTTAGCTTCCTGGGATTATGCTGCCCACTCTTTTAGGATCGGCGCTGCCTCAACTGCTGCGCGCTTGGGCTTGCCCGCGGACAAGATTAAAGAAATGGGCCGATGGAAATCCAATGCTTATAAAGGGTACATCCGCTAGTTTCCCCTCCGCTATGTTGAACCTACTTACCCGTTTTTCCCCCTTTTCTTTCGTCCTCAGCCGTTCTCAGGAGAAGTGTGTGGATTTGCGGCCACAGTATAGTCCATTGGGCCTGCGTTCGGGCGGTCAGCTGCGGCCTTACCCACCATCTTGGTTTGCCACCTGGGATGCGAGTTTCCTGGTTTTCGAAACGCGGCATGCGGTGGGAAGAGCTTATGCCATTGCTGATTGGGCAGAGTAGCCACGTTTGGCCCTCCAGACATCCTTATCATTCACTTGGGAGAGAATGACCTTGCTAATATGAGAAGCGTGGACTTGTTGTGGAACATAAAAAGAGACTTGGAGGCGATCGCGGCCTTGTGCCCCAGAACAATGGTGTTCTGGTCCTCCTTCTTGAAAAGAATTGTTTGGCGCGGTGCGCAGAGCTGTATGGCCATTGAAAAAACCAGGAAACTCTTGAATCGGGCGGTAGCCCGTTGGGTACGCTTTATGAATGGCCGAGTCATTTATCATGACCGTATCCGGATCGGCGACCAAGCCATATACCGGAATGACGGAGTTCATCTAACAGACATTGGGAATGACATCTGGTTGGACAGCGTTATTAGTAGCATTAGGGATTGGTTGCAGCTGTGAGGGTATTGGCGGCGAGCCCCTTTGCGGCTCGGGTGGCGGTTAGGCATTGGATTCATGTGTTGTGCTGTGTCAAGGGCTAGGTGTGGCCATCGCCTATGCTATCTACCGTGGGTTATTCCGTTAAAGGAATCTGGCGGTCGTGTATTCCGTCCGATGCCTGCTTGGCGGGAGGCCATGGCACGACCCTCGGTGACATCAGGGGTGAGCCTATAGTTGGATTAGCATCAACAGGCTCCACCTACTGTTGAATAAACCCACCTCCTATAGTCATCCAATGCCTAAGCCAATACCTTTTCACTGCTGTAATCAATAAAGTTGTGGCCTTTCCTTGCCCATTAACCTTATATCACGTGTCCTTGTGTATTTATTTCACTTAGCGGGGGTCGGGCCCTCGATCCACAATAAATTGCTATAGCTGACATACAGAAAGACAGAGGGCGTAACACTAACAAAATAACTACAAATGTCATGATAAAGTGTTACAAACCTTGGATAATGGCTTCTTCAGGGCACAATTAATCCCTCCAATAAAGACCATGTTGGGCATCACAGGTCTGGGGTAATCAAATGCAAAGTCATACCTCAGCAACCAAAGGGATGTTTTACTAAAAAGTTCCAAGGCTGTAATCTTCCTCTGCAGAAACTCAGTAGCAAGCTGTTCATATTTTTCATAAAATAAGTAGCAAACTAAAGAACTGAACTGAGCCATTAAAACATTCTTCACACGCTCAGTAAATGTCATATGATCCGAGTAAGTTGTAAAACCCTCTGGGATGTAAGAAATGGGGCTTGGGCACTGAGCAGCTTGGAAGTCCAAATGACATGGAAGTCCACGTAAGAAGTAGACTCTAGGCAAGGAAAGATATTCAGCAAGGATTGGAGCGCAAGGCAGCACAGGATCAGAAAACACAGCATCAAAGTCGCTCTGCTGGAGGAACTGGATGAGTTCTTTGTCATATAAAAGATGCCGACAAGCAGAAACATACATGGAAACACCACGAGATACATTTCTATAGAATTGAACAACCTTCTCCAGGAGGTGAGCATTATTAAAAATATTCTCACCTATTGCCCTGTAAAATTCGTCCAACTGCTCCTGGGTGTAAGGCACGGAATGTGTTCTTACAGTGAAATGCTCAGAAGACGTTTGCATGACCAAAGTGTTTTCTGGCATCACAACCACAACCTCATGTCCTTTTTGCGCAAGCTTCTCTACTGCTATTTGCATGCTCAGCCAGTGACTTCCATCTTGAGGCAACACCAACAGCTTCCCACTTTCGGCACAATGCCACAAAGAGAACCAAAAGGCAACTCCAGCAACCAGTTGAGACCTTGAATTCAGCCTTGCCATCGTGGTATCTAGAAGTCCTGACTTCCTTACACGCTTTGTGCCTAATATATGAAAGCAGATGTTGCAAGTATAACGTTGGTGCAGCCAATGGACTCACTCATACTAAGCATCAAGTAAATGTTTAATGTGTGCCCTCCACTGACACTACTTTTATCAGGACCAAAGGCTGTGCATGAAATAATATTGAACAGATAAGAACAGGGCCAACCAAGTTCATGTTGTATGTTAACAACAACATAAAAGAAAACTATTCAGCAGCAAGAGTTGTAGAAGATGATTTAGCACAATTATGTGGTGTGCTTCTGTAACCCTTAAATTTTAAAATGTTAACTAGAACAAGCAACACAGAACAGAAAGGCAAGGCCAGTGGCTCGTTGAGACCTTGAATTCATCGTTCCTGTCATGGTAACAAGAAGCCCTGACTTTGATATACTGTATGCCTAATGCACAAAATCAGATGTTGCTGAGTATAATATTGGTGTAGCCCACAGCATCACTGATTCCAAGCATCAGGTAAATGTTTAATAAACGTCCTCCGCTGATCTTATGACCGGGGCTACATTCAAACTTACTAAATAGATAAGAATAGGGCCAAATGACTTTATGTTGTACATTAACGAAACAAATCTCTTCAGTAGCAATATTTGCCTGCAGATGATTCAGCATAAGTTTGTAGTTTTATCCTGTAGTTCACGGAGGTCAGGCAGTATAGTTACCATAATGTCATATATTGTACTCTTTTTTGTGAGCTTCCTATGGAGCATCAACTTTATTGTTGCTAGAAAGGGGACCTCCCTAAACCCGATAAATTAATAAATGGTAGAATTCTGATTATTTGGGATATGAAGGCAAAATACAAGCTGCAGAAGTATTTCTGGGCTAGTTTATGCAAAATAACCTAGCAATGTAGGGCCATTAAAAACAACAAAGGGCCATTGGCAAGGCAAGAGTCCTTTCCTCTGCCCTGAGGTGTGAACAGATATGGGGAGATGGGGTTGGAAGGTTGACAGGGTAACTGGATGTCAAAGGAGCCAGCCTCTGCAGAGGATTGGGGGGCAATGCAACATTGTGCAATGTGCTGATGTCCCATGTGCAACATCATCTGAATATTGAGGATGGCTGCCCCTCAAAAAAAAAAAAAATATTCAGGGGGCTGAAACTGCCTTGGCCCCTAGAAGTTGGTGCCTATGCTGGGTGTGATGTCACAGAAGAGTTTGGGGCCTTTGGCACAAGGCTTGGAATAGCTGAGAACAAAGGACAGAACCATTTGGGCAGGCTGGCTGAAGGGAGGCTGGGAGAGAGGCCTTGGACTCCAGGGCTGCACTGCTGTGGGGAACAAGCCTCTTTTGACATGACCATACTATAAGATCTGGACTCCCTCCAGGCAGACTGAAGGTGTAAATAGGTGAATAAACCATATTTCTTAAAGCTACGACAGTGCGTCTTCAATTCCCCAAAGGAGCACAGACCCTGGTTTATGGCCAAGACCTCTGGAATCCTGTGCACGGCTCAGCAGGAATTGGGGTGGCCAGTAACAATATTAAAGAAAACATAATCTCTTGTACATATTTCTATGTAAAAGAGAGGACAAGTGGAGCCGGAATATCTTATTTCTGATATCAAGCATTACAGCTAGCAACTAATTATTGTGAGTTTCCTCATAGAGAGGAAAGGCAGAAATTAAAGGTATTATACAGCCTGCCCCCATGACCACCCAGAGCGAGGCAGATCGAAGAGGCAGCAGCAGATAGGCCAGCAGCAGACCAGGAGTAGCCAGTGCCAATTGCGGCATCATCCTCTCTTGTTACTTAAAAAAACAACAACACATTTTCTTAGTCAGATGGCAGCAAGCCAGTGTAGCATATGGTAACAGACATTCATTTTAATATTTTTATTTTAAATATATATTGAGATGTATTCAATTCTCCCTCTCTTTGCTTTGTGCAATGAGTGCAATGGGACTCCTGTTTCCTCGGCTTCCCACATCCATCTCCAGAATATGCAACAGAGGGACTTCCAACCATCTGGAGTTGATTTTGAGGGTTTTTTTGGGGCGGGGGTGGGCTTGAAGGGAATAGGAAAGGACAGAGTTCCACTGCCTGCACAAAGTCAATTGCACTGGTGAAGCTTCAGCACTGGGTATCACCCACTATCCTTTTTTTACATGAAAATAGTGCTTAGCTCCAGACAAACATGTTTGGCATCAGTGGAGTAGAAACAAAAGCAAATCAGTTTGTCAAGGATCCCAACATATTGAGTAGAGTTGCTACCTCCTTAATAACACTAGTCAAGGCACAGATCATAGCATAATGCAGGCGACGGAGGTCCTGTAAAATTGCAGATATATAGTAATTTCATGAGAAAGTGTTTCAAACCTTGGATAATGCCTTCTCTGTTCAGAGTTTATCTCTCCAGTTAAAACCATGTCTGAGGTAATCAAATGCAAATTCATACCTCAGCGACCAAAGGGATGTTTTACTTTTAAAAAAATCCAAGATTGTAATCTTCCTCTGCAGAGATTCAGAAGCAAGATACACATATTTTACAAAAAAAATAAAGTGCAAAATAAAGAATTTAAAACCATCATTAAAATGTTTGTTACATGCTCAGTAAATGTCATATGATCTGAATAAGCTGTATAAGTTCCTTGATAAACTAACGGGAAGGATCCGAAACCGGCGGGACCAGAAGTTTACCAAGGACTGGAGTAAATTTACGGATTATTTGAAAAGTATTTGTGACGACCAGATGACGTTTGTAGGTTTGCAAGAAGTTCTGTGAGGAATAATATTAGAAATATTGCAAAAATGGAGAAGGAGACGTGATATGTTAAGAGATGTAAAGACAATAGTAAGTTAGGAAATGCGTAAGAAGTGATTAAGACGGAGGATTGTCAGAGGTGCTGATGGAAGTCCAATAAGAATATATTTGTGATAAATTGTGTGGTATGTTTTATAATTTTGTATGTTAAAAACCAATAAAAATATTTAAAAAAATAAAATAAATAAAAAAGAATAAGCTGTGTAAGTTCCTGAGATATAAGGCAGGGGGCTTGGATTCTGGGCTGCTTCAGAATTCAAACCATATGGAAGTCTATGCAAGAAGTAGACTATAATCAAGGAAAGATATTCAGCCCAAGGAGCAGGGGATTCTAAGATGCGGCATCAAAGTTGCTCTGCTAGCTCTCTGTCATGCAAGTAGAAGCAAACATGGAAATAATCTGAGATATGTTTTTAAATACTTGAACAACCTTTTCCAGAAGTGAGAATTATTTAAAACATTCTCACCTACTGCACAGCAAAATTCACCTAAGCAGGCAGGGGCACGGTGTGTGCCCTGGGGGCATGACATGTTGCCCCCAGGGGCATGGCGCGCATCCCGGGGGTCTGGTATGCCGCCCGCGAGGGCATGGTGCGCCACCCGCAGGGGCGTGGCACATGTTCTGGGGGTGTGACGCGCCACCTGGGGGCGTGGCACCTGGCGCACACGTGGGGATGTACGGCACGTGTCCAGGGGGCGCCGCGATGGCACCCTACCGGAATAGTGGTGCCGGGGGCAGTCTGCTCCCTCTACACTCCCGTTCCTCTGCCAGTGGCCCTGAACTCATCAAGTAAATGTTTAACGTGTTGACTCTGCTGAACCTATAGCCACCAGCATTAGACCATTATCTAATCATAAGAATTCCAGTTGAGTTATTTACATTAACGAAATCTTAAGTTACTACAGTTATAGAAGATGATTCATCACAGTTAAACACTTTGGTTTTGTAACAAGCGGAGGTCATAAAAGTTCATAACTACTTGTTGAAGATGTTAAAGGTTATTACATTCCAGCAAGATGAATATTTTGTTCTTTTTTTCTTTAAAGTTTATTAAATTTCTCGCTCCTAAATTTTTCGTCATCTACATGGTGATGTCTAGGTGGTGCTTTTTATCACCACACACCTTCTGTGCGCTGCTCACCTAAATACAATCTAGCAACAACTCAACTCAAATGATCTTAATTCGTCTATTGCAGGGGTCAGTAACTATTTTCAGCCGTGGGCCGGTCCACCATCCCTCACAGACCATGTGGTGTGCAGGACTATAATGAACAAATAAAATAATGAACGAATTCCTATGCCCCACAAATAACCCAGAGATGCATTTTAAATAAAAGCACACATTCTACTCATGTAAAAACATGTTGATTCTCGGACTGTCCGCGGGCTGGATTGAGAAGGCGATTGGGCCGCATCCAGCCCCCGGGCCTTACGTTGCCTACCCCTTGTCTATTGCCACTGACTGATGCTCACTGAAGGCATGCCCAAAAGATCTTTGGCGACTGTAACTGCAATATATATATACAACCCTTAAATAATGTTTCTAACACAGAGGTCTTCTACAAGACTGTTTTTGCACAAGTCCTTTGTATTATTTTTATTTTAAAAATATAGATGCCATTGCAAAAGTTGCAAGCTTCTGTTTTGCCCATTAGCTATTAGCTTGATTTGGTATTTATTTCATCTTCTTTTTTACCTACAGTTTAGACTCAGTGGAGCACATGCTCCTTTTTCTGTTGCTGTTAAAATAAACAACAAAAATGGAGAGGACCGGTCTCCCCATCAAATTGCTTCCTTACAGAATCAAGAGTTTAAGCTTTTCTATCTGGCTTGCTTGGTTTTTTTGAGAAACAAATACAATATAATGGATTCTGGTAGGTAGTCGTGTATATCTGAAGAAGTGTGCATGCACACAAAAGCTTATACCAAGAACAAACTTAGTTGGTCTCTAAGGTGCTACTTGGGAGGGACGCGGTTGGCGCTGTGGGTAAAACCTCAGCGCCTAGGACTTGCCGATTGTCAGGTTGGCGGTTCGAATCCCCGTGGCGGGGTGCGCTCCCGTTGCTCGGTCCCAGCGCCTGCCAACCTAGCAGTTCGAAAGCACCCCCGGGTGCAAGTAGATAAATAGGGACTGCTTACTAGCGGGAAGGTAAACGGCGTTTCTGTGTGCTGCACTGGCTCGCCAGATGCAGCTTGTCACGCTGGCCATGTGACCCGGAAGTGTCTGCGGACAGCGCTGGCCCCCGGCCTCTTAAGCGAGATGGGCGCGCAACCCTAGAGTCTGGCAAGACTGGCCCGTACGGGCAGGGGTACCTTGACCTTTACCTTTAAGGTGCTACTTGACAATATAATTGAATGCTGTAAGGTTTTTTGTTCTTTTAATGCTTTAGTTTTAGTGACATGCATTGCAGGTTGGGAGCTCCAAAGCTTTTGTGTGGCCAAGTGCCCAACGTCAGCCCCATGGCCTCCACATACTGTAGCGCTAATTTTCAAACCATCTTCAAGGGTAGCTTCCCACAGAGCACATTACATTCACCCGAGCCCATGTACACATTTGATCAGAAAGGGAATGTACGGTAATCACCTGGTGCCCATTACCGGATTTATATAAAGTCACTCAGATTCGGGAAGAGGTAGACTCCACCATGGGAGCAGGGCCAGGGCAGGAGAGTGCTAGAGTCCTGTCTAGTCAAGTTGCTTGGGATCAATTTCAATCTGTTACCTCTGAGGATGTGGACAGGCTGCTTGGACGAGTGAAGCCAACCACCTTGATCCTTGTCCATCCTGGGCGATGGGCTTCGCAGGGTGGTGAATGCTTCTCTCTGTGAGGGAGCCTTCCCAGACCCGCTGAAAGAGGCGGTCATTAAACCGCTTCTTAAAAAAAAAACTCTAGACCCGGGCAATATGGCCAACTATCGCCCAGTCTCAAATCTTCCATTCTTGGGCAAGGTGATTGAGCGAGTGGTTGCTGAACAACTCCAGGCACGCCTGGAAGAAGCGGACCATTTGGATCCCTTCCAGTCTCCTGACTCCTGATTCAGGCCTCATCATGGGACTGAAACTGCCTTGGTCGCGCTGGTCAATGATCTCTGGCGGGCTAGGGACAAAGGTGAGAGCTGTTTCCTAGTTCTGCTGGATCTCTCAGCAGCTTTTGATACCATCGACCATAACATTCTTCTGGACCGTCTAGAGGGGCTGGGAGCTGGGGGCACCGTCATACAGTGGTTCCGCTCCTTTCTCCTGGGCCGTGTTCAGAAAGTGGTGGTGGGGGATGAGTGTTCAGACCCCTGGGCTCTCACTTGTGGGGTGCCACAGGGTTCTGTCCTCTCCCCCATGCTTTTCAACATCTATATGCAGCCACTGGGAGAGATCATCAGGGGGTTTGGGCTGGGTGTTCATCAATATGCGGATGATACCCAGCTCTACCTCTCTTTCAAATCAGAACCAGTGAAAGCGGTGAAGGTCCTATGTGAGTGTCTGGAGGCGGTTGGAGGTTGGATGGTGGCTAACAGATTGAGGTTGAATCCTGACAAGACAGAAGTACTGTTTTTGGGGGACAGGAGGCGGGCAGATGTGGAGGACTCCCTGGTCCTGAATGGGGTAACTGTGCCCCTGAAGGACCAGGTGCACAGCCTGGGAGTCATTCTGGACTCACAGCTGTCCATGGAGGCGCAGGTCAATTCTTTGTCCAGGGCAGCTGTTTACCATGCATACTTGGCTTCAGACACATGCTGAGCGCATGATAGATGTCATACAGTCTATACAGTCTATATAGACCCCGATCTTTCCACAAGTGGAATTGCTCACACCTCTTCCTGTCTGAAGGCTGGATGATTCCAATATGGAAAGAGCAGAGAGGTGCCCTGGACCAGAGAACTTCTACACTTCCTCCACATTATCAATGCTCTCTTCAGAAAAAGATGAGATACATCCCTTAATATAGGTCTAGATATACTAAGAAACAGCAGCACACATATTGAAGGACTAGAGGGAATTAATTCATAGGGTCTCTTTGGCTATTTTAATTAGCTGCTTTAGATGAAAAGCCTCAGGATAGTACTTCAGATCAGGCATTCTCAGTCCTTCCTTCATCCAAGGTCTATAGAGGGTCTTACTGGTCACATGACCACGCTTCCCCAAGCGATAAATCCATTGAGCAACAGTTGCCATTTAACAAAGGTATCTGAGGGGATAGTTACAGGGAGGGTTTGAAACAAAAATGGGAATCTTGGTAAAACAGAGGTCTTAATTGCTGCAATCCAGTCCAGGCAACTAAGCCGTAGGTGTTTCCAAGACTTCAGCTCGGCTTCAATTGAATTATGCCATTTCCCCAAATTCCTTGGCCAAAGTTGCTTGAGATCGTTCATGATAATCATTGTTGCAATCTAGCTCATGGAGAAAATTGGAACATAATTTTTGAGCCATTCATGACTTGATTGAGAATGAGAATACCGATATTGCTCATGTTCCTGAAACCTGGGAGGATGAGCTGGGATGAGCTGTTCTGACTCAGCTGTGGCTGCCCAGAAACTAGACACAACATCAGCGCATGCTGCAGGCATGCTCCTTTAGGCACCAGGGGAAATCTCATTCAGGCAAGCATTTTCAGTTCAGTTAACGAGGTGTTATTAGGAGAGTTCTTACCACTTATAGATATTTTGTATATTTTATAGACTATTTATAGATTAGGTATTTAGTGAACTCATTGCATGTTTTCTATTGAGTTTTTTTTTTGTTTGTTTTTTTTTGCTGGGGTGGTGGTTGGAATTAATATCAAACTGTACCACAAAAGAAAAAATAGCACTGGTTGCACCAAACTGGTGATTGACTAGAAAGTCTAAAAATCATGCTTCTACTCATAAAAGAAATTCTACAGAATTCAGAATCCTGTCGTAATAAATTTAACAACAACAAAAATAAAATAATCATAACAATAAGCAACAGCAGCAGCAGCATTACCAACCTGAGATAACGGCTTCTTCCAGGCACAGTTTACCCCTCCAATTATAATCATATTTGGCATTAATGGCCTTGGATATTCAGCCACAAAGTCCATTCTCATCAGCCAAATGGATCCATGACTTAGAAGTTCTGTGAGACTCAGATCTCTCTGCAGAAACTCTGAAGCAAGACTTGCATAAGGAGAGTAGACAAAACTGCAGAGGAAGTATTCTGCCAGGTGGAACAGCAGATTTTTCACACGCTGGGCAAACGTCATATGATCTGAGTTTCCTGTCATACCTCTTGGGACATAAGAAGGAGGCCTCGGACAGTGCGTAGCTTCAAAGTCAAAACCACATGGTATTCCTCGTAAGAAAAAGACAGAAGGGATGCCAAAGTAGTCAGCAACTATCTGGCCACAAGGCATCATAGGATCTGTAAAGAGAGCATCAAATTTGCTCTCCTTGATATAGCTCATCAGTTCTTGGTTGTATAGTAAATGTGTGCAAGCAGCTAAGAACATAGCATTTGTCTGTTTCATTCTCTCAATTGCTCTAAAAAACCTGACCAAAAAAGGAAGCTCTTGAAAATTGTCATTTCCAAATTCTTTAATAGAGATATCCATTTCTTCTTGGGTGAAGGGCACTGGATAACTTTTCAAAGTATAAACATCATCTGACGCTTTTATGTGCATATTGATTTCAGGTGCAACGACGACTATCTCGTGTCCATTCTTCTTGAGTTGGTTCAGGATGGATTGCATGCTGAGCCAGTGGCTTCCATCCATGGGTACCACCAGGAGTTTCCCACCAGAAACAAAACTCAAAGAATATAGAAGCAGCATGAGGATGGAAACGTATGCCTGGGAGCAGGCCATAGGAGCCATTTTTCTGGTCTGTCTGCTTGCTTCTCTCTCAGAAAGTATCAGGTGTATGCTCCAAACCAGCCCCTTATATACTGAGTGCAAAGTCTGACCTGGTGTGCCCTCTTGAAGTAAACATTTAACTAAAAGCCAAGGCTTCTGGTTAAACATTTACTTTGGGAGGTGCTAAAGCTTATAAAAGGTACTACTGGAATTATACAAAATGTTTAGCCATCCTTCGTTTTCTTGTTATTGCTTGCATTGTTACAGAGAATACTTTTGCAGTTGTTATGTTTGAAAACAATAAAAACTTTCCATTGTAATTATAATAAAAGAAGTGAGCGAATGAGTAGTGGTTAGAGCCTGCTCAGCTAAGGAACAGGCACAGAGTCAATGCAGTATTTAATCCCATCCTTGCATCCATCAGATGCCATTGTCATAAATGATGTCAGCCGATGGGCAAGTACAGCTGGTGGGCATCTGAGAGATTCAGGAAGGGGTTGCACTGAAATCCATGCTAAAATGAAGGGGGAATACTTGTTTTACCAGCTTCTTGCAAGGTGTTTTTAAGTCTCAACTTCAGGACTTCAAAGCACCTTGCCCACAGGGTCAACCCTGAGAAGGATCAGGCCAGTGGAAGCAAGATATTTCTCCAACCCTGCTAGGAATTTATCAGTGTGGACTTGATAGTTCTTGTTCTTACATAATGAATCCTATTTATTCTTCAACTGAAAACATCATTGCTCTATAGGATTGTATTTGTGTGACACGTTATTTAATTTAAATGTTCATATTAAATAAACTTATTGCACAGTTTCATCACCACCTAATATAACACTGTGCTCTGCAGGAGTCTTTCAGCTTCTGAGCTGACTCATCATTATCTGAGCAGTGATAATGTGAGATTTTATCACCAATAGCCTCAGATTTACCCATAATTCCCCTTCCTACTCCTCACAAAGTCTGATACAGTTCTTTTAATTGTGTGGTGCCAGGGGAGCATGTTTGGGATGCAGCTATGACAGCGACACCGCCATTGCCAGCCTTATCATGAGCCATGCTGAGCTACATCTCTCTTCTCCCCATTTGCGCCTATCATTCCCCGCTCTTGCTTTCCTAGCCAGCTGCCGGCCTGACACAAGGGATGTGGGAGCTCCTGCTTTCCCCCTGAGGAAGGGAGTGCTGGACTTTTTTAAAGAACCCATTTATCTTAGCCAAATGGAGCTGTAACACAGACATCGGAGATATGTTAGGTGTCAGTTTGTGTGCTGGTAAGGAAAAGAAGTAATAATTCAGGTTCTGTTGAATCAAAGTCAGGCAACACAGAGGTCAGATAAGGCAAAATTCAAAGAAAACATAGTATCAGCATCAAGTTTTATTTCGGTCACAGACCAGCAAAGACAACATAGCACCTTGGATAGCTCCTTGTGACTCTCAGGCTGACAGAGCAAAATCTCGGGCAGCAAGATTCACAGGGGCAGCAGATTCAGTCTCTAAGAAATGCATTGCTGGCTGCTACTTGGAGGCACGTCTACCACCTCCTTGGCAGCCCACCCCCAGGCCACCTCTACAGAGGCCTCTCTGCAAAAAGGAGGCACTGCTCATCTCCCACCCATAGCAAGAAAATGGTGAGGGCTGCCCTCTGGGGTCTCCTGGGTTCTGCACCCCCAACACAAAATAGTCTTTGATTCCCACTTCAACCATTGGGTAAGGCTGATTTGATTCCCCCCGCTCTTGCTGTAGATCTTTACTTCCTCCTTGTTCTCTACGAGGATCTTTATTACCCCTCTGTTCTTGATCTTCACTCACCCCTTCTTCCCTGGTGGATTGGGGGGGGGGGCATTTTTTGGTTCACCTCAGGTGACAAAATGTCTTGGGCCAGCCCTGGCTCTAACTTACTTCAGGAGCAGCTGAGTGATGGTGCTGGGACATCCAGACAGGAGTCTGTTCTGCTGGGACGTCCAGACAGGAGTCCAAGGATGGCAAAGTGGTGCTGGCAAAAAGGCTCCTCCTGTACTGGAGTCTCCAGGACACAGGAAGGGCTTGCGGTCAGTTCAGATCCTCAAGCAGTGAGAGTGATGTTCTCACCTGATGAGGTTTTGCCTTTCCACCCCTCCCAATGAGACAAGAGGATCTGAAACCAAGCTTATTGTACAAACACCAAAGAGAAATGTGCATGTAATTGCAAATGCAAACAGCCAATACTGTAACTTCGAGCCTTGGCAATTTTAACATAAATATGGGGCATATTGTAAATAAATGTATAGATTCTGAGGGAGGATGAGAATGGCTAAGACCAACATTTGTTCCACAGAGACCCCTGACACTGAAGTGGAAGACTTTTCCCAAGCAAAAGCTCCACTTTAACAAAAAGAGGATACTACACAAATATGCCTCCATAAGAACGGAACAATGGGAAGCCATATATATTTACAAAACCACTGCCAAGATCTGTAGCCAGACTCTGCTGCCAGAATCTAGAGCATGGGCAGAGAACATTTTTTAAGTCACAGGTCACAATGCTTTCACAGGCAACTGCCTCATGCCAGTGGTGGGCAAGGCCAAAATCAAAATAAGTTCCAATTAACACATATTTATCCACACATACATGCTACTTTCAAAAACTGGTGGTGTTGAAAATTTTCCACTGCTGTACTTTTCCATTTAAAAATGAATTTCTAAAAATGAATAGTTTTGTTAACCTAATTGGTAATGTAATGAATGGAAACAGTCAAATTGAGCAGTTTCTGCTTGTAATAAACTTTTTCAGGTGTCTGTCTTTAGGAACCACACTTGCATGTATTATATATAGCCAAGCCGACTTTAATGTATTTTTAGGAACCATCAGTTGTACAATTTCAGGATGGTCCTCTGACCATTTAGTTTCTAAAAATGCACACACTAAAAGATACAAAGTTGCAGAGCGAAATGAAATGGAAGTGAACATCATAAGTGACACTTTTGGCACATCATAAAAGTGTATGCTAATGGGTTGTATATCTTAAAATATTTTCAAATTTTCAAAACACCTTTTTTAATTGTCTTAAAATATTATAATAAAATGATATCTTATTTGTTGTATTTCTATTTCTGTTTATAGTTTTAATAATGCATTCCAATAAAAATGCATTCCAATAAAAATGCTTAACAGTGGTCTAAGAATATTTTTAAGTATTGTAAATAAAAATTAAAGCTTTGAATTTGTTTAGATGTGATATTAAAAAATATTAAGTATGTTTTCTTGAATCTCCAACTTACCTACTTCTGACCATGTGTGGTAGTGATAACAGCTCTGAGTTTGCCCCTGGGGTCAGAATGGGCAGGTCAGAGTACTGATCACCTCCACCTGTTATTGATGTCAATGCTCTTCATACCAAGTTCTGCATTGGATATGGCAGATCTTGTAGGAAGACACAAGTCTGAGGAGCAATTTTAATTTCTGTTAATGTCCCATGATGGTGTCTCCTCCCTGAAAGGAATGTTGATCCAAGATGATGCTCAGTTCCTTCAGGGAGCAACAAAAGGGTAGGACATTTCCTCATATCGCCCATCTTCTTCAGTCCAACTATTGTGGCTTCTAAAAGGGGCCACTTTTGCACCCGCTGCCATAGGCTCCTGGACGGGGTTCCTTCTCATTGTCCCAAGACCTGACGTGCAGCCACTCTTTTTTGCCAGTTGAAAGAGGCATGCAGTCCTGTTAATCTGAATGCATACTGCAGTTGCTAATCCCTGAATCAAAAAGGCATGTACTTACAAGGTGACTCTGGAGGAGGCCCAGGAGAGTGTATTGTCCCTCTGTCCCCCTGCTGGCCACGGGTCTCTCTCTGCCTTCAGAAAAGGAAGTGGAATTACCAGAGCAGTAGAAGGAAGCACAAGGGACGCGGGTGGCGCTGTGGGTAAAACCTCAGTGTCTAGGACTTGGCGATCGTATGGTCGGCGGTTCGAATCCCCGTGGCGGGGTGAGCTCCCGTCTTTCGGTCCCAGCTCCTGCCCACCTAGCAGTTCGAAAGCACCCTTAAGTGCAAGTAGATAAATAGGTACCGCTTTATAGCGGGAAGGTAAACGGCGTTCCGTGTGCTGCGCTGGCTCGCCAGAGCGGCTTCGTCACGCTGGCCACGTGACCCGGAAGTGTCTTTGGACGGCGCCGGCTCACGGCCTCTAGAGCGAGATGAGTGCACAACCCTAGAGTCGGTCACGACTGGCCTGTACGGACAGGGGTACCTTTACCTTTACCTTACATGCTACTTTCAGAAAACCTTTACCCATCAGCATCCTCCCTGCCTCCCTTCCAATCACAGCAATTTAAAACTCCCTTCCACCTCACTTCTTCTTTGTTTATTTCTCTTTTCTTTCCCTTTCTCCCCCTGCAGTTAGTCTTTTAAAAAGGTCGCATTTCCCCATTAGTCTCATTGTTCTGCAGGAAGGGTGTGATTTTGGAGGTAGCTGCCGCTGTCTCATAATCCTGTGCCTCATCCTGGCACAGCAATTTGGGGGAAGTTCCCATGTACTGAGACTAATTGCCAAGTGGGGTGCAGTTAGGGGGAGATGGCAACAAATGGGGAGAAAGTTAAGGCTTTTCTCCCCAGCTGCAGAAGACATGGCCAGTAGACTAGGAGAAAATGTCCCACCCACACTTCTTTGGCTTTTGTGCTTCACTTTACACTTGCTAACATTGAATGCCATCTCTTTTTGTTTTCAGCACACTGAAGATTTTGTATCATCAGCAAACTTGCCTATTTCACTGCTCCTTCAACGACCCTCAAAGCACATGTTCTCCCACCTTGTGGGCTCTAAGTATGCACAGCATAAGCCAAGGGATATAGCCCCATTTGATTCCCCTGTATAGTAAGCCCACAACTTACTCACATTTAACTTATGCGCATTCAGCTTAATTCACTTGGCAATGAATGAATAAATAGGGGGCAGAGGGAGGGAATAAAAAGGGGAGGGAAAAAGTACTTTGGCGATACCACCTGCCATTGTATATTGACTATTCATGGTTTTAGCTTTAGGCACAATCCCTGAAATGTACCCCTGTGTAAGCTGCAGGCCTACTGTATACTGGTGCGCTGTGACTGGGTGTCAAGTTGCACAATATCCTATCATCCATCATAGTAACACATGCAGGAATGTACTGGCAGGTAGTGGGGGCTGTCACTCCTTATCAGGGCATTAAGTACTTGCTACCACAACTCTTTTAGACCAGAGCTTTCCTTATTGTGTATTGCGACACGTTAGAGTCCACCTGATTCCTGAGTGATGTAACATGATTGGCCGACCCATATTGGGGGCTGCAGGTCTGCAGTTAGGCTGCCAAAGTCTAAAATAAAAATTTGCCCCCATTTTCTGTTCCTTCTCACACTATCCCCTTGGTTCACAATTCTCTGTTTTATCTGGAAATGATCCCCGGCAAGAGCTACGAGGTTAGGACAGGATGCATTTCTCAGTTCCAGTCAACACCCCCTACTGAAATGCAGATGAGAATGCCCCAGACTTTTTCTGCTGACTTGACAGCTGAACTTGGAAGAGCTAAAGTCATGTGTTCCCTGTTTGATAATTCAATCAAAACCACACTGTATCACTTATCAGTTGGCTACTGAAACCTCTGTGACCTTCCAATAAGGCTGCAAACACAATTAAAGCTCCCCTCACAAAGAATCCTGGGAACTGTAGTTTGTTAATCACAGAGCTACAGCTCCCAGCACACTTAATCAATCACAGTTTCCAGGTTTATTTTTCCGGGGGGGGGGGGTGTGTGCTTGAAATGTACGCATCCATCTAGAGTCAAGCATTCCCTGATGTCAAGGACATCTCATTAATTCTTTCCTTTTCTGCACCTTGATACTTCATTGCAAATGCATTTAGTTCGTTTGTTTTTTCTTTCTAAGACTATAACTGAGCTTAGACTTCTGAAACCAGTGTAATTTTAGGGGAGCAGTTAGTGGCATAAACCCAGGCAGGCTGACTCTCTTGAGTCTCCTTGCTTTGAGCCCCCATCCCTGTAGCTGCTCATCATGTGATCCTTGCCCAGTAAAACATTGTGCTCAAGGAACGCCTTCCTTTTTAGATTCACCCAGGCACTCTTGTTCCCCCTCCATTTTGACATGTTTCTCATATAGTTTGTAAAGAAGGCCAGGGATATAACTGCACACATACCCATTTCTTCTATTTCTCTCTCCTCCTTCTCCCCAGCTTCTACTACACTGCTCTTTTTAATCTGATCCAGTTCTCTGTGGGGGTGTTGGTTTGTATCGTACTCAAATAACACCTTTTTCATCCCCCCCCCCACCCTTAACCATCCCTCCTGAATAACAGTGTAGCTTGCATGGGGCCTATTAAAGAGGTTGCAACTAACTTGTGACATAAAAATATAATAACAATTAAAAGTCACAAATGAAATGGAAAACAGTAGATATAGTTTATACACTATCCCTCAATATCAACAAGCACCAGAAATGCAATTTTGATAAACCCCTGCTGTAACAAGTCAATACGGCCATGTTTCTCAGATCAAATAATCACAGGACCAGGCAGTTTTCTTTAAGCAAAGGTTTATCTCCACAACTGCTGAGCTACAGCCACAAATGTCCCATCCCATGCCCCTACCGACGTTGTTTTCAAACAGGAGTACAGAAATCAACATCTCACTATGATAATTCATTCAAGTGTGGCTGTGTTGGTAGCAAAGAACATGGTAGCGACACAGATCTAAGCTCAAAGCCATTGATACATAGCACCTACCTGTGGCAGGATTTTGCCTTCCTCACAGTTAATTCCTCCAATGAAGACCATATTTGGCATCACAGGTCTGGGATACTCAAATACAAAGTCATATCGTAAAAGCCAGACAGAGCCATTTCTGTAAAGTGTTGGTAAGTGAACGTCTCTCTGAAAGAGTTCTGAAGCAAGCTCTTGGTAAGGAATGTACAGTCTCTTAAAAAGTGGCGTCTCTAAGAAGCTAATGAGCTGGTTCAACACTCGCTGGGCAAATGTCATGTGATCAGTGTGGCTGCTATAGCATCTCGGGACATAAGAAACTGGGTCTGGACATTTGCTGATAGCATTCTCTAAACCGCATGGGAATCCACGAAAGAAGTACACAGAAGGGATGGAGAGATGTTCAGCGAGTATGACTCCACATGGCAAAGCTGGATCTGTGAAAAGTGCATCAAACTGAGTCTCTTCCAGGTACTTCATGACTTCTCTGTTCCTCAGAAGGCTTTTGCAGTTAATGAAAAACATCTCAATGAGATGCATTAAGCTCCTATATGCTCCTAAAACCATGGCAGGAAAAGAGACTTCATCAAAGGGCTGGTTGCCAAACGAACGGAAACGCTGGGAAAGATCATCTGCCGTATACGGCACAGCAAATGTTTTCCTCGTGTAATACTTTGATTCTTTCATGAGCAGATTAACTTCTGGAGCCACCACAACTATCTCATGCCCTCTTTCACTGAGCTTCTCCACCACAGCACGCATGCTGAGCCAGTGGCTTCCATCCTGAGGTATCACTAGCAGCCTCTTCGCCTCTCCAAAGCAGATGAGAACAAAGACAAAACAGACAGCACTGCCATGAAAGCGAGGCAAGGCGGAATCCATCTTCAGTGACAGCCTATATTTGTTATGTAATCATGTAACGCTACCTTTTAAATCCTGAGCAGCGTGCCGTTAACCTTGGATTTACCTGCCCATATTGTTAATGATTGGTATAAAGCACAAGGTTGCTGATTAATGAGAGTCCCTTTCCCCAGTGACACGGGTGAAATACTTGCACTGGATCAGTTAGAAATTTGGCCTGATTTTGTAGCTCGCACAAAATCTTCTTCAGGCATGGGTGCCCAAAATAATGTACCAGACATAGCTGGCTTCTTGTCTGGAGGTGACCTCCTTAATACAGCATGCACTTCTTCACATGTTTGTGGCGTGATCTGCTTGCTGTTCCAAATTGATCCCTGAGGGTCAAACTGCAGGCAGCACTACTCATACATATGCTTGCATCAGCTTGCTTTGTTTACCAAGTGATATTTGACAAGCGGTGTGCCACATGATGTCAGTTACATGAATGATCAAACAGGAGTAATATGAACCAACTTTATTCAAACAAACTTGCTTTCAACTCCCCAACTCTCTCTATCTCCGGTCTGTTTCTGCTAACTCAGTTCCTGGTAGCTGTTCCCTTACATTTATCTCCCTGACTGCTGCCCTAAACCCTCTTTACTTAGTTCCATTATGCACTTGGAAGCTTTAAATCCAGAGCAGAAAGCTGCTCTCCCTACCCATCAAGAAGGAGCTCTTTTTTCTCTCCATGGAGTGAAAAGCAAGTTGTGGGTCATTTCGACTGGGAAAATGGCATGTTAGTATGGCCATGTTTTAACTCCAAGTAGCTGCCTATCTATGGCTGCTTTGCACAAAAATAAAAAACCATTATGGAATTCTAACTGTCAGGTAATTTAACCTTAAGGCTGTACATTTCACTGTACTGGGCAGAGGTGGGAGAAAAGTGAGAATGAAAATTTGCCATCAGGACCTTGGAGCCTTTGCAAAGGAGCAGCTGTTGGAGGAACTGGCCATTCAAAACAGTTTCTTGTTTCCCCCCAAACTTAATTTCATCTAATTCTGAAAAAAAAGGCTTAAAAAAGAAGACCATAGTAAAGAGGGAAGTGTAATGCTTCAGTTTTCCCAAATGAAGAAGCAGAATCTGACCCAAGCTGAACAACAGAACTTCTGAATTGGGCCAGGTCAAATTGGGCTATTTCAGAAGTGCTGCATCAATCAGGGTCAAACTGAATAATAAACTCATCAAAACTGGCTTAGGATGTATTTCATCCGTCGGCAGTAAAATACCAACAATCCTCTATTGTTTTTTAATTTATTAAATTTGTATGCTGCTCTCAATCAGGGCGGTTCACAGTATTTACAAATGCAACAGTCATCTTTTGATGTCAGGCCATGGATTACATCGGTTTCTAACCTGAATGTGAAATAAAGGTTGTCTTCTTCAGTTAAAAATGCGGTTTTCTTTTTTGTGCCCACAACTCCAGCCTAGGTAGAATAAGAAATCCATGTAGAATGAGAACGAAGCCCACCGAGTCATCAAGTCCAACTGCTGAACGCCTGACCTACAGTAGGAATCCAACCTATACCTTATCAAAGGAAGAAGTACCACAAAGGAATACAGGGCATACAACTGGAATCATTTTAGCATTTTTAAGTCAATCATATTTATTTATTTATTTCACGTTTATTAGTTCAGAATGTCACTGCTGTTTAGATAGGCTGTATTTCCCCTGGGGCCAAAAACCCAGTTTGCACCCCCTACCCACCCATCCAAGCATTTGTGTACACACACACACACACACACACACACACACACACACACACACACAGGCTGGGAGCCTCAGTGGTGCCCCTCTGGAGGCTTCACCTGGGGCAAAAAACCTGTCTAACCCTGCTCCCCCCCCCCCATAGCTATGGCTTTAGGTACCTTTAGCATTACCACACATATCACAAGAGATCAGGACTGGCGTGCTCCACCTAAAAAACCCTCAAGCCCCATTACCTAATCTAATTAAGATATTTATATTTGATCACTTTGACTATAATTGGAGAAAGGGAGCCAGAGGTAACTGCAAAGTGGATAGATCAAGAAGTATTCGATCCTCTGTCCATAACAATGGAAATGGGTCCTTTAAAATGTGTGTTTGCAATGGAATTTGTATGTCAGTATAATTTGTATCTTCTTCATGGGAACCCTGTAGACGTATCTAATGGACATTAGACTTGCAGTTTATTAGGAATTCCAGATGTTCACGGTTGCCAGAAACAGACTGAAAGCCAGTGGAGCTGCTATAATAATGGAGTCATATGCTCCTTATTACCAGCCCGTCAACAGTTTGTTTGCGCCTCTTAGGGCCAGTTGAAGTTTCTGACTACATTTCAAAGGCAACCCCGCAGTAATCCAAACAAGATGTAACTAAGATGTCTCATTGTGGCCAGATCAGACTACAGGAATGGGCACAGATTGTGCACAAATTTTAACTGTGCAAATACATTTCTGGCCACCACAGAAACCTGGGTATGCAGACTCAGTGCTGAATCTACTCATACATCTGGGTCTACATGCTCAAGTCCAACCGGCTGCAACACATCCAACAAAACATACTCCAACAGCACAATATGTCTATTCAGAAGTTAGTCCCATTGAGCTCTCCCAGCAATTACACAGAAGACCCTGGCAACTCTGATATAGTTTCTATGCAGCCAGTCACCCATGCAACTATAAACCAGACTTTTACCTAGTTCACAAAGTGTAATCAGAACATTCTTTTATAATATACCCCTAGCATCCTATGTGTGTTTACCTGGAAGTAAGTTTCACTTAATTAAATGTAACTTACTCTTGATCAGCTGCAACATTAGTTTTGGAGCCATGTCTTAAATTCTATCACTTCGTGTATTCTAAACGGTTTGATTTCATTTGCAATGTTATCTGGATGATGTTCCATTCATTATGGAAATAACGCAAATCTAACCCTCATGATTGACGTTCACAATGTGCAATTTATTATTCATATCCTTTATGTGTACTATTACATGCACAAGCACTTCTTACTTAAATGCAATTTTTATTTTTATCCTTAAAGAATTTGTGAATAAAAAGTAATGGACGTACCTGTGGCAGGATTTTGCCTTCTTCACAATTTATCCCTCCAATGAAGACCATATTTGGCATCAGAGGTCTGGGATACTCAAATACAAAGTCGTACCGTAAAAGCCAGACAGAGCCATTTCTGTAAAGTGTTGGTAAGTGAACATCTCTTTGTAGAAATTCTGAAGCAATATCTTCATACTTATTATACAGAGTTTTAAAAAGTGATGTTTCTACAGAATTGACAAACAGATTAATCACACGTTGGATGAAAGTCATTTGGTCTGTGTACCTGGTATAGCATCTTGGGATATAGGAAGTAGGGTTTGGAGATTTACAAATTGCATGCTCTAAACTGCATGGGAATCCACGAAAGAAGTACACGGAAGGAATGGAAAGATGTTCAGCGAGGATGACTCCACATGGCAAAGCTGGATCTGTGAAAAGTGCATCAAACTGAGTCTCTTCCAGGTACTTGATGATTTCTTTGTTCCTCAGAAGGCTGTCACAGTTGTAGAAAAACATATTTATTATATACATGTTGTTCTGATATTCTTGAAGAATTGTGTAAGGAAAAGAAACCTTACGGAAAAGGTTGGAAGCAAACTTTCGAAATCCAGCATCAAGATCTGCCTTTTTGTATGGCACTGGGTAGGTTTTCTGTTTATAATGCTTTGATTCCTTTAAGAGCAAATTAATTTCTGGTGCCACCACTGTTACCTCATGACCCTTTTCACTGAGCTTCTTGACAACAGCATTCATGCTGAGCCAGTGGCTTCCATCTTGAGGTATCACCAGAAGCTTCCCAGTTTCAGTAAAGTTAATGATAGCAATCAAAAACAGAAGCCATGCAGTCAAGTGGATAGGCCGATGAAAAAGATAAGCCATCTCTTCATCCAGAAAAGGTCTGTCAATAAGAGGAAACCCTTGTGTATTTCTGTATTGTGTACTTGTTTAGCGCAGGAATAAAAAACTAATCCTGCTTTAGTCTATAAGCCAGATATTCTACCTGTCTGCATTAATCATTAGTCCAACATGATCTGCTGAAAGTTCATGGCCATGAAAGCCCTCCTGTTTGCCCTGAGAATGAAGCACCATAAGCAATGGTGCAATGCTACAGCTCATTTATGAACTAACAAAAGGCCCTGACTAGGAAGGATCAGGAAAGGAAGTGATAGGCTAATCTGAAGTGCAAAGTAGTAAAAACAGGTTTTGTAACAGCTAGGGAAAGCTGCTGATAAGAGACATGACAGTTCAGAGACCAGATCAAAATGTGATTATAAACTCTGGTTTTGTGATATGTCTGTAAAGGAAGGGGGGCTGGATGAGAGCCAACAACCTGAAGCTCAGTCTGGATAAGATTGAGGCTGTTAGTGGGCGATTCCCTAAACCAGATGGATAGAAGGCTGCCTGCTATAGATGGGGTGCCTTCCATCAGCTTCAGCTGGTAGCCCAGCTGTGCCCCTATCTGGACAGAGACAGCCTAGCTCCTGTCGCCTGTACTCTAGTTAGTGTCTTCTTCATTAGATTATTACATGTTATACGTAGGGCTGCCTCTGAAGACAGTTCAGAAACTTCAGAATTTGGCAGCTAGGTTGCTCACCAGGGCAAGATGGCTTGAGCATATTACGCCAATCCTGGTCCGACTGCACTGGCTGCCAATTAGTTTCCAGGCCTAATTCAAAGTGCAGCTTTTGGCCTATAAAGCCTTAAATGGCTCAGGACTGCAATTCCTCAAGGCCCATTTTTGTGTGCCCCCTCCATGAGATTTGTGGAATCTTTAGGCACCAGGCAAAAACGCTACTCCTTAACCAGGCCTTTGGCTGCTTAACATTCTATGCCCTTTTAAGTGTGGGATGGGAGTTATTGGTTTGTTTTTCTTATGTATTTCATGCTCTCATTTTGTATTTCTATGTTCTGAATCGCCCTGTGATCTTCCGATAAAGGACGGTATACAAATTTAATAAATAATAATTAAAACATAGCTTATGATCATCAGTAGCAGAAACTGTGATTTTGAATACGGGTTTAAACCATGTTTTGTGCTTACTTTGGTCGGGTGAAATATCAGAGTCATAGCTGTCAACTTTCAGATTTGAAAATAAGGGATCAGCAGCCTCACCTGTCCCGGAGACAGTGTACGGGATTTCTAACAATCCGGGATAGCAGCGGAAAACCATGCTGAAATAAGGGAATTTCCCACAAAAAAGGGGAACGTTGACAGCTATGATCAGAGTTGATAAACCATAGTTTTGTCTGTTGGTCTGCCTCTGTGCTAGGAAACTGGAGTGTTTCACAGACAAAAAGCTGTTAACTATGGACATGCTCAGAGGTTAGCTTAAACTAAGTTCTGCTGCAAAATCAGCTCAGACCAAGGGCCAAACTACACATGACAATGGCAGATTTGACACACTGGAGATGTTTGGTAATCTAAACTGGATTTTGAGGGCTCAGGCCTCACTTCAGAGTAGTTGATTGGGCTTGGTGTGCTTATGTAAAAGGAAGTAGCTCCCCAGAATAAATTAGATTACCAGTATGGAGCACCTATACACATACAGCTAACTTGTCACTGAATGTGTATGTGTTATATATGAGCAGTGGAGGCAGCAGGGCACATAATCTCAGGGGCTATATCTTTTTTCATGTGTAGTAAACACGTGGAAGCAAAGCTTAAAAAGATCTATATAAAAGTTAAGCAGTCTTCAATTTGAGTTAATGAAATTTCATGGAGTCTAGTGTGTTTTGTGTGCCATGAAAAAGTAGAGAGATTTCTGACTCCTGCCTTTTCGCTCTTAAAATGGATCTTCTGCATGATATTAGAGGGGAACTACCTACCAATTATACTAGCTAATAGGGCTGTGCATAAATAATAAAATAAAGATATTCACCTTCGAACTCACTTTTGTTTGCTCAGATAACAGGTTGCTGAGATGACAGGTTGCCTCAGCATGATTTGACATTATGTGGTTTGCATCTGAGGTGAAATGTCACCTCATTTTCTGAAGCTCCTGATTACTTCCTCCTGGACTATAATTGGAAAATTAATAACTATTTATAAACTTACAACATTTCTGATAGAATTGGATGAAATTTGGAGCATAGTACCCATTCAGACAGAATGAAGCCTGTCAAATTTCATATTAATAGGTGGGTTTTTGTTGCTGTACAGGGCATCTTTAACATTTGTGTGTTACTTAAAGGGAAAAAGCAATTAATTCCTGTAACATTTTTATTTCTTGACAAAATTATTAGAAATAAATAGAAGCTTTTGTGCTGGGTTAGGTGCCTGTAACATTTTTAAAGGGAAGTAACTTTCCCCCCTGTGGTCAATGTTATGTGACTGCTACATGCAGTGTTTTAGGGTACACAATAAAAATTAAAAATAACCCTCCTCACTTCTAAGCCTCACTTCATGATAAAGGTGTTTTGGTCTTCATTTCTTAGCCAAGATGGCTGGCTCATCACTTTGGCTTTATTTCAAAAGCAGGTTATTTTTGAGCTATTTCTAGTACGCTAGCAGGTGTCTTTCTCTCTTACGATCCCACTCTCTGCCCTTACCTGCCTGATAGGTCCAGAGGTACTGAACACAGGATTAATGCAATCAAGCTTACCTCTGGAACGTCATAGTGCATCAGTTACTACAGGACAGTATTTTGTTTTTCCCATTACCATCATCTACTCCCTCTTTTCTGCATTTACTGTCCATGCACACAAGTAGTACAAGTGATACTTCCCAGTATAATTGCATTCTTAGTCATTGCTTTCCAATGTTTTCTTTCCAAGTAAATATGCACAGGATTGGGCTACCATGTTTTAAATACTGTCAAGCAGATAAAGAACAATACAACTTTTAGAAAACACCTGAAGGCAGCCCTGTGTTGGGAAGTTTTTAATGTTGGATGTTTTATTTTGTTTTATATATTCTGTAAGCCTCCCAGAGTGGGGAAACCACTCTTGGGCAGGATATTACTGTTGTTGTTGTTGTCTTTCTAATCCTGTCTGTCTTCTCTTGGCCAGCAATGATGAAGAGGACATGTCTTCATGCAACTTAAAACAAACAGTGCATTAGGTAAGACTAAATTCTTGAAGTGACTATTTTGCAAATGAAGCCAGCAGTTTCTGTATCTGATTAATTAATATCAATCGTTCGTACAAATGGGAGCACATGGCTGGTCCAGAACATTTTGCTGCCTGAATTGAAGGGCAAAATGGCACTCTCTTCATTCATGCTGCAGAATAGGCACAAAAGTTATAGTTCTTTTAAGGTGAGCATATTTCAAAGGAACGGATTAAGATAAAAGGTCCTCTATTTACCTCTGACTGTACTAATATCTGACTAGCAATTAAACATTGGTTAGGTATCACACTGTTGCCTTGCATCAGGACTTTAGTAGATATCTCCCTGAAATTGGATCAAATGTTAAAACAACAGACTTTGAACTGATTACGTCCCTATGGATAGGAAGAAATGCATTTAAAATTCAAGCTGATTGTGTTGATTCACGCTAGGTTAATCTGTTAACTCGATTTTATAGTGGCTATTCTCAAGCTATATTAACTAGAACTTGTTCTTTCATCATCCTGTTCTTTATTGTTTTAAACAGCTTTTGTAAAATGTGCTAAAGTACCTTCACCTCTAAACTGGGTAAACAAGCTAGCTCCAGAGCTATCTTTTATATCCAACACCCCCCCCCAACTGGAGATGGTTAATCAGTAAGAAATTGTACCAGAGTTCTGAGAAAAATTTAAAAAGTTGCTGAATATTTTATATACAGTATTGAAAAAGAGATGTCCAAGTCTCAATGCTATCTAGAAACAATGTGTTCTGATCTGAAAGTCCTGGATGATTTCAATGCCATGCAATAAGTACAGCCAAGAACACCAAGTAGGGTGCCTTTCCCCCCCCCATATTTTCAATGAAGGGGCTAGGCCCTCTCAAATTTATGCGGTGACAGAGCAAGGCAGCATGCATGGGTACAGCCAGGGCTTTTTGGGGGGCCATAAATTGCCAGATCTCAGTTCCAGCACTTCTCAGCTGAGCGCCATTGCCATTCTAATTACTTTACAGTAATTACTTTTTACATTTTTTAATATTAAAGATTTCTGGGTTTACAAAGGTATGCCTAATGTCTCTTTTTTCAAGTTACATTTAGAACAAGGGTGAGTTCACGGTGAGTTCTGGCACCTCTTTTTCTAGAAAAATTGTTATGTACTGAAGTTCTCACCCTGGGCCAGCAGGGGGATACTGTAGATAGTTTTCACTCAGGTCCACATATGCAAATAAGGGATTGAAAGTGACGTTCAGTGATTGGATAGTTACAGAAAGTGGTTACTGTTGCGTTGTAGTGGAGCTCTATATAAGCAGGCTGGCTGAACCCTTCAGTTCAGTTCTGTTCTGGCCTGTGAATAAACAAGAGCTGTTTGAAGAATCACTGTGTCGTCTGATATGTTCACCCACAACTTAACAAAAATAGCACTGGATACAGCTATATGATCTAGTGTGTGTCTGAACAGCTTCACACAGAGTCTTTCACTTGTGCTCTAGCTCTAAATCAAGCATCACTCAAGCAGAATGTAAAATGCTGGTTCTACCCCGTGTCTTTTTGCACATGAAAAATGTGTTTTTAATTTGAAAGGGAAGAAACAGTATCCTACTATGACAACCTTGTAATGTAATCCACTACTAATACTGCAGGTAGGAAGTGGTCTGGGGTTAAGAGGGAGAGGTTTTCATCTACCCTGTAATGTGTTTCAGGGTTATTTTGTACCTTCAAACACACAGCTACACTTTCCCACAACAGAGTTGTCCTCCATTTACCCACTCATGGGAAACATGTGTGTGAGGGGTGGAGTAAGGTAACATGCAGTCTTGTACTGGCCAATTCAAGGTAGCCTCTTCACGGATATTGAAGTGTCAGCCCCAGACCCATCTCCAACCTGCAGTATTTACATTACAAGGTAGTCAGTCTCTCTTTCAAAATAAAAGTACATTTTTTCATGTGCAAAAAGACATTAATTAGAAACAGCATTTTAAATACTGCTTCTTAGTCGAAACGCTACCCCAAACTCTTTCTATAATTGTTACGGAAAGGGGGGGGCATGTCTTCTTCACCTTCTTCTTCGCTACAATATATCCATTTATTCCCAATTGTCAATGTCAAAAGGGACTAAAATCTATAAAATCCATAGAAAATCAACGTGCCAATTTGCTCAATTTCTCTAGGACTCTATGACACCTCCCCTGTCCTCCATAATCCCTCAAGTAAGGTGCTCTGCCAAGCCTTTCCTCCGGGCAATGCCAGGTGGCAGACTATGCATACATGGACCATTGTCTTCCCATCACCGGCACTCAGGAAGCGCTTATCTGTGCATATCTCCAGCTCTGCATATTCCCCCCTCCCTCCTCCATATGTTAATCCGGTGTAACCCAACCTCTCCTTAATGTATTCATGATGTAACTGGGATGTATTTTGCACTGTATTCTGGGACATGGGGGGAGTTTCAAAAGTTCATGTCACCCCTTTCTCGCTGTTCAATCTTGTCTTGAACCTGTTGCGCAATAAACTTGGATCTTCTGCAGTTTGCTCCTGTCCGGCTGAGCTCATTTTCTTCCGCAGGGACCCACGGACTTAGTCCGATGAGCTGGGTGGCAGAGTAGCCCCGCACCCAGATTTTAGCCGTAACAATAATGTTATGAGTTTGTGGGTTCTAGACTCCCCATAGAAGTTAATCAATGCTTGGAGTGTTAAAATCTGGCTGCTAGACACTGGATTTAGCAGTGTTCAAAGACAGCCCAAACCAGCTTCCCATGTGCAGAAAATCTCCTGAGGTGATGGGCCATTAGATAGAAGACAAAGAAAGGTGAGGAGCCCTTAGGAAAGACAAAAAGAAGGGACTCTGGGCCAGATGACAAATGGGAACTAACTCAGAGTTAGTTTGAAAGACAAAGAGCAGAGTTTGAAGCAGAATTGAGTTTAGGATTGGAGTTTGCAGGGTGTGTGACGTAGGGGAAAAATGCCACAAGCTGGAGAGAGGGTCAGAGTCCTGTTTTTGGAGCATGTTTGATTTCTGTTTGAACCCAGGGCTGAAGTTATAGGAGAATCAAGATCCTCTTGGAGTTTTCATGCTGTGAACCTCTCCATCATAGGCTCAGGTTGCATATACAGTGGTACCTTGGGTTACATACGCTTCAGGTTACATACTCCGCTAACCCAGAAATAGTGCTTCAGGTTAAGAACTTTGCTTCAGGATGAGAACAGAATTCGTGCTCCGGTGGCGCGGCACCAGCAGGAGGCCCCATTAGCTAAAGTGGTGCTTCAGGTTAAGAACAGTTTCAGGTTAAGAACGGACCTCCGGAACGAATTAAGTACTTAACCCGAGGTACCACTGCATGTGTAAATAAACCATGAATCATGAAGACAACACATTTTCTGCTGTTTCATTCCCCCCCAAAGAAACCTGGACTCTGGGTAAACATGCCTGGAATCTTGCACCACTTGGAAATTTGGGTTCTGTATAACAATATGATATGGCATCTCTTTATTATTTACGCAAGCAACCTCAACATTTTCAAGAATAATGTGTGTGTGTGTGTGTGTGTGTGTGTGTGTGTTTGTTTCTACACACACACACACACACACACACACACACACTATTTTTTCTGAATCTGGACTCTGACACTCAATCCATGGACAAATGTACTTATTTTACATACCTAGATATTTGTTTTGTTTTTCTGTTCTGTTTTTGATACTCTCTTCCAGCTGTTTCTCTAATTTTTAGATCCATTAATTTTTGCAAACCAATAACATGCAAGTCTTGATAAGCAATGCAGTAACCAAAATGGTTCAGCAATAAAAGTAAAATATATCAGAGACAGCTAGTATCAATATAACATCCTTTGTCAGGTAAACATCATACATCCATTACAAAATTGTTCTCCCCCGCCCTCCACTTTATTTGCACCTCTACACACAAACACACACCATGTTTAGCTATACCTGGAATAGCTGGAGAAAAGAAAAATAACGAGCGAAACTTGTGGGGGGGGGGAGGGAAGCATACTTACCCCACCAGAAACCTGAACTAGCTTCGTGCCATTTACTAATTTTTTTGCTTCTAGAAATTTATACACCGCTTGATTGTAAAAATAAAAACCCTCAAAGCGGCTTGCAAAAAAGCAAAGCAAGGAAGTCGAGAAAAATTCACAGCCATTCTTTGAAACACACAAAAGTTAAAATACTGAAACAGATGGAATTACGTGAACCGGCTAAGCACTTGGGAAAACTACAACTCCCACAAGGCATTGCGGCCAGCCGGCTGGGCGGCGCTCGCGCTAGAAGCCGGGGGGAGACTACAGTTCCCAGCAACCTCTGCTGCAGAGTAGAGGAAGCCCAGCGGCCTTGGGGCGGCTTTCGGGCTTCTTCCTCAAGGCGCCGTCGGCTCCGCAGGCGAGAGGGAAGCGGCCAGGCTGGGCTGGCGGCGCTGCTGTTGCTGCTGAGGTGCGCGGCTGCTGCCCCCCCTCAAGCGCCCCTGGGCTGCGGGCGGGGGGTGGGCAGGGGGAGCAGTGCCGCCGCCGCCCCGTGAAACGGCCCTTCGGAGGCTGGCGTTGCAGGCCTCGTCACGGGCCTAGTCCTCAGTGAGGTGCTTGCGCCGGGGGCCTGGGCCCCACTTCTTCGGGTGGTTGCTTGTCGCTTTTCACGTGACGCGAGCATTCGCACGGAGAGGAAACGCGTCAGGGAGAAGAGTCCCGGCCGGATCCTTCCCCCCCTCCGCCTCCCGGCACCTTTGACAACGGGACTTGTTTGCCCCTACAGGCAGCCGGGAATCGGGGCCCTCGCGTCGTCGCCTCTTGCGTTGCCCGGGGGGAGGAGGCCGCCTTCCTGAGGCGCCTCGATTTCGGACCGAGGACCGTTTCCCCGTGTGAACGCGCAGGGGGATCAGAGGCAGGTTTCCTCTCCAGTGTTTTGGGGCCTGATACTTGCACGGGGGCCAAGCATGTTGCCCGTGTGAGTAACCCACCTGCTTCCCCCTCCACGCCGCATAGGGCAGCTGGGCTGGGCGTTAGGCGGGTCCCGATGTGGGGCGTGGAGTGTTTTCACAGGCAGGTGCTGCCCCGGCTTCTCCTTTCCTTCTACCTAGTTGTCCTTGGGCTATGCTGCCTCCCCCCTGCTTCTGTTTCCTGGTGGAAATCTCCAAAACATGTCTTCTCCCACTTGGAGCTGCTCAGGTTGCTCCACAGTGTGGGTATAAAGGACTTTCCAGGTACAGTGGACGCTCGGGTTGCGAACGTGATCCATGCGGGAGGCACATTCGCAACCCACAGTGTTCACAACCTGCAGCGCCGTGTCTGTGCACATGCAGGTCGCGATTCAGTGCATATGCGCAAAGCACGATTTAGCACACCTGCACATGTGTGAGCGCCGAAACCCAGAAGTAACTTGTTTTGGTACTTCCGGGTTCAGCACGGCGTGCAACCCGAAAACGCGCAACCTGAAGCGTCTGTAACCCGAGGTATGACTGTACTTGATAACTCTGTCCTAAGTGACATATGTAATGTCCTGACAATATATATGCTGGAGGAACCACAGCCAGCTCCCATAGTGGCTCCTCTCTGCTCCCCACAACCGCCACCAAGGGGGCAAATCTAAATAGCCACCATGTCCTGAGGGGGAATGAAAAAGATGCAGTAACAGCTTTTTCTAAACAAGTTAATCCCACCCTGCCATTTCTGTTACAACCTTTTTAAAGCAATGCTTATCATTGTAATCACTTTTTGAGGTCTGCCTGAAAAGTATATGAAATAAGTAAATAAAATAAATGGATTAGGATAAATCTGCACTTTAAGTAGAAATAGGTTGGTTAGTGGAGTAGTAAACTTCCTCTTGCCGTATGTCAAGATATTGCAGATGATCAGTTTACCAGGTACTTCCATATATGCCTTGATAAGTTACTGCTTAGTGAAAAACAACAACCAAAAGCCATTTGTATTCACCAATACATTTATTTCCATATGGGGTGGGGCTCTATACAGGGCCCATCATATGTAAAAAGAGATAAGTTGTGTAAACTGGACTAACCACTTTCCTTGATCAGTCATTCTGTCCACTGTTTCTTGATTTTCATTCCATACTTATATCTTTGAAATCTATGCATAGTTGTAATTTATTCCCCCCCCCCCATGTTGTGAATGGAGTCATGTCAGAAGGATAGGAGTCTGAAGACTTCCAGCCATGTAAATTGCAATAATTTCCTCCAGTCATTAGCAAACCTCAACAAAGACATTCATTCAATGCTATCGTTGGCTATTTTCAAAGGACAAATATTATATAAGCATCTTTCTCATGGTTTTAATTGTACTTTAAAATATGGATATTTTTTCAGATAACACCAGTGTAACATAATAATGATGAAAATACAAGATTATTTTATCTTCTTCTTTAAAGGTCTGTGTTATAATTTCACAATGTTTGGAAATTTATTTGATGAAGACTTCTCCTTTTTGTCAAACAATCAATGTGGGAAGCAAAAATCAAAACACAAAGATGCTGAGCTGCTTGTTCCTAGAGAAAGCACCAATTTAAGTGGAATAAAAAATCAGGGTGGAACCTGTTACCTTAATTCACTTCTTCAGACTCTACTATTCACACCAGAATTTAGAGGTACTGTACAGTATTTTAACATTTTAAAATAGCTTTTTCTGAATGTCGTATTTTGTGGTATTTCATACAAAGTAGTTTACCTTACTTTTCTTACTATATAACCCAGGAATGAATGAATAAAAAACTTACAAAATTTATTTCTAAATGTTGTATTGGATTATAGACCAGAGAATCTAAGGATTGAGTAAAATTCACAATGAAAGATACAAAGGTTGAAAGTAACAAAACAGGCTTGTGTGGCATAATGAAAGTTAACAAATGTACACTCTGAAAAAGTATATTTGGGTAAGACTGTTGATATTTTTCCAGCATCAAATATTAGGCTAGATGGCTAACTGTTGATTCAGAGTTGTAGCATAGACTTATTTTATTCAGAATTGATTGGTGGTTTTGCCTGTTAATGTAAGTTGGTCATCACCACAGTGCCTGATCCTGAATCCAAATAATATTTCTGCTTCATGTCTGTGTGCCTCAGACTTAGCTTTAACCTTATTAGATCATCTCATCTCTCTATGGATGAATGGGCAGGGCTCGCTTGCTTCCCACTGTATTAAAATGGTCCTTTTTGTCTGCTTTCTTTGAACAGACATTAAACTGCAATCTCACTATTTTTTTGAAAAGCCAAATTGTGCAAGGACCAACACTGACAACTTCCTTAGAATAAATAAACCTTTTGTCCCATGGGGAATGGACAAAAGCAAAATGGTCATGCTAGCTGGTGCCTATGGAAATTGTGATGCAAACCCATTTGGAGGGCAAAGGAGCAAAATGAAGTCTGATTTAGAAAGTTAACATTTTTATTGCACACTTCTTTATAATTGTGTTGTTGGTAGGAGATTTGTTCTCATATTGGTATTTTTCATTTTTGTTGTAGAAGCACTGTTTTCTATAGGCCCTGAAGAACTTGGTTCTTTGGAAGACAACAGTAAGCCTGAATCAAAGGTATTCAATTCTATACTTCAATCAGCTCAGAGCAAGTGTGGTGTAGTGGTTAAGAGCGGTGGACTCGTAATCTGGTGAACCGGGTTCGCGTCTCCGCTCCTCCACATGCAGCTGCTGGGTGACCTTGGGCTAGTCACACTTCTTGAAGTCTCTCAGCCCCACCCACCTCACAGAGTGTTTGTTGTGGGGGAGGAAGGGAAAGGAGAATGTTAGCCGCTTTGAGACTCCTTTGGGTAGTGATAAAGCGGGATATCAAATCCAAACTCTTCTAGGTTAGCTTGGGCCACTCATTCGCAGCCTAAGCTACATCACAGGATCATCATGAGGATAAAATAGGGAGAAGTATGTATGCCACCTTGATCTCTTTGGAGGAAAGGTGGGGTATAAATGCAGTTAATAAATAAAATATTTATGAAGGTGACGGATAATGTATTTATAATGCGAAGCTGGGGATGCACACATTACTTCATGTGCTCATATAATCTACAAAGCAGCGATTTTCCTGCATAGATTCTGGTGCAGTGCTTTCAGAATACACACAGGTCCTGTTGTGCAAACACTCATTACACAAACCTTTAGTTATTTGCACATGAAGAATTTCTACCCTAACATCACTACATGAACATCTACTTTAGATATCTGAGCATGTTAAACAGTGAGCAGTTGTTCGGTGTCTAAAAGATTCTCTGACCAAGTGCATTCTCTGTAGTTGGAGTGACTAATCAATATAAATAATATCAAATCTGCCTTAGCCCTGTGCACTTAAAAGCTGTGAGGCATTATTACCATGCACAGGGGAAAGCCTGGACTGTCCCTTGATATATTCTTAAGAAAAGTAATTAGGTGAAATTGGGTTTAAGCATAATTATTTTTATATGGAAGAGAGAGCAAGTTTGTTTTCTCCTGCTCTGGAGGGTAGGACTTGAACAAATGGCTTCAAGTTACAAGAAAGGAAATTACATTAGGAAGAACTTTCTGGTGGTAATAGCTGATCAACAGTGGAACAGAGTCCCTCATGAGGACTCTCCTTCCTTTTAAAGCAGAGGCTGGATGGCTGTCTGTCATGGGTGCTTTGGTTGAGATTCCTGCATTGCAGGGGGTGGACTAGATGACTCTTGGGGTCCCTTCCAACTCTACAATTCTGTAGTAATGACTTGTAATTGGATACCTCATTTATATTTGTTTCGTTATGTTTGTTACAGGTTATAACAAGTTCTTTACTGATTAGCCAAACCTTTTCTTCATTGAAATGAAAACATTTAAAAAGCACTTTGGGGCTAAATGTTTTCATATGGCTATTGAATAGAGATGGGGAATCTGTGGCGCTCCATATGTTAGGCTTCAACTCCCATCATACCTGATCACTGGCCAGACTGATGGAAGTTGTAATCCTAACATCTGGAGGACTACAGGTTTCTCACCCTACTATATAATATTCAACTAAACAGATGTAGTAGTTTGCTAAATGCATGATCCAGCCAAAGCTAAGCAGACTTCAGCCTAATTGATATAAATGGAAGAACTGAACTGTACTTAATTCTTTCCCACTGAAATCAGTGTAAGTTAGAAATCTGGTTGAATCATGCCCTAATATTTTTTGAGGCAGCACAGTTAGTTATACCGTAGCCTGCAGAGGTTCATCTTGAAGCAACTTGGAGGAGGGCATTCTTTGTTGTGGCTTCCAGGCTGTGGAGTGAGCTCCCCACTGAAATAGTGCAGGTATCTACTGTGGTGAACTTCTAATGGGCTGCTTAAAATATATCCATTTACTCAATTTTTGCCTCATCTTTGATTACAGCTGGAAGATTTCTAGCTACTGTAAATGTGATGTTTTGTTTTTATTAGATTTTTTTATTGTACATTGAATTGTTTGGATTGAATTGTGTTTTTTGCATACTGACTTGGTATTTAATGAAAGGCAGTACAGTGGTACCTTGGGTTACAAACACTTCGGGTTACAGACTCCCCTAACCCAGAAGTTGTACCTCAGGTTAAGAACTTTGCTTCAGGATGAGAACAAAAATCGTGCACTGGCGGCAGCGGGAGGCCCCATTAGCCAAAATGGTACCTCAGGTTAAGAACGGACCTCCGGAATGAATTAAGTTCGTAACCAGAGGTACCACTGTATGTAATTTTTTTAATTTAATAAATATCTTCCTTGAAGGTTAATGGAAAGTCAGCTTCTTAAAGTTTATGATCATTTCTGTTTAGGTTCGAATAATCCCATTACAGCTCCAACGGTTGTTTGCCCAACTTCTGCTCCTAGATCAACATGCTGCATCTACAACAGACCTCACTGACAGCTTTGGATGGAATAGTAATGAGGTACAATATAGTATTCATTGATAGCATCGCTTGCCCTGAAGGTGGTTTTCCCAGTGTTTCCTTTTCCTTCCAGAAAAAAAGGAAATAAGAACGGTATATTTTGTCAAACTACTTTTGTTCAGAGCTTCACTGAAGGTAAATATCAGTTTCCTTCATAAAGGAAGGGAATATGAATATTTATATGGTATCACTACATTTGCCAAATAATTTATTAATAATGTTGACAATTTTTCAAACCTTTAACATTTGTATGAAATCCCTCCGAAGTATTTTACTAGCCTGGCTGCCTATATTGTCAGCCATATATTGGCCTAGGGTAGGGATGGTCCACAGCTCTGCTTCTCAACCCACACCCCTATAATCCACCCCATTCATCATAGTTTCCTGACCCTCAGGAGAGGCTCGGGGTGGCAAGATACTGGGAAGGATCCAACCCTTTGAGGTGGTTCCTCCCTCCTTCCTGGTTAATATTTCATAGGTCTTCAGACTTTAATTTCATTGGTAGTTTATTAATTTTAATTGGTAGGCATACAAGTTAAGGGCATAATTATTTTTGAAGATTCTTTTATTTCAGGTATGTTTTTGTAATAGGAAATGAAAGGCAAACTATTAAAATTGTATAATTTCCCAACAATTAGTGGTAGTTCATGACATGTTTGCGCTCTTAAAATGCTTTCATATGTTGCTTTCAATATAGCTTCATCTCGCCTTTGGAACGCATGAAAGATGCTCAGACAGTTAAAATGGGAATTGTGCTTTGGGCCACAGGTCCATTGCAGACCATACTCTAGCACAGGAATGGCTAATGTGATGTTCTCCAAATGTTACTAGATTTCACCTCTCATCAGCCCCAACCAGCAAGGCTAATGGCCAAAAGCCAGTGGGAATTGTAGTCCAGCAACACCTGCAAGTCACCACATTGGCTGTCCCTCCTCTAGTAGATATGAGGACATCCCATAATGGGAGTTCATGTTATATAGCTATCAGTTGGAAAGACCACAAAGATTCCAATTTAGTGGGTGTCCCTGACACCAGAAGAACAAACTAAAATGACAGATAAGCAACCACAAAAAAGACACTGCTGGGTTAACATGACATCTGTTGAGCACTGCTGTGGCAAGAGCTTTAGGGACGTTGTAAATTAGGTTAATTTGCATAATTGGATCATAATTGAAATGAAGAGGAAAACTCTTTTCAAGCAATGTCAATTCTTTTTTTAAAATAATCTCTTATCTTGCAGGAAATGAGACAACATGATGTGCAGGAGTTAAATCGGATTCTATTCAGTGCTTTAGAAACCTCCCTTGTTGGGACCTCTGGTCATAATCTAATAAACCAGCTATACCATGGGACTGTTGTTAATCACATTGTCTGTAAAGAGTGCAAGAATGTCAGTGAGAGACAGGTAATTCCATGGGCAAGTTTCAGAACAGTATTCTGTGCGCTCTCTTGTGTTTCCAGTGACAAATTTTTAACCGGGAGTCCTCTGCAGCTTCACATTTAGCAATGCAGTCCTGTTAGAAATGTGCAGATCAAATTTTAGTCAAGTTAAAATTTCTCAATACAGCTATCTGTTGTTCAGAACTCAATGTGATTATTAGAATTAGTAATGTTTTTAAAATAAACATTATGGTACAAATGTAATCTTAGAAACTAGTCCAGTTCTCAACCTTTGCCCAAAATTTCAAAGATCCTTGGGATTGCAATGCAAATCGCAATTGTATATTTTTAACTTTTGCTATGCATAATTGACACAGCTTTTGAGCTAAAATAACCTTACAATAAGCCAAGGTATGAACAAGTCTTTCACCTCACACAGCCCTAGCAAGCAGAAAAACAGGAAAATTTCCATTTAACAGTAGTTTCCCATTTTATCGACACCAGGAAACTGGTTGCCATATTCTGAACAGGCCAGGATAGTAAATCAAGGTTTGAAGTTAGCTTGACTTGTTCTGAACCTGTTAACCATTGTTTCCTGGCATTGGTGGACTCGGGTTGTAGTTTTCTTATGAGCTATACAAATAAGTCCATAATGTCTTTAAAATACATTTTTAAAGGAGGGCTTTCCTCTCTGCTCGGCTTGTAGGAGGATTTCTTGGACCTAACAGTTGCTGTCAAAGATGTATCTGGCTTGGAGGAAGCCTTGTGGAATATGTACGTGGAAGAAGAACATTTTGAGAAAGATAACTTGTATCGATGTGGAGCATGCAATAAATTAGTTGAAGCCACAAAGGTAGTATTTTACAGTATTGCTTATTCAGATGTTGAGTATATAACATCCTAAAATAAGGCTAATTATCTTCTGCGCAAAATTCATTTAAATGTAAAATCGATTCATTGTGTCATGTGCTTGGATGGTTGTACTCTAGATGATGGAAACTTATTCTTCTTGTAATTGGGAGAAATGGCCAGTGAAATGTTTTGTAATCATGTGCAGAGCTATGGTAATTCTTCCAAGATGCTCAAGTCACCCCTCTTCAAAATGGTGCCCTGGATATGTTTTGGAGGGCTTCAGGTTGGGGAAGGCTGACATAGATCGTGGGAAGGGCAAGTATTCTATTGCATTTCTGAAAGTCCTACTTCCCTTGAAATTTAAAGGAGCTTCAAGAAGTAAATATATTGCAGAACTATGATCCTCCTGCAAATGTAGGGACTTGGTGCAGACCTGCTTTCAGTTCTTATTGTCGAATATGGATTACTAGAGTGTGAAAATATGAGATGATTTTAACTTTTCCAGAATGTTTAAAATATATTCTCTTGTTAAGTACTTTTAATGATTATGAATAAAATCTGTATGCTTTAATTTATATATATTTGCTTGTATAATTTTACCTTGCAAAATTAGGCTAAGCTGTCTTCTCTTTGGATCCCCCCCCCCCCGGTGTATTTTGTCTTACTCATGGACTATCATTATATTTGTAAAATTTACATTCCACCTTTCCACCCAGTTGTACTGGTAGCAATAAGATACAAATAAAATAAAATAAAATGCATTAAAATGGGAATAAAATAAAACAAAAAATAGAAAAACATAGCTTTGGTCACCAAAATATGATCACTTTCCTAAAAACGTTTTACTTATTTTACAGTCTGCTAAACTACGCAAGCTGCCTCCGTTTCTCACAATCTCCCTCTTGAGATTTAACTTCAATTTCGAGAAGTGTGAACGATACAAGGAAATAAGCAGCTATGCATTTCCAATCCGGATAAACCTCAAGCCTTTTTGTGAGCAGGTTGAACTATTTTTATGTGTCTAAATTTTCATCACTTTGAATCATTAATGTTTTATGCTGGGTGATTTGGGGATAATTGCAGAAGCTGTGCTCTTGTTTACTGGTACAATCTTCACTTAATTCTATGTCCAGTTTCTTACTGTAAAGGTTAGAAGAGGTACATATCTTACTATAGTATCCCTTAGGGCTGCTTGGTCAAACATTTATTTATTGCACTTACACCCCACTCTTTTCTTTAAGGAGCTCAGGGTGTCATACATGGTTCTCCGCATTTAATCCCTACCACAATTGTCTGAGGTAAAGGTAAAGGGACCCCTGACCATTAGGTCCAGTTGCGGACGACTCTGGGGTTGCAGCGCTCATCTCTCTCTATTGGCCGAGGGAGCTGGCGTCATGTGGCCAGCATGACTAAGCCGCATCTGGCGAACCAGAGCAGCGCACGGAAACGCCGTTTACCTTCCCACCAGAGTGGTACCTATTTATCTACTTGCACTTCGTGCTTATGAACTGCTAGGTGGGCAGGAGCAGGGACCGAGGAACAGGAGCTCACCCTGTCGCGGGGATTCGAACCGCCGACCTTTTGATCGGCAAGCCCTAGGCTCTGTGGTTTCACTCACAGTGCCACCCGCATCCCTGTCTGAGATATGTTAGGCAAAAAGACAGTAACTGTGCACAACCGTGCAGGAGTCTAACCTGGAGTAAGTAGGTTGTCCACACCATGGAGGAATGGATGAGAAGAGTTCCTGATGGTGGCTATTTATATTATAAATGTTCAAGTGCCCCAAAACAGCTGTATCTCTCACATTGGAATATCCATGTAATGGCCTGTACTTTGATATTTCCAGTTCAATGCATTCTGTTTTTCTTGCTCTGTCTTTGATTGTTTTTACCTCAGTTGTGGAAATAGCTTTTGATTATTGTTGTCTTTTTTTTTTTAAGACTGAAGTGGATGATTTCAAATACATGTATGAGCTCTTTTCTGTTATAATACACAAAGGTGGCTGTTATGGAGGACATTATCATGTTTACATCAGAGATATTGATGAACTAGGAAACTGGCAGGTGCTAGTAAGTTGATTTCTATACTTGTATACTTCGCAAATAAAGAATTAAGGCATTTTTATATGAACACACACTGGAGTAAAGCATAAATCATCATTCCTCCAAGGAGCTGATGACCACATATATGGGAGTTATCCCATTGTATCTTCATGCCTAAGACTGTTAAATGCAGTTCCTGTCGCAGTGTATAGATGAGTTTCCCCTTTGTTATTTTCTCAGTTACTCTGTATAAAGAGACGAGATCATATAAGTTTAGATTTGATTATTTACTTCCCTCCTAAAGCATCTTATGTGATTATTTAGATAAGTATAAATGATTTCTAGTATTTAAAGGTTCTGAGTTCTCTGTATCAGATTTTACATGATTTCAGGACCGAAACTTCATCTCCGAGGCCAGGCATCTCATATATGTTGTATTGTAGAGCACAATTTTACATGAAGGTTCAATAGTGAGAATTGGTATTGATATACATTAATAATACATTTAATAAAAAGCATGAAATAATGACAGTTGAGTACTACATGATAATCAGTGGAAGGCAGGTAGACGTTTTAAAAATGCTAGCCTTCCTTTGGCATAACAGAATGCATAGCTCTGTCTTTCTAGTTCTTTTTTCTTTTTTGAAGTTGTTTTTGATCTCTTGGAGGAGGAAAGCAACATGAATGATGAAGATAAGGATTTGAAAGATATTGAAAATGCAAAAGAGAAGGAAAATCCATTACGAATTTTAAGAAACATCTTATTGGAGGTAGGGTACGCCAGAATACCTTTCATGCTCCTTAATTATATTTAAGCTGATATGTATTTAAACTGTACATTTCAACACTGCTGTTTTAAGTTCAGCTCTGAGACTGAACATTTCAGATTTTTCTTTTTAAATATTGAAGTTCAAGATCTGCTGGAACTTTATGTGTGTTAAAATAATTTTCTTTTTGTGTGTAAAAAAAAATTTATGTGTTACACAAGTTAGCAAAACTGAGAAGCAAACACAAGATTTGTCTTTGAAACAATTTCCCACTTATGTCCTTCAGCCGCTGACTCTTATACATGAACCAAGACAGTCATGGAGTCAGTAGTTGGTACATAAAGAGGAACTTTTTAAAAAGCCACTTTGGTGCCCACAGTTCAGAGGGTGTGTTAAAGGATCTGTTTGTGTTTGGGAGTGATTAGGTGAGCTGTATTATAATGGGGGAAGGGACCATGTTTGGGACCCGATTTGGCCCCTCTGCTAGCACTTGCCTGTCCCATTTTGAGTAATAATTAATTTTAGTGTCTGCAGATCAGTCAATAGTTATCTAATCTTGTAGGAAGAGTCTAAGGAAATTGCTGTGGATCGGTTGGCACAGAAACTTTTGGAGAAAAAAAGTGTGTCCTGGAACAAGAAATACCGTAAACAGCATGGACCAATACGGAAGGTATTTGAAGATAATTCTGTTTTATCTCTGTTGGCTTTAATCCTTTTGCACTTTACAATATGTCTTACACAGATCAGCATAGAAAGTGATACTACCTGAGTTAGTGGTGATTTTCCTGTGGCATGAGTGGCCATCCTGTTGTTTTACACTTCCCAGCAGGTCTTGCTCCTGCGGAGCAGTTGCCAGGACTGAAGGTCCCTGCCTTCCACCCTTTCTCAGGCTCCTCCTCTCCCAGATGTTTCCCAAGCAGACTCAAACCGTGTCTGCACACCTCTGGTTTCTGTTCTGCTCTCCTCATTATTCTCTGTGTTCTTGAAGATCAGGGAGGAGGGGAGTTTGTTGCAGTGGGAAAGTCCCTGGATTCTTCAGCAGCCTCTTGACCCCGCAGGCTCGGTGTCTGAACTGCTCCCTGTCGCCGGCTCTTCCTGCTCACTGAACCCTGTTGCCCCTTCAGCATCCAGCCCCTCCTCCCAATCCTCTCCCTCTGACCTCTTCTCTCTGTCCCACTACCAATCCTCTGGCTCTGAGCTTTTGGACTTTGGGCTTTCCCTTGGTTCCCCAGCTGGTGCTTCCCACCACCCCTCTGTCTAGCCATTCCCTGACAAATAGGTATGCCAGAAGCATTGATTTAGCTAAACACAAAGCTAACATATTTGATTTTTATATAGGGTGGTGTGATTTTTACATTGTGTTCAAACCAGGAGTGTATGCTGCAACACTGAACAAAGATTGTTAGCTCTTAACTTGTTACCTTTGTTCCTGTGAAGCTGTGATCTATTTTTATATTTTGTTTTTTCTTTAATGGTTGGTTGACCATATTGAATATTAGATTGACTGATTCTATCAAAGCCTTTCCTCAGATTATGGAAAAGAGACCAAGTACAAACTAATATAACAATGAAGTATACAGAAAATCTCCAAGTTTCCAATGGATCTTACATATGCTTCCCTACATATAAAGAGAAAAAATATATTAAACACATTATCTTCCATTAGTAATGATAGGTGAATAAAAGTTGGGGAAGGCCAATATATGTTGAACAGCCCTTTTCTTTGCACCTCATAAATCTTAGGAATTGTTGGGAGATGGAAATTTTGCCTTTAGTTTTGACTAACCAAAAGTTAGCATTAACATCCAAACATGAACAAACTAGTTAGGCATAACTATGATTATTATTATTTTTAGCCAGCTTCAAATTTGGCTTATGATACTGACTTGTTTTAGTTACCTTAAGCTGCAGCTAATTTTAGATATGGTTAAGGGTGTAACACCAAATACAGTAGCAGAAAACAGAAGAGTGAACTTCTGAAGATACAATGTGAGAGAGAATAGGTGGGAGCAGCTCATGCAGCCAAATTCAGAAAAAATCAGTTCATATCTGAAGGAAGTTAATTAATTGATATTAAGTATAATTAATTGATAGTTGTAACATTTTAAACTGGATTTTAATAACACCTTTTTGTCACCCCCTTTCTCTTTTACCCTTTAGTTTTTGCAGAGTCATTATCCAACATTTCTTCTAAGTTCTGATGAAAGCAAAGTTAAGCTGAATGATCATCATAAACTCCATTTTGGATCAGCATCCCAAAGCAACCCTCTGAACCATGAGGTAAAGATGTCATCAGAAAAAGCAACAACAGGTTTACGGGAATATTCATCCGAATCCCATTGGTTTGATTTGAATGACTCCAAAGTCCAGCCAATCAGAGAGCAAGAGATTGAGAAACAGTTTCAGGGGAATGAGAGTGCCTACATGTTGTTCTATCGACAATCCCAAATGACAAGACCATCTGAAGGTACAAAAAGTATAAGTGTGTACTTTGGGTCTTCATATTGCTTTTGGTTATTTCCTCTTTATTAAACAGTCATGAAGTACCAGTTTGTACAAGGCTTAAAAAGACAAAATTTTAGAGACAAAGGTTGAAATAACGTAGATCAGAATGTTCTGCTGACTTCAGTAGCAAAACTTGTTATTAAGTGTTGTGAGGAATGTAGTCTTACCAAAACAGTTGTTGTGTTCTGAGCAGTTAGCTTTAGGGATTTCCATGATCCTTCAGCATCTTTTTTGAGGAATGGAAGTTTTTGAGTGACTTTCTCTTAGTTTGTAGTTTAATAAACTGTAAGCCAGAAGAAGAGTACCCTAGTGATGTAAAAAGGATATGCATGAAAATCTGAATTTCAGCACTTCCTAGCCCTTTTAATATGTGTTTTCAGTTATTCAATTAATCAGTTTATTTTGATACAGCTCGAGGAAATCCAAGATACCGGGTCCCCATCCATCTCTTGAATGAAATGGATGCCGCTAATATCAAACTGCAGAAGAAGAGGTAAGTCAGCTCTGATGGCAAACGTGTGATGTGTAGTTCATGCAGGGCTTCTGATCAGGATTGCAAAGATCATACAATCACCTTGCAGCTTTGGAAGGCTTTTTGTTCCGGTGCAGGCTTCTATGAACAGAACGAGAAGGGAAGGGAGGTGATAGTTGCAAAAACAAGCCACCCACAGCTTTCTTCTGCAAGCCCCCCACATCCCTTGCCAATTTCCATGTTGTTCCAGAATCTCCCCCAATGTTCTTGAGCAATTGGATATGTGTGCAGAGGTGCAGAAGGAATGGGGAATCAACCAAATTACCTTTCTCCATTGTAATCACAGAAGTCTTCACTGGATCAGAGAGCCTTCTCTGATCAGAGAATCAATTACACTTTTTGAAAATACTAAATTCCTTATAAAATTCCTGCACAGTGCAACATGCATAATTAGTAAAAAATAAATAAGACTTTTAGAATGACATTTTATGAAGTAAGATACAAATGAAAGAACTTGTCTTTACTGTGGGAAGTTTCTGAAGGTATGATTTGTAAGAACATTAAGTTTTTTGTTCAATTGTGCTCAGATTTTTCACTGAACATACTTTTCTGTTAATACTTCTTAAAGGGCAGAATATGACTTGGCAAACAACAATATTGATTTACATCTCCATATATGTTCTCACTATAAATTTTACAATGGAGCTCTGCACCCAGTAGTTTCTCAGAAGGAAAGTGTTCTAGATCTTACTATTGATAAGAGAAAAACACTGGGAGAACTTCAGCAATTGGTATTTCAGGTATTTGCTGTTATTCTATTTCCCCAAACTTTCACAGAGTTTAAGTTTCTTTAGTAATAATAGGCTTGCAGAACAAGCAAGATTGTTTGCCTACATACTTTGATATGTACCGTATTTTTCGCTCGATAACACGCACCTGACCATAACACACACATAGTTTTTAGAGGAGGAAAACAAGGAAAAAAAATTCTAAATGAAACAGTGGATGTATCATTTTTGTGCTTCATGCTGTGGCCACAGACATGTGATTTGACGGTGAGTTTGGGGTAGCCCAATGCAAAAATCCTGAGAATCCATGTGGATCTGTGCTTTGTAACCACGTTTTTGCACCATTGCAGTCCCAGGCAACAGTGGGTACGTGATTTTTTTGGTGCAGGCTGTAGCCATGGATATGCTATGTGATCTGATGTTGAATTTGGGGTGACCCTATGCAAAGATCCTGAGGATCCATGTGGATCCATGCTTTGTAACCACGTTTTTGCACCATTGCAGCCCCAGGCAACAGTGGGTGCGTGATTTTTTTGGTGCAGGCTGTAGCCATGGACATGCTATGTGATCTGATGGTGAATTTGGGGTGACCCAATGCAAAGATCCTGAGGATCCATGTGGATCCATGCTTTGTAACCACGTTTTGCACCATTGCAGCCCCAGGCAACAGTGGGTGCGTGATTTTTTTGGTGCAGGCTGTAGCCATGGACATGCTATGTGATCTGATGGGGAATTTGGGGTGACCCAATGCAAAGATCCTGAGGATCCATGTGGATCCGTGCTTTGTAACCACGTTTTTGCACCATTGCAGCCCTGTTTTTGCATCAGATCATTGCTATGTGATCTGATGGTGAATTTGGGGTGACCCAATGCAAAGATCCTGAGGATCTATGTGGATCCGTGCTTTGTAACCACGTTTTAAGTGGGGAGGGAAGGAAAAACATAGAAGGGACAAGGAGCACCGAGAGGGGTGTGCGGAGAAGCAGCTGGCTAAGAATGCAGGAGAGGGGTTTTACCGGAGGGAGGAAAGGAAGGCAAAAGTTCCCCCACCCACCCACCCAAGCCAGGCAGCTAGCTCTCTCTCTCTCTCCCCCCCCCCCACCTGCATGTTGCCTGCGAGTCCCTAGACGCAGGAATTAGAAGGAAGGACGCTCTGCTTTCCCCTCTGCTTGCCTGGAGGGGAGGTGTTTTCTCTGCTCTTTGTTCCGTTTGAGCAAACACAGTAACGAAACAGAAGCGGGTGGGCAGTAAGACCCTGAGGCAGAATGCAGGAAAGCAACAGCTTTCTCTCTCGGGAGGCTGAACGCACGTGTGGCTGCCTGCAATCAGTTTACCACACCGAGAATGAAGATAAACTGGTAAAATAAGGGGGCTGGGTTAAAGCTAAAGGGAAAACCTCAAAGATCCCTCAAGAACAAGGCAGGGGTTCAGGGCTCCCAAAGCCGAGCTGCAGCCTTAGAAGGGAAAAATGGGGCTTTCGGAGGTGGTTTTTACTGCCCCGCTGCTTCCAATTTTTTAAAAGGCAAATTGCAGGAGAAGATGCAGCAGTCAGTCACTCTCTCACTTCCTCCAAGCACCCACGCTAGCCAACAAACACACAGGCAACCACACACTCACAAAGCACACACGCTAGCAAACACACAGTCGCGCTGCAGAGTGGCCAAACCTCCTAGCAAGCACTTCCCTGGCTTCTGCTGACCGCAACGGAGACGACCCTCGAAGAAAATGTGTGATGCACTCGGGCCAGTCGGCTTCAGGGACCACACATTCGCTCAATAACACGCATAGACATTTCCCCTTACTTTTTAGGAGAAAAAAATCTGCGTGTTATAGAGGGGAAAAATACGGTACTTTAGTAACTTGTAGAGTGGATTACTATAAGATGACTCTTATGTATTATAAATTATTTAATACTATGGCATCCTTCAGGAGAGCCACAGCTACTTGTGTGAATCGTTTATAAACAACATGATTTACATAGCCATATCTGCACTTCTGAAATATATTCACTTTTTGTGAATAGTTGCTGGAATTTTGGGAAGGAGACCTAGTTCTCAGCCTTGCAAAGCCTCTTCCAGCTGGGCTGCATATATACCAAACACTTGAAGGTAAGATATCTTTAAAATTACATACATGTAATTGTAAAAACAATCCCCCACTCCAAATACTTGTAAGGAGATTAGACATATTTACAGTGGTGCCCCGCAAGACGAACGCCTCGCAAGACGGAAAACCCGCTAGACGAAAGGGTTTTCCGTTTTGGAGGCACTTCGCAAAACAAATTTCCCTATGGGCTTGCTTCGCAAGAAGAAAGCCCATAGGGAAATCCCCGGGGACCTCTTTTAAATGCTGGCCATCGGGAGCAAAGACTTTCGCCCACCGCCGGCCTTCAGCGCGGCGTTTTCCTGGGGCGATCTGAAAATGCTGGCGGGCGGGAGCGAAGGCTTCGCTGCCGCCCGCCAGCATTTTAAAAGCCCCCGGGACAACGGAGAAGTCTCCGCTGTCCTGGGGGCTTTTAAAATGCTGGCAGTCGGGAGGAAAGCCCTCCTGTCCCCGGAGCTTGCGGGGTGGGAGGTGGGGAGAAGGGCTTTTCTTCCCACTGCCAGCCTTCAGAACAGCCTTCTGAAGGCTGGCGGTGGGAAGAAAAGCCCTTGTCCCCCCCCCCCAGCCTTCAGAAGAGGTCGGGGAACAGACTGTCCCCGGACCTGGTCTGAAGGCGGTTTCCATAGGAACACATTGATTGATTTTCAATGCATTCCTATGGGAAACCGTGCTTCGCAAGACGAAAAACTCGCAAGAAGAAAAAACTTGCGGAACGAATTAATTTCGTCTTGCGAGGCACCACTGTATTGGATTATGCTGGAGTGACCAGTTAATCCTTTCTTCAAATATACGTATGCATCAAAAAGCATCTTGATTGCCATGGTAGACTTCTTCACTAATATCAGTTACCATAGAATTAAAATTTTATGTATGCCACATTTCTAATATGCACGATTACCTTCCTCTTTTAAACATGGCATTGAGACACAACATTGAGTCAATGAGCCATAGCAATAGTGGGGAACCATTTTCAGCCCAGGTGGCAGTAGCGGGTATTTGTGCAAGAAGCCAAAAGTGGGTGGTGCAATGGACACGACTTACCTTTGATATAGTAGATTACATCCAAAAGTCAGAAAGTTTCTACACACACACAATCTCTGTTCCCCATCTGCAGAACAAGCTACGGAAAAACAGCTTGCGGAAGGCATGGAGCAGCAGGGCTGATGAGTGGTTTGGCCTGCCCTGGGGAGAGAGGGGGTGACCTGTGAAGAGTCCCAAGGGCTGGAAAGAAAACTGAAGGGCAATAGCAACTGGTCCATCAGGGCAAATGGGGCACTATCCAACCAAACTCAGCCTGCCCTTAGTCAGCCCCCACTTGCCATCCTCCCATAAGGGAATTCCCTTATTTCGAATAGGATTCTTCGCAAGAAAAAGGAAAATTTGACAGCTATGCTTCCTCCTTACTTACAACCAGCCCAAAGGATGGCACTGGCTCCTCCTTAGTCTCAGTGCTGCCTTCATAGAATTCAGCAGGGTATAAGAGGGGACAAAGCCAGAAGTGGTTGACTCTGGCTTAGCCTACTGTCTGCCTCCTTGCCTTCCACCCATCCCTCTTGCTCTCCTGGCTTCAGAGATAGCTGCGCAGCCCGCATTCGCTCCATAAGACGCACACACATTTCCCCTTACTTTTTAGGAGCGGGAAAAGTGCGTCTTATAGAGCGAAAAATATGGTAGATTTGTCCTTTGTCTTGTTTACTAATTTTGTATGGTCCTACTATTTCTTTTCTATGTGGCAGAAGTATTAGACTGACAAAAAGATCCAAATTCTTTCACAATAAATAACTCAGAAGAAGCCTAACTAAAGAATACAGATTAATTAACTTGATGCTGTAAATTGGCTTTTGGGCTGCATAGTTTGGGGGTTTCCTCCGTTTCAGAAGGAGAAAGCATTTAGGTATAAAGTTACACTTTACAGTGAAATGAAGTCAAATGTTGTTGGAGATTCTTTAGACATAATTGGCTTATATAATTTTAGAGGGCCCTTTTACTTTTCAGTGTGTCTTTTTGGAGTTAAAAACTATTTTGTTTGTCAGGGGATGATTCTACGTTGAGTGGCATTGGACTTTCTGATGGAGCCAATATATTCGTGTGGAATGGAAAAGAGGTACAAAACTATCTACCTTGTGAATGGGACAAACACGTTTTGTTGTTTTTAAAGTTTATTTTCACTTTAAAGCTTATTATTTGTTGAATTGCATACCATATCTTAATTAATGGCTAGAGTCTGTTTATGCCTAGAAGAAACATTGGTTTCATTTCCTTGTGGCAGGATCTTGTTGTTCTGCTATCATTCTTGTGTCATTTGCTTTTCTTGTTAGGAGTTTGCTTACCTGTGCCAACTGTGTGCATATTATTTCAATTTTCACAAAGCTCAAAAATTAAATGATAGCCACAATAGTTTCCTACACAAGGGCACAAGCACACACAACTGGATCTCCCTATCAACCCTGTTCTCTCCCCCCCCCCTGCAATTTTACTATTGTATAACTAACACTTTTTCTCAACTAATGGCTAAATGCATTTTTTATGAGCGTTCTGTGTTTTATTTTGATTTGTGGTTGAAAATGGACTTTGTTGTTGGGTGTTCATGCTATGCATTTTAAACATTTGTGGTGTGATAATGTATTATGTTTTTACCTGCAAGTTACCTAGAGGCATTTCACCCCCTTCTGAATAGTTGCATATGAATGGATACTAACATCTATTTGGATGCTTTAGTTAAGATTCCTGCTTTGCAGGGGGTTGGACTAAATGACTCTTGGGGTCCTTTCCAACTCTACAGTTTTATGATTCTAAGATCTGACTTGAATGATTTGCTGCTTTGTATGTTCTATGAACATTTAGTGATTTAATAAGAATACAGTAAAATTACCTGCCTTTGAAACCAATTAAATATTTCAACACAGAGGCTTGCCAACTCCCTGATTAAAGCCTTCACATTTTATTACACCTTAACACAGTTTTGAATATTAATTAAGGATATTGCTCAAAGTATACTGCTTGTGGCATACAAGGAAGATCCTGGTTTTACAGAAACCTGCACTTGAAGCATTAACTAAATGTTCTCTCACCTCATTATCTGTGCTCAAATAATTCTGCTTTGTTTCTATAGGTTGATGGAGTGGAAGTTCTGACTGGCATTGACCATGAACCTGTTCTTATAAACGTTCTGCGTTTAGCTGGACATAATGAAGGACGAGTGGGACAGCAATTTATGGAATCCCAGCATGTATTTCCATGTAGTTCAAACCTGAGAGCTATTTGTGATGCTTTAATGTCCCCCGAAGGGATTGTCTTAAAGAACCATTCAGGGTCTGAGAAAGACTCTGAAAACTGGAAAGTCATTCCTGAAGAAGATATGAAACAAACGCTCAGAAATATTGGGCTCAAGAATGGAAGCTCAGTCCTAGTTTTAGACAGCCATGACCAAAGGTAAATCTTGTGAATTGAATTGAGATTAAGTATTTATTCTCCTTTTATGTTTCATTGTGTAATTCAGTTGTGGAAAGCTATATGACAAGCCAGTTATGTGTTTGGTGATTTAAAAAACCCTCTAGGACCCATGCAATATTGAGGGCAGTTTATGAGGAAAGAGTGGGAAATGGCCATCTCAGGGCCCACTCACACAGGTGTCTCTTGACTGTGATCCAAGTGAGACTCAACAGAGGTCCTCATTTTCCTGTGAGGCAGTTTTCCCCAAGCCACACCCACCTACCCTATATTTTACCTAATATGTAACATTAAGTGTGGGACAGGTGTTGATGTGACGGCAAAGAAACCTCCTATAGTTTCTTGGCAAACTGGGTTTGTTATTGGTGCGTTTTAAATTTGGCACCAAATGCAAGCTGTACTGGGACTGGTTCCACTTGGGAGCTCCTGATCAGAATTCCCAAGTGCAGCCAATCCCTGCAAGGTTTGTAGAGATTTGTTGGTAAAACCTGCAATCCCCATTTTGATAGGGATGTTCCTTTGCAGCCTGACTGGAGTTTAAGCCAGACTGCAAAGGAAGAAAGGAAAAAATTAGAGTGCACTTAAAGTGCCGTCCCAATTCTTTCCTTTGACGATTGGCCACCTGAAGCCATGGTGGCACCAGGTGATTGACAAGTAGGCACCCCACCCACCTGTCAAAGTGTCCCACAAGGGGTGGAGGAGCCCTACTTAATCCCGTTTAACCCTGAAGAGGCTGTTAGGGTTGGGGGCTGTGCCTTGCAGTGTACCCTCATTGCACAAGGAGGCTTCAGCAGTGGGAGAGGACACTTTTTTCCTTTCTTGTTCTCTAGAAATGGCTTGCTCCATCCTGCTAAGGCTTTCAGGTTCAAGCTGACAGTGAGAGGTTGTTTCAGAAGAGTGAGAAATGAAATATTTCAACCCTTTCTCCTCCCGCTCCCAGTTTTTTCTCACCTCCCCCTCACCCCGTGTGCCCTGAACAGTGCTGCAAGGCACCTAATCCAGGTTACCTGGGACCATGAACAGGAATTCTCCTACTAGTGCCTGTGACAGTAATGCTTTATATATATATTTTTTTGCACATGCCACCACTCTATAAACATCTTTGATATAATTCAAGTGGGATTCTGTTGTCCTTCTTCTACCACCACCTCTTTCCACTATCTCAAGGACTCACAGCTGGTAACAATGTTTTTGCAACCAGAAGCATAAATATATTGAGCAAGGTCCATCAGTCTGTAGCTGCAGCCTGGTGTAAAGCTCAGTGGAGCCCCTTTTCTTTCCCTCCTCTCTTACACGATTTAGGGCAAAGAACATGTAGGCAAGAGATTAGTTCTATATTTAAGAGTATTTGCTAAAAGTCATGCCAGCTGAGAAGTTTTATATGAAAAAGATTTATCACGGTAAATAATTCTGAATGTGACTGGGATGTGTATTCCAGAATCTGCTTTCTTTTTCAACATTTCCTTCTAATCTTTTTGTGCTGGAGCTCTTTTTCAAGATGCCTAAATTACACTGCCGCCTTCTTTTCTGTCTCTTTCCATAGATCCACTTCTGTGAGAGAACCTAAATTAGTTTCATTCCCACATTTATTACCTAAACCCACTAATACAGAGAGTTCGTGTGTCTTTTTGTATAGTTTCATTTCTGTTGATGTGGGAATGCATATTTCCAGTGTACTTTGTTAGAGATTCTGTGTTGGCCCCATTCGCATTAGTACCCTATATATACATGATGTCAGCAGGCTTTGACTGGATCTAGGTCCTGGATTATGTGCAGTCAAACTGGAATTTTAAGGCACCTGAAGGGTTTCTGTGGGAATAGGATTCATAGGGCATACTTTAAGAAATATATGGGTGGATGTTGCAGTATAGGAAATTAACATATAGACAACGTTGAAGTGTTTTATCAGCTGTGGTCTGAGCTGGCCATAAAAATGCCAGCATTGCATCCTGAGCAGTCCATCAGATTATCCAAAACTAGTGTTGTGGTTAGTTACGCAGTTGGCTCAATCAGCAGCAATATGGCTAAAAATCGCCACCAGCAGATTTAAACCACAGCTATCATGGATGGGTTCCAAAGCTTCTGCAGGTTCACTCAAGGACACTATGCCATATCAAAACTGCTTTTGAAAGTCTCACTGATTTCAAAAGATGATTGCTCTGCACCATACTTTTCAAAGCAGTCAGAAGCCCCCAAACCCTTTGGACCCAGAATTCTAAGGGATCTGTAGCCCATGGGTTGAAAGGTTTGAACAGATTTGCACTAAATATATGTATGTGCAACTGCATTAATCTTGATATGCAGCTGGTTATCTTTTTTCTTTGGGCTAAACTCTAGGTTGAAATCTGCGTGGAACAGACATTAAGGCACTAAGATTACTTAACTTAGAAGTGTGCCATACATATTCATTGCAGTGTTTGAGTAATTAACAAATAACCAAAAGAGGAGAAGGATAAAGAACAAGAAATCTAGTAGGCAGATGATACTGACTAAAATCAGATTTACCACCTGGTGTTGTGACTTCTGACACTTGCATGTCTAGTACTGCCCACCACAGTGTCTCCTTGATGACAATGGGGGATTGGGGTTGTGCTGCGACTGATATTTGCAATGTTAGTTTATTACATAAGAACGAGACCCTACCTTGCTGGGTCATTTAGTTGCTTAGATTAGTACCATTGTTTAGAATTCATTTCCCTGCATTTTGTCTTACATGTGGTGCACAATTATGCATTCTAAGCATGTGTTGTTTGCAGCATGGTGAATGTGGCAGGCGGCAATTTGACTGCTTTTACGCATGATATCAGCTGGTTACAAGTAAAAAATTTCTGTAGATTGGAGGCTGAAGAGATACAAGTTAAAATTACTGCAACTATTGAAACAGTAAGTAAAGCAACTGTGATTGCACGGCTCTGAGAGATTTCATCTCCACTGATTCATTTCCTTCCATTCAATTCAGCTCATCTACTTTGTTTTGCTTTCCAAATTGTCCAAGTCCAGAAAGCTGTTTACCTTGTTACTTTTGCCTGCTTGTGTTTTAGATGCTTATAGGAAAGTAGGAAGATGTGCATATATTTGTAACACCCCTAGTGTCAGCTGTGAATGTGAGGACTGATTCACACATTGCTTTTTAAACTAGGGCACAGAAACACACGTTTCAAGTGCTAAACACATATGGTAGATATACATTTAAATAGCTTTGCTTGTCTTCAATAAATGGGTTGTACTCAGTACAGTGTTAAGCAGATAGTACATCAGCACAAGAATTTCTCCTTGCACGGCGGAGCAGTCACCCCCTCTCCTCTCTGTGCGCCCCCTAAATCTGTTGTGGGGTTTTCTCCACCCTCTGGAGCAGTTCAGGGGATGGTGCAGGGGCACACACAAGGGAAGGAGGGGGAAACCACATTGTGCTAGCACTTTGTGCTGTTTAGTTTCATACAACCTGAAGTATTTATGTATTTACTGTTTGTACTTGGTCACATATGTTTGGTATTTGCAGCTGACTCCTTGCATAATTTCAATACATGTGTTACTGGACATCTTGTCCTTTACCTGCATGCATCTTAAGAACACAAGTTGGGAAATGTGATGTAGGAAGTAGTCTATTACAAAAAAGGACTGAAATGCAATTAAAATAAACAAGTTCCATATTACACACTTTTTGTGTCAAGGAAGTTAAAAATGTTTTAGTAATAGCTCATTAGGTTATGGAGAAACATAATTGATGCAAGTTGGGGAGATTCTTTTAAAATGCAAATAGCTGCATTTTATGGCTCAATAATACATTTAAGTCTATATTCATAGTCAACATACCTTATTGACTTTTCTATATAAGGTTTTTCCTGTTCAACTTATTCATCTGAAAATATACAAGGTTTTATAGGAGTAAAAGAAATGCAGTAAAATGAATTTTTTGGCTGCTAATAAAAATGTTTTAGCCATCAGCTGTTAAGGGGGTTAAGTACTAAAACATAAACATTTATGAAATCTGCATTCCTATGCTGAATCACATTTGCATTTAATTAATGGTTTTTATTTTAGGTGATGGCAGACATCAGGATTAAAGCAATAGAAGAAATGCAGTTGGACAAGGAGCTAGGTAAAATAGTTTTACAAAATTTAATTTTGTTCAGTTGGTTATTTCAGAGTTGGTGTTGAAGATACCAAGTGGTATCAGATCCAACAAAAGCTGCTACTGGAGGAATTTCCCTCCATTTCTTCCTTACCTCTGTGGCAGCTTTTAAGAGGATATAGGCGGCTGCAGGAGGAAGGATGAGTAGCTGAAAACAGCCTTTTATTCACCCTGAACTGCATTTCCTCCAGCAGGAGCAACCTTGGGAGCAGAATTATATGCATGGGACATGTTAATCCAACCCATTTATTCTTTTGTTTAAATCGTAGATAAAACAATAGGCATGTGGGTTTCTATCAGTTCTAACAGAAACTGCTAACAAAATGTATTTGTGTACATACAAAAGCTATCAAGGGAAGAAGAAATGGTAATTGCATATTATTATACAGGTATGAGAGCACCTGTGTGATTAAGGCAGAGGGATCAAACACTTTCTACTACAGTAAGTCCACAACATATACAGGGGTTACATTCTGAGGATCACACCTAAAGCCAAAATCACATAGAGACAAAACTCATTAGATTCAGTGGCAGGTGGGATTGCCAAAGTCATCTTTCCCAGAACCCTGCCCCCTTTCCATTTATATTTTTGCCACAAACATAAAGCTGAATGTGCACGAGTTAAATGCACATGAGTTGTGAGCTTACTATGTTTCAAAGACTGAACATTATAATGGTTCTAAAAATAAGACAATTTGCCCCAACCACACAGTTCATTTTCTGGAAATGTTTACACATTTCCTTGAACATCACATGTATCTATTTTTGTAAATGTTTCTAATCTCAAATTAATTTAATCTCAGTGTTTGAAATTTGTTTATTTTGAAATGCATATAAATGAGCAGAAACTCTGGCTTGGAAGGGATAGCTCAGTCAGTAGAGCATGAGATTCTTAATCTCTAGGTTGTGGGTTTGAGCCCCACATTGGGCAAAAAGATTCCTACATTGCAAGTGGTTGGACTAGATAACCCTTGTGGTCCTTTCCAACTCTACAATTCTGTGATACTAAGACCCTGATATTGGGAAAGATTGAGGGCACAAGGAGAAGGGGATGACAGAGGACGAGATGGTTGGACAGTGTTCTCGAAGCTACCAGCATGAGGGAGGCAGTGGAAGACAGAAATGCCTGGCGTGCTCTGGTCCCAGGGGTCACAAAGAGTCGGACACGACTAAACGACTAAACAACAACAACATTTTGTTCTACATTCCAACCTGGAGGAGCAGTTGTCCATTCAATTAAATTGCCTTTCTATTAATGAGGTGAAGAAAAATTCAGGCAAATGAAACTTCATAGATTTGTATTGATTCCATCTTTATTCTCTTTTTTTATGCTGCAGTTAACAATAGCTGTCTCAGGCCCATTAGCAGAAATGGAAAACTTCTTTGTCCAGGTAAGCTCACATATCAGTCCTCCAAATACAGCTTAATGCAGCTGTATGTTTGTGGTTGTGCTATCGTTTTTTTAAACAGAAGAAGTAGGGTTTATGATCAGGCAACCATTTGTTTTGTCTTTGTTATTTGCAGCTTTTTTTAATTCGACATCAGATTCAGCTATACAGCAGCAAATAAAAAGTTTAAAGCAGGGGTCAGCAAACTTTTTCAGCTGGGGGCCGGTCCACTGTCCCTCAGACCTTGTGGGGGGGCCGGACTATATTTGGGAGGGGGGATGAACGAATTCCTATGCCCCACAAATAATGCAGAGATGCATTTTAAATAAAAGGACACATTCTACTCATGTAAAAACACGCTGATTCCCAGTCTGTCCGCGGGCCGGATTTAGAAGGCAATTGGGCCGGATTTGGCCCCCAGGCCTTAGTTTGCCTACCCATGGTTTAAAGTGTGTTTTGGGTGCAATATACAGTGTAACCCTAGATGATGATGGTGAGCCTTATGGAAAATTCAATGTATTTTTTAAAATGCTGTAAAAAAAGCATTTTCAGAACAGTTTATATGTGTGTAGATTCCACCTTATGGTTGCATTGCATATTATATCATAGAATTGTATAGTTGGGAGGGACCCCCAAGGGCCATCTAGGCCTAACCCCTGCACTTCCCTTCACTTTGCCAAGCTTCATAGACATTAGTTTATTCTTGTTGGTAAATAGGGGAAAGGGTGTTTTGATTTTTAAACTTTTAACATTTGCAAAGGAAATCGTGTAGGCTGTTTATGTTGGCCAGATTTAACATGTTTCCCTCGGCGGTAGTGAGAGGAAGATACTTAGCTATCCCAGAATCAGAGCGTCTCTGTAAATGCAGAAAACAGGAACCCAATACTCTAGAGCATATATTCTTTTCCTGTGATTTTGGCAGCTATGCCAGAAGACAATTATTTGAGGCCCTAAAATTTAATAGACAGTTTTTTACACAACCAACTGTTCAGGACCTGCTGGCGGACAGTGATGATCAAATTACTTTAATAGCGGCTGAATTTTTAAGTGCTGTCCATGAAGAAAGAATGGGCCATGATAAAGAGACTTAGTGGTTTCTAATGGTAGGTGATGTTGCTGTGTTGTATTATATTATTTATGTACATTGATTTATTTTTTGGAGTTAAGAATAGGACTGGGATAAATTGTGTTCGCTGAGCCCGTATTTTATACAGTCTGTATATGATGTTTGTTTGTTAATGTGAGGTGTGATATGCCTAATAAAGGATTTTGAATAAGAATTTGCAAAGGAATAAAGACTACCCACCCCCACATGGCGCCGGGTAAGAAAGAGGGGGTTAGTGTTGTTTTTTACTGAAGCCAGGAGGCTGAGAACAGAAGCGGGGGCGGGGGGGGGGAGCAAGAACTGCAGAATGTTTTACCTGGAGGATCAGCATAAAAAGAATCTTTGAACTGGTGTGAATTGCTTTCACAGAAAGAGGAAACGAATTAAATCTGGAGAAAAGGATCAAAGGATTTGCCAACAACAATAAAACAATTGGAACTTTGCATTTGCATGTTACCAGGGGATTAAGTTCTTTGAAAGAATAATTATTTTAAACTAACATCTATGTAGGTCTCTGCTTTTTAAACGACTAAACAACAACAATAATAACTATGTAGGTTGGCAAAGTGAAGAGTAATTATATTGGATTTATTAAAAATACCTTATAGTTAATTAATAGTACAAGCACTAACTGAAATATGAACAGCCAGTGGAAAAGAATAAAGGAAAAAATAATTAATGATAAAATGTTAAACTATTTCAAGTAAAGGACTGAGAAGCAGAGGTTCCTGGATGTGTCAGTGCCACCTTCCATGGTGTTATTAGGTATCATCTATAGCAGGCATGTCCAACAGATAGATTGTGATCTACTGGTAGATCACTGGACGTCTGCGGTAGGTCACTGGAAGATCATTGGCTCCCCCCAAAGAAGCTGAACAATTGTGACTCCCCTAAAAACAGCTCAACATTTTACCTCCTCCCTGAAAAAACTCAAAAAAGCTCAACAACTTTGACTGCCAGTTTTTAACTCTGTGAATAGATTGCAGTCTCTTGGGAGTTGCCCCCCCCCCATCTATAGATAAGTTTCAAGGTGAGTTCCCTTCTTTTGGCTGAGATGGATTTAAAGGGAGGTTTAGACTACAGTTTGGTCCATTGGGTTGTTGTTGTTTAGTCGTTTAGTCGTGTCCGACTCTTCGTGACCCCATGGACCAGAGAACGCCAGGCACCTCTGTCCTCCACTGCCTCCCGCAGTTTGGTCAAAGGTCCATTGGGTAGGGTCGTGCTAAACTCAGCGCCCTGCACCCCTGCCACTGGTAAAGTTTTCCACCTCCATTGACGGCAGAAGCTGGCTGCAAACGGCATCGTCCCTCCCCTCCAAATTCCGGGGGGGGGGGACGGGGACCGGATAAGCCTCCTCTGGCCCCCCTCCCTCCCTCAGGCTTTGGAGAGCCTCAGGGGAACTACTTCCATGTTTGTGGCCAGAAACAGAAGTCTAAACCCAATCTTTCTAATTTGTATGAGGTGCAGTGCATTTTGGAGTTTCCTGGTTAATTTTTACATTACTGCTTTAAAAAACAAAGCATGATTCTTTGTTCCTGTTTTGGGCTACTTAAGTGCCTGAGGATTATACTGTTAAAGAAGCAGAGCTGAAAATGGGAAGCCTTCTAGGACTGTGCTCTGGGAAAGCTCCAACAGCCACTGAGGTAAGACAAACTGTATAAGAAGGTTTTACAAGGGCTTTTGGAAACATTTGTCACTATTTTTATTCTTGTCATTTTGTTGTTGGCACTGTTAGTGGCAGAATAAGGTAAGTGTACCTTTGGATGAAGCCCACGCCTTGCTGAAGTTTAATACAATGCTTTGTTCCCATGGATTCCTCCACTAAAATAAGCTGAGTGGAGGCAATTTTCTTTCATTTCCCCCTCCCGGATTCAGTTTCTGCACCACCTTCCATGCTGTTGTAGAGGGTCTTGAGCAGTTTTGCAGAGGGCTGCAGTGGGTAGGGAGGGAGAAAATCGCCTAGCTTCCTCTTACATAAGCAGAAGCTTCTGTTGGATGAAAAGCAGTCATGCTAGCAGAATGGTAGTGTTAGATTCCACCCACAGTGTGTTTAAGGCATGTCACTGCATTGTTCACAGCTAGTGTACTGAATATTAGTAGTTTCCTTTGAAATTCCACATAACAGTGTCTTGTTTATAAATTGTTTCCTTAAATCCCAGCGCTGGGTCAATCTTTTATTAGCAATCAACAGATTGGATTGTTTGGGTTCAGAAAAACTGTGATCTTATAAGGGGTAATTGAACCATTGCTCCCTAGTTATTGAACATAGAACTAAATGAAACTTATACTGTCAGGGTTCAAATTAGTAGCCTGAATGACTAGCATCAGCTCCCAATAGTGTCTGGAGGGGGAAAAGTAACTCTTAACCTTCTGCTTTAGATGCTTTAACTGAAGATACCAGAGAATGAACCTTAAATCTTTTGTATATGTGCTCTGCCATTAACTTATGCCCCTCCCAAACTAAAAATACAGTTGAAAAAGGGAATTTACAGAGCAATCCTATTGAGTTGGGGAGAGGGAGGATCAGTGGTGGATGAGCAGTCATACACTAAGCTTTGGTGGGCTCAGGCTGGCAGGGTGGAAGGTAAGGGGAAGGCATATTTTCTTTTTGGTCCAGTGGGAGTGAAAATAAATGTACTTTCCTCCAGCAGTGTGTTTGGCGTATGTAGTGGATTTGATCTAAGCCTTGGGAATTCCTCCATTGTGCCCTCTGTGCTATTGTAGCATTAATGGCAGCGAAATACAGATGGTGGTACCCCCCAATACTGTCTGAGAGGGGGCTTACAAGGGCAGATCATCCAGTCTGCAGGTGGATCTCCTCCTCCTCCTCCTCCTCCACCACCTGTGGAGAGAGAGATCCACTAAATTCTGTAGCCCTTGGGACGCCATCCCAAAGAACATAGGATTGTGCACTTGCACTTGTTTTCAGCCACATACTTTCATTTTAAATTCAAAACACATTATGGATGCTTACATTCAGATATTCATATTTCAGACATAGAAATATTTCCCCTCCCCGCAATCACCTGTGATAAGCAACATTCTTCCCCAGAGGATTAAACAGGGGAGCTTTTGTTAATTGAAAGACTGTTTTGTTACTGTTTTAGGCCATTGATATGTCACTAAATGCCAAACTTTACAAATTGATTTGATGACTTATTTTCATGGCTGCCATGTTCCGTATTGGATTATGTGTCCATAAAATGCCTTAATCTTAAAATGTGAAGTATGCTAAGCTTAACTGTATATGGAGCAAGAAACCTGATGAATCATCTTTCTTCTAGCTTTTTCTGTATTATATTGTGGGCCATGAGCTTCAGTCTAGTCCAGAGATGGAGATGGTGGTGCAGGAGACTACAACTGTAAGAGAGGTAAATACAGGAGCTATACATTCTGTGTAAACACATTGCTGTAGAGATATTTCAAAATTCTTGCTTGGCCACTCTAGTACTACCACTATAGCACTGTAGTGCTGTTGTAGACATTGGTTCAAAATTGAATGTTCCTCTGGAGAAACAAAAAAACCTTAAAATGCAAAAATGAATTGGCTTTTTAGGTTTACATAATTTGATCAGTCTAATCAGAGATCAGCAAAAAAGTTTAAATAATTTAATAATAAATAAATAAAATGAGGCTATGAGCAAATGACATATCTATTTTGTTCTGTGTGGTGTAATAGGGAATGAAAAACAAAATCTTAAAGATGGCCTTTTTAAGGTTGAAGTGGTAGTTTTTAATTTAAATTGTATGTCTGCTGTTAGACTTATGCAGACAATTAAGAATATACCTTCCCACAATACTGACCTAATTCCTGGTTTTAACATTTTGTGTGTGTGTGTTTTTGTATGGTTCTGTGTTCTGTTTCCTAGTTCTTCTGGATCTCTCAGTGGCGTTTGATACCATCAACCCTGACATCCTTCTGGACTGTCTAAAGGGGCTGGGAGCTGGGGGCACTGTTATACAGTGGTTCCGCTTCTTCCTCCTGGGCCGTGTCCAGAAAGTGGTGTTGGGGGATAAGTGTTCGGACCCCTGGGCTCTCACTTGTGGGGTGCCTCAGGGTTCCGTCCTCTCCCCCATGCTTTTTAACATCTATGTGAAGCCGCTGGGAGAGACCATCAGGGGGTTTGGGCTCTACCTCTCTTTTAAATCAGAACCAGTGAAGGTGGTGAATGTCCTGTGTGAGTGTCTGGAGGCGGTTGGAGGATGGATGGCGGCTAACAGATTGAGGTTGAATCCTGACAAGACAAGTACTGTTTTGGGGGGATGGGGCAGGCAGGTGTGGAGGACTCCCTGGTCCTAAATGGGGTAACTGTGCCCCTGATGGGCCAGGTATGCATCCTGGGAGTCATTTTGGACTCACAGCTGTGCATGGTGGCACAGGTCATTTCTTTGTCCAGAGCGGCTGTCTACTCTCTCCATCTAGTACACAGGCTGAGACCCTACCTGCCCACGGACTGTCTTGCTTGGACTACTGCAATGCGCTCTACGTGGGGCTACCTTTGAAGGTGACCCGGAAACTACAATTAATGCAGAATGCGGCAGCTAGACTGGTGACTGGGAGTGGCCGCTGAGACCATTTAACACTGGTCCTGAAAGATCTACATTGGCTCCCAGTACGTTTCCGAGCACAATTCAAAGTGTTGGTGCTGGCCTTTAAACACCCTAAACGGCCTCAGCCCAGTATACCTAAAGGAGTGCCTCCACCCCCATCGTTCTGCCCAGACACTGAGGTCCAGCTCTGAGGGCCTTCTGGCAGTTCCCTCACTGTGAGAAGTGAGGTTACAGGGAACCAGGCAGAGGGCCTTCTTGGTAGTGGGACCCGCCCTGTGGAACACCCTCCCATCAGATGTCAAGGAAATAGACAACTCTCTGACAACGTCAAACATTAAAAACTTCCCTAAACAGGGCTGCCTTCAGATGTCTTCTAAATCTGAAGGCAGCCCTGTTTAGGGAAGTTTTTAATGTTTGACGTTTTATCAGGGGTTTTAATAGTTGGGAGCTGCCCAGAGTGGCTGGGGAAATACTTTGTTTAGAAATATTTTTATAAATAAAATAAATGGTCATGATGTACCACAGTGAGTGCTGTTCATCAGTATTTAAATTTTACTAACTTTGGTTATGGTGTATTTTTCTTTCAGTGTTTAAATTTAATGCTGAAGAAGTCTGGCTTAGCTGGTTAGTATAAATTTAATATAAATGTTATTATCTTTATTTTAGTTCTTTATTGTTATTAAATATTACTGTTGTGAAAATTTTGAAGCCAACAACAAGAATTGTGCCATAAAGCAGTCTTTACAAGTGGCAAAATATTGTTCGTGATTTTGGTGCGCTTTGGCAGGAATCTAAAAGTCACCTAGTCTAAGGAAAAATCCCCCACATCTAATTATTTGCTAAGTTGGTATAATTGAAATACAATATTCTCAAAATGGCATCTCTCTTGCTACTCCACCTCAGACCTCTATATTGAGTGATAACCCCACGTTAGTCATACTCTGAGTAGATCAATTACATTCAATAGACTTAAGTAACTTAAGTGTTGATTATCAACAGATGCTCTCTGAGTGTGGCTTATGAGGCAATGCAAGCCCCAGCTGGTGGGGTTTCACTTAGCAGGGCTACACCTGCAGCCCTGCTCTGTACAGCAACCAGGGATGAAAGAGGGGGGCAGGATTATCCAAGATGGAATAGTCATGAGGTCTGCAGGTGCCAGCTCAGACCTTCCCTGCCTCTGGAACACTGTTTTTATTCAGTGGGCAGAAGGGGAAGCTCTGCACATGACTCTGGAGCTACTCTGGTGGCGGCGGCAGCCTGCAAGATGCCAGCTGAACAGAGTGAAAGGACATCTGCTCAATCTCAGTGCTCCCCAGCTCAGCACAAGGAGGATTTGAATTGCTCTGCCCATTGTATATGGCCCGCTGTATTTAATAAAATGATAAATATGCAGGAACAATATTTGTGATGTGACTCTTGTTATTTTTTATGTTTCACTTTGACGATTTCCTGGTTTCTTTTGCAGGGGACAACTGGCACTTGAGAAAGATTGACTGGTGCTATGAAGCTGGGGATGCGTTAAGTGAGGAAGTAAAAAAGCTAATTTTTTCCTTCATTTTTTACATTCATTTGCATAAGTATTCCTTTTGATATTACTTCTATAGGACTTTGTAAATACTGTATAAAGGTTATAGCTCCTGTGAACATACTTGTTAGTCCAAAATACATGTGCAACTGTAGCCCCATTATTTAACCCATTACTACTTCAATACTTTTAGTGCCCTTTACAAAATGGAAATCAGTTATTTAAAAATGGCATTGAGATTCTGCTATAGGCAGACAGGGTATACTGCTTACAGTCCCTGCCCTTTTTATTTATTTTTTATTGTGTGAGCTTTGGTTAGGTGCACTCCTTTCTTTTGTACACAGGTGGGTAATACCGTTACTGGGACAACCAAAGGGTCACCCAAAATGTGGCAAACTTTCAGGCTTTCTAGAGCTCTTTTTCAGGCAAAATATTACATAGAGCAGGATGTAGTGCAAGAAGGAAAACTGAAATGAAATGAAAAGTAGGAAATGTAAGTTATATCTTGTAACCATGAAATCAGCATGTAGACTTGGTTCCAAGATGGAAATTGCAGGTTAAGTTAGTCCCTCTCAAAAGTAATGAGTAGTATTAACCGGGTGGCGCTGTGGGTAAAACCTCAGTGCCTAGGACTTGCCGATCGCATGGTCGGCGGTTCGAATCCCCGCGGTGGGGTGCGCTCCCGTCGTTCGGTCCCAGCGCCTGCCAACCTAGCAGTTCGAAAGCACCCCCGGGTGCAAGTAGATAAATAGGGACCGCTTACTAGCGGGAAGGTAAACGGCGTTCCGTGTGCTGCGCTGGCTCGCCAGATGCAGCTTGTCACGCTGGCCACGTGACCCGGAAGTGTCTGCGGACAGCGCTGGCTCCCAGCCTCTAGAGTGAGATGAGCGCACAACCCTAGAGCCTGTCAAGACTGGCCCGTACGGGCAGGGGTACCTTTATCTTAATACTACCATATATGACTTCAATTGACTATTTTACCTAATACAGGAGGCTTCCTCAACCTCAGCCCTCCAGATGTTTTTTTGGCCTACAACTCCCATGATCCCTAGCTAGCAGGACCAGTGGCCAGGGATGATGGGAATTGTAGTCTCACAACATCTGGAGGGCCGAGGTTGAGGAAGCCTGTAATACGGCATCCAAAATCAATCCCTGGCTTTCCCAAGATAAAGGCTACAATGTTTCTCATTACTTCTGCAATCTTCTTACCCAGGAATCTGTGTATTTTCTTTAAGATGTGGGTCAGATCTGGAATTCAAGTCAGACTGTGTTTTCTCAGACCATGGGAAAGGGTTTATTCCAGAACCATAGGACGGCTGTGTGGGACCTAGCCTGCAATTTCCATCGTGGAACTGAGTACATGTTGACCTCACAGCAACAGCATCTAGTCAGTGGGTGGGGAACAGAACCTGGCAGTGACCTGGATTCTCAGCTTTCTCACCTCCAGCAGGCCCACCTGTTAATCACCTAACACCACCCTGAGTCAGGTGGCCCAGTCTACCTTCGCAAGGCAGCTTGAGTTGAAGCCACGCTGTAAAGAGAAATCCTAGCCAATCCAAGCAGGACTTGAAGTCCCTGATAATCAGCTGATTGGCACTGACTTTGAAACCTCACTTTTGACAAGAATCAGCTTCACTCAGGATGTCGGATTGGAATTTCCTGAGTGGAACTAATCCCAGAGGGGTTTGCATTTGGTGCCCTTTTTTCTCATAGGTGTATTGTTCTAACCAAAGACTTGTAGCAATAGTATTAATAAAATAATACAGAACTTACACCTGTAATATAAGCCAACATCTATTTTGGAAGAGAGAGAAGATACCAGACACCCCAACAAGCACTATCAATACGCGCCCCACTTGCCAAGGAACAATCAGGAACACATTTGAAGGTTCCCAATTGTTCCTTTGCAGCCATGTTGGTACACCTGAGTCGTTGGGGGGTGGGGGGGGCAGGCTTGGGGCAGAGGATTTCCCATTGATGAAACAAACTTTGGAGGGTTTTCCCCCTTATGGATAAAACATTGCTATCTTTTGCGTTTTCTGTATTCTCTTACATGTTTACTTTTTTTTAAAAAGATATTTATTAAAGTTTCCAAAGTATTACAAAAAGAGAAAAAAGAAAAAGAGAAAATACAAAATAAAAACAGTTAAAAACAATTCAATCTTTCCGTCTCCTATCTTTCATTTGCTTGTTTCCCAGACCTCCTCACACCTCCCTTTTTTGTATTCCAGTTCAATTTATTGGTTCAGCAAATCCTTTCCCTCTTTGTTTTTATCCTGATCTTTAATCTTAATATATTATAGCTTTAAAATATCACCTGTTAACAATCCATTTTTACATATTCCTGACCTTACTGCTAACATCATTCTAACATTCATTAATTTTGCAATATTTCTGTAAATAGTCTTTAAATTTCTTCCAATCTTCTTCCACCGACTCTTCTCCCTGGTCTCGGATTCTGCCGGTCATTTCCGCCGGTTCCATATAGTCCATCACCTTCATCTGCCATTCTTCCAGGGTGGGTAGATCTTGTGTCTTCCAATACTTTGCAATAAGTATTCTTGCTGCTGTTGTGGCATACATAAAGAAAGTTCTATCCTTCTTTGGCACCAATTGGCCGACCATGCCCAGGAGAAAGGCCTCTGGTTTCTTCAGGAAGGTATATTTAAATACCTTTTTCATTTCATTATAGATCATCTCCCAGAAAGCCTTAATCCTTGGGCACGTCCACCAAAGGTGAAAGAATGTACCTTCAGTTTCTTTACATTTCCAACATTTATTATCGGGCAAATGATAGATTTTTGCAAGCTTGACTGGTGTCATGTACCACCTGTATATCATTTTCATAATATTCTCTCTTAAGGCATTACATGCCGTAAACTTCATACCTGTGGTCCATAACTGTTCCCAGTTAGCCATCATAATGTTATGTCCAACATCTTGTGCCCACTTAATCATAGCAGATTTCACCGTTTCATCCTGAGTATTCCATTTCAACAGCAAGTTATACATCCTTGACAAAGTCTTAGTTTTGGGATCTAACAGTTCTGTTTCCAATTTTGATTTTTCCACCTGGAATCCAATTTTCTTGTCCAAATTGTATGCCTCCATTATTTGATAATAATGAAGCCAATCTCGCACTTTGTTTTTTAGTTTTTCAAAACTCTGCAATTTCAATTTATCTCCCTCTTGTTCCAAAATTTCCCAATATTTCGGCCATTTGGCCTCCATATTGAGCTTTTTCTGAGCCTTTGCTTCCATCGGTGAGAACCGCCTTGGGGTTTTATTTTCAAGTAGGTCCTTATATCTTATCCAGACATTAAACAATGCTTTCCTGACAATATGGTTTTTAAATGCTTTATGTGCTTTGACCTTATCATACCATCCAAATACATTATTAAAACCTTCTAAATCCAAGATGTCTGTGTTTTCAAGAAGCAGCCATTCTTTCAACCAGCAGAAAGCTGCTGATTCATAATAAAGTTTAAGGTCTGGCAGGGCAAATCCACCTCTTTCCTTTGCGTCTGTTAGTATTTTAAATTTTATTCTAGGCTTCTTGCCCTGCCAGACAAATCTAGAAATGTATCTCTGCCACTTCTTGAAACAATCCATTTTATCCAGAATTTGCAATGTTTGAAACAAAAATAACATTCTAGGCAATACATTCATTTTTATCGCAGCAATGTGGCCTAGCAGTGAAAGCTTCAAATTTGACCAAATTTCTAAATCTTTTTTCACTTCCGTCCAGCATTTTTCATAATTATCTTTAAATAAGTTCCCATTTTTAGCTGTCATGTTAATCCCCAGGTATTTCACTTTCTTAACCACTGTTAAGCCTGTCTCGTTCTGAAACCTCTCTCAATCGCTGTTAAATTTTTCTCCAAAACCTTTGTTTTTGACTTATTCAGCTTAAATCCTGCAACCTGACCAAATTCTTGAATCAGTTCCAAAACTCTTTTAGTACTAGATTCTGGCTCCTGTAATGTCAATACTAAGTCATCTGCAAATGCTCTCAGTTTGTACTGTTTAGCTCCGACTTGAATACCTTTAACCAACTGGTCCCTTCTAATCATATTCAACAAGACCTCCAGGACCGATATAAAAAGCAATGGGGAAATTGGGCAACCTTGTCGTGTCCCTTTTTCTATCTTAAATTCCTCCGTCACCACATTGTTAACAATTAATTTGGCCTTTTGTTCAGAATAAATTGCACTTATACCATTTCCAAAACCTTCACCTACCCCCATACCCTGTAAGTTCTTCTTCATAAAACTCCAAGAAATATTGTCAAAAGCTTTCTCCGCGTCCACAAATATCAAAACTCCCTTGGTATTAATATTCACTTGTAGTTTTTCTAAAATATTAATTATGTTTCTCAAATTGTCAGACAAGTGTCTACCCGGGAGAAAGCCTGCTTGGTCTTTATGAATCTCCTCCACCAGCACTTTTTTCAATCTTTTGGCCAAAATATCTGCAAAAATTTTGTCTTTGGTGCCATTCCTCTAGTTACCCATATTTGGTCAATTCTTGTCCATGTCATTTTGGCTTCAGAAAAGAAGGTTCCCTCTCTTCCCAAGGGATTCTTTGTTCTCCAGATATCAACTAAGTCCAAGTTGTCTGTCATCTCAAAAAATGTTTTCGGTAATCTACCATCCTTGGTGACTACCTGTCTTTGTGCCTTGTCCATATTTGTAGATACGACTCCGTTCATATCCCCCATCAAAATCAGATTATAGTCCAAATAGTCCATCAAGGTCTCATGCAACTTTTTAAAGAATTCAGATTTCCCCTCATTAGGTGCATAAACTCCTACTTTCAGAAATTTCTCTCCTTGTATTTGAATCTCAATTGCCACAAATCTTCCTTGGTCATCTTTAAAGATAAATTTCGGTGATAAACTCTCCTTTGCATAAATCACTACTCCTCTTTTTTTAACTTTATCCGATGAGATAAACTCCTGACCCAGTCTTTTATTAATCAATACTTTTCTATGTAGCCTTATCACATGTGTTTCCTGTAGACAAATCAAGTCCAATTGTTCCTTTTTTAATAAATGAAAAATTATTTTCCTTTTCTGGGGGAGTTAAGACCATTACAATTCCAGCTTAATAGTTGCAGAGCCATGATGTGGTTACTTTGCTTTTCCTCCAACTGCACCAAGTGTTTATTCTTGTTCTGTCGGTGGTGTCATTTTCTCTGAACTATGCATTCCAAAAGATAATTTTTCTATGTCTAGTATTCCTCTTTCCAGTGCTCTTAGCTCTTCTCCAGATTCTTTCTGCAGGTCTTCTCCGTGATCTTTCAAAAATCTTTCTTTGTCGTCCACTGATCTTATCTTTATCTTCCTTCCTTTGAAGCTAAAAGATAGGCCTTGGGGAAATTCCCAGCTAAAAACAATTCTGTTACTTCTCAACAGGGCGACCAAATCTCCGTAGTTGGACCTTAGTTCCAAAAGATGTTTCGGAATGTCTTTAAATATCTCCACTCTTGACTGATGTATTTCCAAGGTCTTCTGGAAATGCAGATTCAAGATTTTGTCTCTCTCCTCTTTTGTTCGGAGGGTAATCAAACAGTCTCTCACCTTGTTCTTCCCCCCCTTCCAAGCCTAAATGCACTCACTATCTTGAATTCTTCCTTCTCCAAATCTGGTTTCCAAAAGTCTGCAAATTCCTGCATAAGAAAGTCAATCAAATTGTCTTTCTCAAGTTGAGGTACAGCCCTGATCCTCAAATTCGTTTGTTTCTCCTTCAAGTCAATCATAGACAACATCAACCTGTGGTCCTCAAGTTGCCTATATATTGGTGGTATCTTCTCTTCAGCAGCAGCTGCTATCTCCTTTGCTTCTTCAGCTGTCTTTCGGGTCAAAGTAGATTCCTGTAGCAGTTTCTCAATAGTTTTTGTATTAGTGTTCACCTTCTGTCCCAAATTATTAATGCTTGTAGTGTTTTGATCAATTTTAACTGATGCTTCAGCTACTTGTTTATTTGTTTCAGCCACTTGTTTACTTAGATTTTCCAAAGATTCATTAATTTTAGCTAGTGCCAAAGCTAAAACATCTTCAGATGCCATTCCTTTTGGTTTAGATTGTACAGGTGCAGCCCCTGATGGTACAGAGGGGTCTGATGTTGATGCTCTTCGCTGCAACCCGGTGTCTGTGCGGAAAGATCTACCAGACCTCGTTGTTTTTTCTTGAAGCAACTCTATCTTTTCTTTTCCATCTGCCATAACACTCTAGTTAAAACCCAAGGTCAGTCCCCCGGCCAGAGTTTGTTTTAAAGTGGAAAATTCCCCTGGCCCAGTTGTTATTGTAGCAGTTTCAAACTTCCTCTAGGGGGACACAGTAGCAGTAACAGAACTTGTTATCTTAAAGAAAATAACTTTTTTTAATCCCCCAATTCAGAAAATAGACGACAGTTTCAATTTCACATAATTTCCAGTTACTTTAAAACCAGGAGAAGCCAGCCAGAAACACTGTATCTCTCTTGCAGAGTTAGCTGTCAAAAAGTACTCTATTTACCAACAGCGCTTTTCACAGTATGGCATTCCTATTGTCCATTGGCAGTCCGTTCCCAGGTTTTAAGCGATGGATTTTAGCTTCCTTTCCTCTCTTTTTTGCAGGAAAATACAGTTCAAACCTTTTCCCCCTCCTCTCCTGCAACCAGGGGGGGGGGAAATCGCTTGTTTGACGTTAGGATTATAGTCCTTTTCAAACGTCTTTCAAGGTTTTAGCTTACAGTCTCATTGCTTTAATCTATTTACAAGAAACGGAAGGCGGACTTCCTGTTTATACCTCCCCGCTTCGGTACCGAATCAAGCCTTTTTTTCTTCCTTTATTTCCAATCTTATCCTACTCACGGGTAGTTGCTTTTTATAGCCGAATTGTCACAGGAAAAAGTCAGCGCTCTCCGGTAACGGCTGTGCGGCTTCGCTCCGCGGAAGAAGCAGTTGACTCACAGCACCGCGCCGCTTGCCCCGCTTAGCTCCGGAGCCCGTAGTTGGGTTCCTTTGCAAATTGGGGGGGGGGGGCGCGAAAGGTGCCCGCCAAGTACCACGCTCACAGGCTTCACCCGCCTGTGATTTTTGAAGGGTCCCCGCTTCGCCGCAGCGGTGCAGACCCGATTCCCGCAGAGCTGGTCCCTCAGAGTCAGAGGGAATCCGCCATTACCGATGGCGCCAACCCTGAAGTCCTCTCTTACATGTTTACTTTTGTTTCCTCAGGCTGCCACACTAAAAGAACTAAATATCTGCAGCGGGGATATACTGAATGTTGCTGAGGGGAAGCTTCCGCCAAAGGTGAAATAACATTTTTTGTACTAAAGTTTAGTATCTAGGAAGCTGGCCTTTCAGTTTCAGCATAGCAGTGACAACAGCATGCTGAAGTAATGTAATCAGTTTTCCCAGAGAAAACCTGGTAGTTAAACCTGAAAAAATATGCTTATTTTCAATAAAGGCTGGGGGAGAGATGACTGTGTGCCATCCTAACGCTGCATCCCTCAACCTGGGGCAGGGCATTGGGATTTATCTGCAAATCATAGACTACTGAGCACTCTGCATTGTTTTTGCTTAATCCTTTATTCAGAAGTATTACAATTAGTATCTGTTCTAAAGCCAACACTTTTTGTTTCTTTGTAGCAGTAAATTATAGAATGTTTTTCATTAATTCCCAAAGGGGTTCCTGAAAGTGTCTGTCTGGTGGTACAAAGCCTTCTCTCAGTCAAGGCACAAAAGGAACAGGCAAGAACAAGGAAACTCTGTCTGCAAAAAAGTGGAAGCTCTGGAACTGTCCGCATCTGGAGGTAAGTTATAAGTCTCCTAGCAGTACACAGAAACAAACAAAAACAAAAACTAAATATATTTTCAGCCCTGGAAGTAGCTATTTAGCCATCCCCATATCACCATGTCAGCAAGAGTTTGTGTTTGAATTATTATTATTATTATTAATTATTTTTTGAAGTTCAATGTAAATAATCATTTCTTGGACCAGACACTTTCTTAAAAAGAAACAGGGGAAGCCCTTGTAAGGCACTGAGACAGGGCTATTTATTTCTCTTTTAATTAGATAAGGGAGAGCACAGAGCTTGGAGCTCCATTTTAGTTTAGTATTGATAACACAATTCATGTTTTACTAATTGTGTAACTGAAGAACTCTAAATTTAATTAAACACTGACTCTTGATGTTCTTTAAAGATACACCAACATTTCTACAAAGTGAAGTTGACCTATGTTATGTGGGTGATATAGAGATCTCAGGAGACGCTTTCCTGGAAGACCTAAAGATGCAGGTTAGATATTACATTTTGTTAAGCGAAGACAAATCTACTCATTAAGTAAGATCTATTAATATATATTTTTTATTTCCTTTCCTCTGTCTCCAGTATGTTCTGATATGGCATTTGCTTAGATGCCATTTTCAGTGGTAAGTACAACCAGGGACTTTTGAGACACTTCCTAATATCCACTTCTAGCAGTTTGTCATCTGTTTCATGTGTCCTTAGCTGCAAGACTCATGTGACACTTCCATCAGAATTGCAATTTCTGTATGTGAATGCAGAACATGCAGTATCGCAGGAACCGCTCTGCATTTTGACCCGAGTTCCTTTATTAATGGTTTTTGTGTATGTGTCCTTCCTGTGTGGGGTGTAAGAGGTTGGTGGTAATATTTGTGAAATTGTCAGTTTTAACTAACGGGAAACTTTTAGGTGAGGTGAAACATGAGCATAAACAGTTGCTTCATAATGAATCAGGCCATTGCTCCATCTAGTCCAGAACTGCATTCTTCAACTGACAGCAGCTTTCTAAGATCTCAGACAGTGCTTTTCCTCAATTTTGCTATCTGAAACCCTTTTTAATAGGTTTAATCCTGGACACCTTCCCAAGGTCTTTTGCGTGCTCTACCACTAAGTTCCTGAACAGTAATCAAATTCTTAAAGGGGGAAAAACCAAGACATACAACTTTCATTGAGATTTCACTGCATTGACAAGGAAAATTGGCTGTAGCCCAGTTAAGACATAGTTTAATACAAACTATGTTTTAATATGAATGAGTTTTTCTCCAATCGAATCATAAATGTTAAAAAGTTCTGATCTTGGCTTATCACTATAAATTGTTTGTAACATGAAAGCCAGTTGTGTACCGAAGTTTCCATGCTCAACTAAGCATTGTTCCACCTGATTCTGGTGTTAAGCTTTATGCTTTATGCATAAAAATAGAGTGGGTATAAGTCTGAGATCTGCTCCCAGTAGCACTGCATATAGAGGTTGCAGTGTGGGGAATTATCTTTTGAAGATTTTATGTGATGTAGATTTTAACAGAAAATTAAAAATTCCTAGGACCCTCTGCAACATTGCATTTCAATAATATTGGGGGAAATAGTAAAGTTATTAAAAGAAATGTGATGTGGTGGTTAAAAATTATGCTTACATTTGTAGTCCTGCAAATTAGAAAATGACTAGTTTTCTGAGCTTAAACTAACATTTATTCTAAAATTGCTAGCAAAGTACTTTTCTTTTCAGGTGATGACTTTGCCATTCTCTGAAGAGTTTAGTATTCCACTACCTGAGTTTCTCCGAGTTTGGACAATGGAAAATAAGTGCCCTTGCAGGCTTTTACGAAACAATAAGCAGCAACTCCAGTAGGTTTCTATGTATAACATTCAGTTAAATAAATGTGAATGAAATATATTTTTACCATTATTTTTAAGTATCACTGCAATCCTACACACTTAACTAAGAGTAAGTCGCTTTGAATTTGGTGGGATTATGATTCACATACTTTGAGGCTGAAATCCAATTTCCTAAAAGAAAGTTTTCAGTGGGTTTTACTTTTCAGTAGGCAAATTGCTGTCCTGCAAGCATTCATTCAGTTGTTCTTTACTATCGTAAGCAATTAAAACACACTAAGCATCATTGATTGTGGCCTAGACCTCTTTTTGATTAATTCTTTTCAGGAAGGTAATCTGTTCTGTCTGTATAAATTAGGCAGAGGATTTCTAACTACCCTGTGTATAAGTGTTCTGGCAACAGTTAAATTGACAGTCTATGATATTTCAAAATCCAACTTCTAAATGTGGAACTTGTATTTTTAAAAACATATTTATATCCTGCCTTTCCTATTCTGAATTTAAAATATTTACTATGTTTCTTTTTCAGTAAATTCAAACTAGGAAACAGAGTGGAAATTTGTATAGAGCCTTTACACAAGGAAGAGAATCTTGGGTAAGATATTCAGCCACAATTCATCAAAACAGGTTTTAGAAAACCTTGTAAAATATTTCTTTCAAATCCCAATTATTCTGAATTTTCCTTCTATAGTACTTTTTTTTCAAAAAGAGTAGGGAATCTATGGATTCTCTGTGACATTAATGTAGACATATATTTTGAGAATGTTAATTGCATTGTGTATGTTTCTTATTACAGACCAAAGGATTTGCTTCTGCGAGTGCAGATGGGCATACCAGGGGAAAGAGATTATTACCATCCTGTGGATTTGGTATGGGATATCTCCAAAGAGTGTACAGCATGTGCATTGAGACAAAGAATTGCTTCATACTACTCATTACCAGCGGAGCAAATTGAAATTGCTAAATATTCTCCTGAGAAGTTTGAATGGATACCAATATGTAGTTGGGTAAGCTAAGAGATGCCAGAGACATGGAGCAATATTGTCAACAATTCTTTGAATTGACATTTCACATTATCTTAATAAAAGATCCTGTGTAACAATGACATTTAACACAGGAAGGGTTGAAAGAGAGAGAAACAGGATAAGTTTTTTAAATATTGTTCTTACCTGTTCTTTGTGCTGACTGACACTACTGTACTTAATTAAATGTAATGTGCCATCGAATTTAACGTGTACCCTAAATTTCGCAACGTAATTTGTCAAAAACAGGTGCACATTATATTCTTTCTTCCATCTGATCCCTCTTCCCTTCTCTCTGGCCGGGAAGGGAAAAGAAGGAAGGAAGGAGGGAAAGGAAGAAGGAGAGCAGCTGCGATCTGGGCTGGAGAGGGAGAGATGAAGGAAGGGAGCAGAGTAGTGCAGTGTGTAAGGACTGCCGCTACTGGGGTCAGGGAGCAGAGCACCAGGAAACAGGGCAAGCAAGGCACTCTAGGCACTCACACTGGCAGACACAGCCAGCTCCTCTTTGAATTGTTGTGTCATCCTCATCATGGTAATTAGTAGTAGTACAGGGGTTGTTTTCTTTTTTTTCTTTTTTTCAGAAAGCAATAACGCACCAAAAAAGAGAGAGAAAAGATTCACAATGTAGGGGTAAAAAGTTAAGATTAGGTGATGGGAACAGTCAAGGAAAATTAACATACTGTATTTATTCGAATGTAATGTGCCATTGAATCTAATGCGCACCCTAATTTTCATAACGTAATTTGGCAAAAAAAGGGTGCCTTACATTCAAGTAAATATGGTAATTCACTGCCTTTTCTCTTTCCCTGGTTTACAGCTTTGGCACCACTTCTTCTTTTTTAAAAAAACAAACCAAAAAACCCCCAGCTTTATTCCTGAGGTGGTCTCATCCTGTCAGTGATAAGTGGGTGGCGCTGTGGTCTAAACCACTGAGTCTCTTGGGCTTGCCGATCAGAAGGTCGGCGGTTTGAATCCCCGTGACAGGGTGAGCTCCCGTTGCTCAGTCCCAGCTCCTGCCAACCTAGCAGTTCGAAAGCACGTCAAAGTGCAAGTACAGTGGTACCTCGGGTTAAGAACTTAATTCGTTCTGGAGGCCTGTTCTTAACCTGAAACTGTTCTTAACCTGAGGTACCACTTTAGCTAATGGGGCCTCCCGCTGCTGCCGCACCGCCACCACATGATTTCTGTTCTCATCCTGAAGCAAAGTTCTTTATCCAGGGTACTATTTTTGGGTTAGCGGAGTCTGTAACCTGAAGCGTCTGTAACCCAAGGTACCACTGTAGATAAATAGGTACCACTGCGGAGGGAAGGCAGCCGGCATTTTCATGCGCTCTGGTTTCCATCAAGGTGTTCCGTTGCACCAGAACTGGTTTAGTCATGCTGGCCACATGACCTGGAAAGCTGTCTGTGGACAAACGCTGACTCCCTCGGCCTGAAAAGTGAGATGAGTGCCACACCCCATAGTCCCCTTTGACTGGACTTAATTGTCCAGGGGTCGTTTACCTTTTACCTTACATTTTATTACATTTATGTTCTGCCCTTTTTCCAAGGAGCTTGAGGCAGAGAACGTGTTTTCTTCTCAAAACAAAACTGTGTGGCAGGATAAAGACAGAGACTAGCCCAAGGTCACCCTGTGAGCTTCAAGGCTAAATGGTATCTCCCGGAGTCTCATCAGTCCTAGACTTAACAATCTAACTGCTACACTACACTGGCTTTTAATGTGATGTCATCATCATCCTCATGCAGCCAATCATATTTGTGTATGTGATAAGATTACAAGCCAAGTGGGCAAACCCTGAAAACACCCACTAAAATGGGAAGTGGCACATTTTACATGGGGGCAAAATGTATCTCCCCTCCCCCATTTGTATGTGTTAAAAAAATACACACACACACACACACACACACACACACCCCACACACACGTACGTGCTTGATATTTGAGACATGGAAAATGACACTGGATGAGATCCAATGTGGTGTGAATGGATTTCTGCTCATGAAGTGGGACTTGAGCTTCATCTCCTCTCCTCTCCTTCACCCCACATCCCCCAACCTGTTCTGGAGGGTTGGGCACCCCTCTGAAGCAGATTTTGGGGTGCCCAGTGGGCTGGAGGTGTGGAATAGAGAAACAAAATCCTATTGCACAAGCATTTTTGTTTTGCAAAAGCTCAAGATGGAGAACGTAATCTATTTCTAGTGCTCCTAAGCAGGGAAGCATTTACACTTAGCAATAAATATTAATATTTATCCTCAGAAGTTTATTGAGGACTTTTTTTTTTAGCAAATCCATATATCTTCACCCCTAATCAGTTTTTGTTTTTAAAATTTTAAATTACCTTTCAGTTGTAAAAACATGTTTTATTTTTTACCTGGGAATATAGGGAATATAAAATATTCTCACTCTCTGCACCAAAATCACAAGTAACCTCTGTTAGTTTATGAAGCTTTTTTCATGTTAGTTCTCATTTGCATTCAGACACAGCAAGTTTCAAAGCGAAAAAAGAAGAAGAAAGGTGACAGTTTACAATTAAGCCCCTACAACTTGAAGGATGGAGATATTATTGGTGTGAAGGTAAATAAACTGATTTATCCACAAAATTCCTCTGCTTAATTCCAAGTGATTTCTCCACCACCACCACTGCATCTCCAGATAACAGAGCCCACAAGTTTTAGCAGGTTTTCATGAACCACTGAAAGAGGCTTTTCAGGGAGTACAAGTTGCTGCAGGCAAAGTTGGAAAAGAGAAAGCTCCACAGTGTTGGATCTCCATACAACCCAGATTTAATAAGCTGTAAATTACAAAATCTAGGTGAATGTGTGCAGAAGTGTACAATGCTTTTGAGGCCCTAAATTATGTGCTTTTAAATTGTGTTTTGGTGTATCTTGCAGCCGTAGATAATGAGGCCAGTTCATTTATGGTAGCCTATCTTTTGTTTTACTTACAATCTGAGATTTTTCTTTTGGGAGATCTGGTTTTCTATCACTCCCCATTTCTGTCAGGGGCGTTCCTATTCTGCTTATAACTTCTAGCTGTGTTAAGGGGTTTTGATCTGATAAAGCAGGATAGAAGTTTTATAAATAAGCATTGTGGGGTGGCTTTGTCCTCCTTTCCAACTGAGGAAAGTGCTTTTGCAAGAATTTTATTTTGCATGAAGGTCATGTATTTCTACAAACAAAAGAAAAAAGAATAGCAGTTTAATGTCATTAGTAAAAAATACCACTTGTAAAAATGTATCTGCCTTTATAAGGAGAGTACTATTAGGAATTGTTTTCACAATTATTTCATTAATTTGCACAACAGAATCTCCTACTTGATGACAGTAAAGACTTCGGTACCATGAAAGATGACATTGGAAAACAAATGCAGAAGCAACTTGCTATGGAAAAAACAAGGTATATCTTTAGTTTTTTATAGAATTTATACCATGCCTTTCTCTCAGCAAGAAGCCCATATAAATTGTCTAAACATAGAAAGCAGTAAAATGAATCCAGTTGTGTCCTCAAATGTGGTGATTGGATTATTTTATGTAGATTTGGAATTTGAATAGGCAATTGGAAAAGAGGCCTGTTAACAAAATGAAGAAGTCCTTGTTATATAGAAAGGTTTCACATTTCTGTTGACTGCACATACATCTGTTCTAGAACAATGTAACTCTGGTTGTTGTCTCACTCTTTCCAAAATATGTATTATTCAAGACAACAGCATGGTCTGGAAAAGATGTTAGGGTTACAAAGGATTATTGTAACGCATCTACTTGCTTGCATTGTTGGGCAGTGACCAGTTTGGCATCAGGGAATATGCAGGGCTAGAAAACCATTCAGCTGTATTTCCATATGATGTTCAATGAGTCAAATGAAAGATTTAATTACAACAAAGTATTATCTCAAAAGTTAGTAGGATGAATTATGATTTAGATTTTAATGCCATAAATTCAAGGGCTATTCAGTTGCACTTGTTTGCACATTTGGTCTGCTGCAAGGTAATAAAATTGATTTTGAAAGAATGTGAATAATTGAAAAATGAAATTTTAAACCACCATATTATAGGATCTGATCTAGTTAAAGTTAATCATAGCCAGCATTAACTAACACCACATGAATGTGCTGGTCCATTTTTGTTTGAACTCTGGGTTTGAAGGAATGCTTCTATGGCATCAACCGAGGAGCAGAACAGGCTGTTTTTATCCAACCCATTGATCTGTAGTGACCTTGCCTTTTTGGAAATGAACTCATTTATCCACTATGATATGCTGGGATTCTGCCCAATTTTCTAATACAGGATTCAAGTTTATGTGTTTTACAGCACATTTAGGATATTAATTATATACACTTCAGGGTTTGCATATTATAAATGTGCAATAACGAAAAATCCTGCAGAAAGAATTTATTTGCAATGGATTTCTATGATTCACCTCCCAGAGCAGTTCATCAAGATACTATTCCACATTTCTCCTCAGTAGAAATGCCCATCAAAATAGCCTGCAATTGCTGGGAGAGCTCAAGCTGTGGCCTGCCAGCCAGATCCTGCTACGCACCCCTGCTTCAAGGAGCTTTGTGTTCCAGACTCAGGTCTGCCTTGCATATATTTCTAATACTTGATTGACTAACTTTAATAGTGTATCTGCTTTTTGTTTTCCAGTAGCCAGAAGCCTGACTGTCTGCAGAATGATCATTACTCTGAAAAAAAGATGGCTAAGAATCATAAACCTGAAGCAGCACTCTCCATCAGTGTAGGGGTTTTCAGCTGACTCCCTGAACAAACCTTGTATCTTACTGAATAGAATGGAGTTGCCTCAGTTTGGCTAGCCAAGGAACAGTCTTCCTTGAGACAAGCGCTCTATCCTGTTGTGGAAAAGTGCTTTAATTCTATTATAGTTCAAGCACTTACTATCAGGGTGGGTATCTGCACTTTAATAATGAGAACATATACAAATATCTTAATCTTTCAGTGGTTGGTTGTAATAACCATGTGCTTTAATCTGATCATATGCAGTATTATCACTGCAGTGATTGCTTTCCCCCTCATGGATTTATGTACGTGAAAATATTTATGAAAATGTAGCCTGAAAAGTTAACATGCGCAGTGAATTCAGAAGGAAACTTTTGTCACCCATGCGAGTGACTCTTCAGACAAAATGTGAGAACTATTAGTTGAATTTAATGCACCCCCCTTTTGGCCTGGTTCAAAATACACCAGGCCAAACGTCTCTCTATGCACATTGGGTGAAGTGAGATTATGTCTTTTTAACCCAACTCAGAAGGAATTCCTCTCCCACCTGATAACCACATGTGGGAGAAATGTTTGCCTATGGCTTAAATGCATACAGTGTAACATGGCATAATCTGGGACGTTCTTCTTCTTTCATACACCTTCCTGAAACATTGCCCACATATATCGACAGCTGCTATCCTAAAGGGTGGAATCGGTGTGTTGGGTGGACTGTGAGGACAATATACTTTTGCTCTTCTCCACGTATGAGAGAGAGAATGGAGGAAAATATGCTCTAAACCAGGCCTTTGTGGAAATAGATTTTTCTGCCAATATTCTGTGCAATCCTATATAAATAATACAGAGTTCAGAAATGTGGTGTACTACTGAAGTAAACAGAGATTTAAATAAATGGGGAAAGGGTACAAGGTAATATCAGGATGTTTGCTGACCTTTTTTGTATATCATTTCCTAAGAGGCAGCCTGTATTTCTCATGTCAATGTATGTCTTTTGTTCATATAATTGCTGAAATGCCTGTTGGGAACCATATATCGTGAATGAACAGAATCCACCAGGATATAGGTGCATAGCATGTTTAACATTATAGAAACATTTCTCCAAGAATTTCCCCAGAATCATTTTTAAAATGATTTAGGAAAAAGCTAACTGTTCCAAAAAATGTTTTTGTCAATAGTCCTTCATAACTTATTTCCACAAGGTATTTGTCCCAATGCACACTGTACATTTTCACCCCAGTATGAACTCTAGCAAATAATGGTCTAACCTTAAAAATTGGTATTTGAATACATATTTTGGAGAACAGGCCTGGGAAAGAAAGGCCACTGAGAGTGTAAATTGAAATTGAGATAGAGGTAACTGGGATTGGGCAGGAAGAGGCAGCTGTTTGTATAAGCAAACTTTGTTGTCATGGTTTCAGTTTACTGACTGATAGAACTATTAGCAAGTTATCCCTGTTCATTGGGTTTTCACATTTTGAAGACCATTTTGCTGTTTGCATTCTTAACTGAAGTATAGATTTAAATTTATCACCTATCCAGACACTGTACTGACATAGGATTCTCCAGAACCAAGTATCTTAACTGACATATTTAAAGATCTAGTGTGTCGCAAGGCGGAAACACAAGTCATAGCATGCTGTATCAGAGGGTATAAATAAGTTTAATAAAGCTTGTGCAATCACACCTGGGGGTGAGGAGGATGCTCCTTAATCCTTCATGTAGTGATCACTTGGGATTTGAGCAAATGCTGAATGTTCAGCATCTGTCCACCTGCTATGGAACCCCGATCTCATAACAAAGAGGCACCCAAGATGTAGAAAAATTCTGCTAGTTGAGGAATCTGGGAATACTGCCTCATAAAGCAATCCCATGGGAGATTTTTTAAAAATATTACGAAGTTATTTAATGAACATGAGACTCAGTGGAACTATGTGCCTTTAATAAACTGTAATGCAGTAATGGCTGCAGGAAGCCAATACCAAGTTGCTTGTGATGTTGGCTTGATTGTTTTGTTATAAAATTATGGGACGTTCCACAATCGAACATTTTGTGAAAAGTGATACCTTTATAATGGAATGTCCAGGATTCCGCAGTTCTGGTTGTATTACAATGCAAGTAATTTTTTATAGTTAATTTTTAATAAGTCTGATTTTTCTTGTACTTGCAAAAGAAATAAAGAGCTTAAATGTTTTGTTTGTACTGTATTTATAATAAGGTATTTTATTTTTTATATTTTTAAATTGTTATGTCAAATCAAACACTACAAACAATAAACACAAATAAATATCAAAAACAAACATAGACAAAACCCCCCGACATACGTTTACCGCAACTAATATTTCACCAACGTGACTTCCCTCTACCACAACTTTACATCCTTAAGCCAGTATTTTTTATTTTATTTTTATCATCATCATTCCCCAGCCAGCCACTCTGGGCAGCTTCCAGTACATACTAAACATACTAAAACATCAGACATAGTTATTTATCTCCTTGACATCTGATAGGAGGGCGTTCCACAGGGAGGGTGCCACTGCAGAGAAGGCCCTCTGCCTGATTCCCTGTAACCTCACTTCTCGCAGCGAGGGAACTGAATCCCAATTGGAAGGGATCTAAATGGTTCACATCCTCTAGGCTTGCCTGGAGTTGATCAGTAATCACATAATCGCCTTGCCCAGGAATAGAAGATTTGAGACTGGTCGATAGTCGGCCATAGTGGCCGGGTCCAAAGAGGGTTTTTTAAGAAGCAGTTTGATAACTGCTTCTTTAAGCGGGTCAGAAAAAACTACCTCACAGACGGAAGGATTCACCACCCCACAGAGCCCATTGCCCAACCCTGCCCAAGCCACTTTTTATGAGCCAAGTGCTTTGTTTCAGTAATAGATTAATAACTGCCTTTTTAGGTAAAGGTAAAGAGACCCCTGACCATTAGGTCCAGTCGTGACCGACTCTGGGGTTGTGGCGCTCATCCCGCTTTACTGGCCGAGGGAGCCGGCGTACAGCTTCCGGGTCATGTGGCCAGCAGGACTGAGCCACTTCTGGCGAACCAGAGCAGCGCACGGAAACGCCATTTACCATTTATCAAGTTAGCGAAATTTTTCGAGATAAATGGGAAACAAAATACAGATATAAATGTAGTTTGGGACGCAAGTAAAGCGTACATGAGGGGTCTTGGAATACAACAAATGGCTAGGCTGAAGAAGATAAAAGACAATATCCAAGAGCTAACTAAACAGATAAGAATTAATGAAAAAGAGTTGATCAAAAATCCAAAAAGTCATGAAATAGTACAAAAAATAAAGATAGTGCAATCCCATATCTCTAGTATATTAAATAAGGAAGTAGAAAATAAAATTAAATGGGCAAAACAAAGGTATTTTGAGTCCGCCAATAAGCCCGGTAAGTTGTTAGCATGGATGATAAAGGAAAAGAAAAAAATAAATAAATAAAATTTTGGACCAAGGGGAGGAAATAACCGACCCAGTAAAAATAAAAATAAAATTCTTAAACTTTTATAAAGACTTGTACAAACAAGAACAATTAGATGTTAATAAAATGGAAGAGTATTTACAACAAAATAAATTACCAAGAATTGAAAAAGAAGAAGTTGAGGCCCTAAACTCCAATATAGAAATAGATGAAATAGCACAAGTAATAAAAAAAATGAAAGGTGGCAAATCGCCAGGTCTTGACAGAATCATATTAATGTACTATAAGAACCTGGAAGAAGTAATCTTCCCTATATGAGAGCCAGTGCGGTGTAGTGGTGAACCGGGTTTGCGTCTCCGCTCCTCCACATGCAGCTGCTGGGTGACTTGGGCTGGTCACACTTCTCTGAAGTCTCTCAGCCCCACTCACCTCACAGAGTGTTTGTTGTGGGGGAGGAAGGGAAAGGAGAATGTTAGCCGCTTTGAGACTCCTTCGGGTAGTGATAAAGCGGGATATCAAATCCAAACTCTTCTTATTATTATTACAAAGAATAATGAATAATGTACTGGGAGGGAAAGATATACCACAATCATGGAAAGAAGCACTGATCACTCAAATCCCGAAACAGGGAGTGGAGTTGACAGACATGAAAAATTATAGACCAATGTCCCTGTTGAATACAGACTATAAAATCTATGCTGGAGTGATGGCTAATAGATTTAAAAAGATTCTAAACAAAATAATCAGCAGAGACCAGGCGGGCTTCTTACCGGATAGACATATAAAAGAATATAAAAGTCATTACAAGAATAATAATTGACCTTTTGGAGTATGTGGAAATGAAACCAAGTAAAAAGATGGCCATGTTATTGGTTGATGCAGAAAGAGCTTGGTTGTCAAACGCCTTGGTACTCGTACGTTTCGGCTCCCAAACGATCGAAACCTGGAAGTTTTCCAGTTTTCGGGAAAAAATTTGGTAGCTGAATGTCCAATGCAGCTTCCGCTATTGTTTCTGGTGCGCCTGCACCTTGGTTTCTGAATGTTTCGAAAGTCGGAACGGACTTCCAGAATGCATTCTGTTCAAAAATCAAGGTATGACTGTACTAATCTGTTACCAATGTGCGTGTACTCAATTTTTTAGGCTCAGTACAAAAACTGTACACCATAGAATTGTAAAGTTGGAAGTGCTCAAAGGGACATCTAGTCCAGCTCTCTGCAATGCAGGAACCAGTTATTCTAAACATTCTGGAGATGACAGAAGCCCAAGATAGATGCAATAACGTTGACTTAACATGGCTGCTCTTGGTTATATGAGGGTCTTCACTAACTTAACTGGAATGTTTTCCTTTTCTTTGAACATGCTTTCATTATCTTTGAGCATACCCATGTGCCATATCAAGCTGCTTTTAAAACCCCCTTCCATTCCACAAAGCAGTTTATCATGCAATGTTGGGTTAGCACCTCTGTTTTAGAACAGTGTGTGAAGCCACTCTTCACGAGTCACTGGCTCTTCCGAGGAGATGCTGGGATACTGTTTACCACAACGTAGTATTAACATTGTGCATTTGCACTTTAACATTTTCTTCAAAATTGGATTTTGCCAACCTTTCATGGTTTCTTTTCCACATACTTCACTATCAAATAAATTGTTTCAACCTAAAAAGGCAGTTTCCTGCCAACCTAGCAGTTCGAAAGCACATCAAAGTGCAAGTAGATAAATAGATACCGCTCTGGCGGGAAGGTGAACGGCGTTTCCGTACGCTGCTCTGGTACATCATGGTGGCTGCAGCGGCACAAAACAGCTCCTGAAGCCAGCCAGAGTAAACGGCTCTGTCTGGCTGACTCCTGGGCTCCCAGGACTACTGCCAACAGCACCGCCAGCAGAGAGGAATCGGGGGCGCCTGGTGCATCTATCAGAGGAGCCAAAACACCCCCCATGACCTTGATTGAGCTGGGAAGGCACCCAGCCACCCACCCAACAGCCCAGAGGATCTCTCCCAGTCCCACCAGGAGATGCTGGGGACTGAACCTGATGCCTTCTGCATGCTAAGCAGTTGTTCTACCACTGAGCTATGGCCCTAGCTCACAATATTGCTGTCCGGATAAAATGGAGAAGGTGGAGGCTGAAGTGTGTATGCTCTGTGGAGGAAAGGTGGGATAGAAGTGTAAGAAGGAATAAAGTATGTAAACTAGCCTAGAAGTGAATCAACTACAGTATATTTTTAGCTTACTCTCCTAATAATTTGTATATAAATTATAAAAGTATATAAATTTTGTTAAATGAAAAAGAGGAAATGTTCAGACTTTCAAACAGTGTGTTATGCCTCAGCCTTCATTGCTGAAACTCCCAACAGCATTTTCGTGCTCACAAACACCTGATGAAGGAACCATTGTGACATAACCCATTCAAGCAGATTTAAGGGGCAACAGGCTGTCAACAGTGGCAGTAGTTGGGAGCTCCCTGCTATTAAAAAGCCACAGGAAGTCTTTTCGTACTGCCTGAGGAATTAATCCCTTATTTAACGTTCAGAATTGCTGGATCGATTGAACAGGACTGGAGCTAACATTTGCTTGGATTTGGCACCTTTGATAGGGAACTGCCTGCTGCGTCCTCCGCTTTGAAGTCACCCTGGTCTTTGGGCCTCCAGCACCTTCTTCAGCATGTCCAACCCATCTAAGAGGCGTATGATAATGGTGTTCTACTGGGTTAGGAAGAAGCCCCAGACAGAGAAGCCGTGCTCTACCACCTCGGCCAGACCTTCTGCCTCTGCACCGGCTTGCAACACTCCTCACATTTCGCCCTACTTCACAAGGAGCAAGACACAACCCGCTCCGCTCAGGAGGTCCAGCAGGCGCAAGGTGCCGCGATTGCCGAATCTCACCGACCCCAAGTTTTTAAGATCGGTCATTGGCAGCGTTGGCCAGAAGAGAGCCCGCAGGCGTGGCAAGCCAAAGAAGGCTCCAGCGGGAACAAGAAAAGGGGAAGCGGCCTACTGGAGTCGCCACTGACATACACTCTCAGCCAGAGCCAGTTTGCCAAGCAGAAAAACTCCTGGCCAGCCCCGAACAGGGCAAGGGCCACGTCCACGGCCAGGCCAAGAACCAGCCAGCAGCCCAACTTGGAGGAAGGGAGATGGCCCTCCGGGGAGCGGGGCCAGGTGACAGCGGCGCCTGCGCAGTGAGGGGGCAAGTGGGCTTCCCTGACGAGCTCGAGGGAGCTTACAGAGAAAAACAAGCTCAAAACACAGGAGGAAAACAATTTTTAAAATAAGAAGAATTGAATATGGATAGACTTTATAGGCTGCGAACCGCCCCGAGGCCTCCAGATGAAGAGCTGTATATAATAAATAGTAATAACATACATAAATAATTACAATAAAAACATAAGGACTCTAGCAAAAAGTACGTTCCCTGTTTTGCTTTCTATTTTTATCTGCCGCCCTTTTCCTTGACAGGAACTCAAATTCAGCGCCTCAGCGCCTCCGGGGGAAGCGGTCAAGCGGCACACAGATACCTCCGCCTTCCGGCCGGGCTCCCGGGGCCTCCCGACGTCACCTTCCCGCGTCGCCCAATGCGGGCGCCGGATGCGGAGGGGCGGGGCAAGCAGGCCCCGCCCCGGAGCGGCCTTCTGTTGCTAGGGCCGCGGAGTCGGGTAGCAACGGCGAGGAGAGGCCGGAGGGCGTGCGCCCCGCGGAGCGAGCGAGCCAGCGTGGGTGGCCGGGAGCGGCGTGCCGGGGCCTCCTCGCTGGGCGCCTGGCCTGGCCGGGGCTGCGGGGGCCATGCCAAGTTTTTAAGATCGGTCATTGGCAGCGTTGGCCAGAAGAGAGCCCGCAGGCGTGGCAAGCCAAAGAAGGCTCCAAGACTTCTGGTTTAACCACGGACATCGTAGAAGTGCGGAAAAACGTCTCTGATGCTTTTCGAGCGGCACGGGGGCTCTGGGGGTGGTGCAAGGGCACTGCGCACCTCCAAAACTCAAGGGGATCATCTTTGGGGGACAGAGGCACCCAGCGGCGCCACAGCTGCTCCCCTGTTTTCTCGGGGTTTTTTTTAAAGGCCCGAGAGCGGGACGGATTGGCAGGCACGAAAGGGAAAGCACCACCACCCCCGCGCTGTGCTGTCTCTAGAAATGTATAGAAATGAAGAAGAAACTGTAAGAGAAGATGTATATTAAGAAAACCGCAACTGGGAAGGAAGGAAGTCGAGGCGTGATTTTACGCAATGTAAATAAGATGATATTAAGAATGATTGTTAAGACTGTTTTATTTTGTTTGTGGGAAAATTCAATAAAAAGTATTATAAAAACAAAACAAAAGAAGACTCCAGCGGGAACAGGAAAAGGGGTGAGGGCTAGGCTAGAGGCAAGAAGGCTCCAAAGCTATTTGCGGGGTGGGATTGCTTTGGAAGATGCCTTCTCACAATCTCTACCCTTGAACCACGTGAGGACATAAGAAGTGCCTGCTGGATGAGGCCACATTGGCCTGTCTAGTCCAGCATCCTGTTCTCACAAGGCCTAACCAGAGGCTGGGGAAACAAGAGCATTCTGTATTCCTATACTTTCCATCAACTACTATTCACAAACATTACTGCCACTGACTGTGGAGGTAGAGCATAGCCATTGTGCCTAGTGGCCATTGATAGCCTTCTCCTGCATAAAACCATCCAAGTTGGTGGCCGTCACAGCTTTGTGTGGGATTGAGCTTCCAGAGGGGTAGCTGAGCTGCAGCAAAAACAGGCATTAAAAGCACATTTCTCCCAAAGAAGTACTGGGAACTACAGTTTGTAAAGGGTGCTACAAATTGTAGCTAGGCGGTAGAAGGGTAATCTACAGTTCCCAGGATTCTTACAGGGGAGAAGCAATAATGCTTTTAATGTATGGTGTGGTGTTGTTGTTGTTTAGTCGTTTAGTCGTGTCCGACTCTTCGTGACCCCATGGACCAGAGAATGCCAGGCCCTCCTGTCTTTCACTGCCTCCCGCAGTTTGGTCAAACTCATGTTCGTAGCCTCAAATTAGCTACGCCACCTCTGTAATACTAGAGCAATGATTATAATGCATATTGTTGTTGTTGTTGTTGTACTTTTATAAATATTATAAAACCCATTCCTGCAAGCCATGTGGTCTGGAATAAACTCAGTCACCTCTCCCATCATTAATTGTAGTCATAGGAGTTCCTACATGCAAATGGAGTTCATTAATAATAACTAATAACGACTTGGAAAAGAACCTCCTGAAGCTTCGGAAAGACCAGAAAGGTTAGTTGGTATGTTGCAGGGACGACCTCTAAAGGTGTGTGTGTGTGTGTACTGAACTTAATTACGCAGCAGGTGCCCTTTCGCAAAGTCTTTTTTTGTTCTTTTGAACAACAGCCATGGGAAAGTTGCGAGTTTAAGAAGAAAGACGGGTGAGAGGAGAGGTTGCTTGACCCTGCGCCCTCCTGGCATTTTTCTGATTCAAAACCTCCCACCAACACCGCAGGCTGCTTTTCTACTAGGGTGGGGAGGCTGTTTCAACTTCTCCCCTGCCTTGAAGAAAGGCGCAGGTCAGATGTGTGCCCAGACCTGGCCACGCTTCGCAAGAGAGGTGTGTTGGTTCAAGGTGGCCACGCTGCCTGCAACTTGCACTCCTTCCTGACATGTCTTCCCCAAACCCCTTCTTCCAGAGGCTGTGCTGAAGATTTCCATCACGTGGAACACAAACTCGCGGAACTACCTCGAAGCTCAGGCAGCGGTGGAAACCCTCCTCAAGCATGAGACGGCAGAGAGCCTCTTGCAATACGAAGGGATCAAAGCAGCTGTGGAGTCTCTCCTACCATACACGGCACTTCCAGAGGCTGGGCCGGTTACTGCAGGCCTCCATGTTCCTCGATTTCATGTGGCAAAAGATGAAGCTGCCTGACGCCGCCAAGTGGGACGAGGAGATGGACACCTGATGAGCTTCGGGTGCCAGCGGCATGCGGGGCAGAAGAGCTGGACACTCCTGCCAAGTTGGTACTGCTCTCACCTGTGGAATATGTTGAATTGGTTTGTTAAAAAAACTCCCACAAATGCACGTTTTTCATTTTGTAAAGGCATAAATCTCCTGAGAGTGTCTTCCTACATAAATCCCTTCCCCATCCCTGTTAAAAATGAAATAAAATTATTTAGCATTTAAAAAAATTTTTTTTTATTAATTTTTCAGTTTATACATCTCAAAATAAACATTTTACATAATATGATGTAACAATTGACTTCCATCCTTCCCCTTTCATGGTTCATTCTACTTATCAACATTCCTGCATATTTTACTATAGCAAATCTAATCATTTCTCCATTTGACATCCTTCAAATATTTACCATACTGTTGAATTTATCTAAACACTACCAGCATTTTCAATTGTACACAATTGTTTTCTAAATATTCAGTAAAATTTTTCCACTCCTCTTTGAATAAAGATTCTTCTTGCCCTCTTATTCTATGTTAAACCTGCTGCTTCTGCAAATTCTATCATCTTAAGTTGCCGGTCTTCCTTACTAGGGATCTCGCTCATTTTCCATCTTTGGGCTAGTGTGGAGGTGGGGGTGAGTGTATGTGCATGCACTTTGTTTGATTAAAAAACCTTTCATCACTGCCTTACTGGCATCCCAAACCATATTTAGATCTGTTCCTTTATTAAGGTTGAGGTTGAAAAATTCTTGTAGGGAACATATTCCCTTATTAACAATTTCTATATGATGTAGTATCGTATCATTTAGCCTGCCATGGTCATAAGAATACCATTGTGATCTGATAACGTCCTTGGTTATATCTCAACCTTTTTCACTCTAGTTGTCAGGTCTTTCAAAGCCCATAACAAGTCTTTTCTACTTGAAGAATTGTTGCCTTTGAGGGAAAAAAGTGGATTCCCGGACCAGTGGGTGTCTGAGACACCAAAGATCAGTTAGATCCATGTTGGCCACCATGTTGAAGAAAGCATTAGGTAGTTTCCCTTTAGAGTCTGATTTTTTTATAGATCAGTCTAAATCTAGGGACACCACACCATTAAAGTCACCCATCATTATTAATTTGCCATCAAATATCAAACAGTTTCTCTTCTATAGTTTTGAAGAATTCAGCTTTCTGCTTGTTAGGAGAATATACCATATTTTTCGCTCTATAAGACGCACCAGACCATAAGACGCACCTAGTTTTTGGAGGAGGAAAACAAGAAAAAAAATATTCTGAATCCCAGAAGCCAGAACAGCAAGAGCGATCGCTGCGCGGCGAAAGCAGCGATCCCTCTTGCTGTTCTGGCTTCTGGGATAGCTGCGCAGCCTGTATTCACTCCATAAGACGCACACACATTTCCCCTTACTTTTTAGGAGGGAAAAAGTGAGTAGAGCAAAAAATACGGTAATAGCCATGGTGGGCTCTGGTTGGAAGTGGGATTCCTTCCTTTGGTTGGAATCCATCTGTCTTGGGAAACTGGAAGAGTGCACTTTTGGGGATGAAATCAAACTTTGAGATTTACAGCGTCGGCTGCGTCTCTAGAGACTGATATCACCCATCTCCCTTCTGCGCTGAGTATAAGACAATCCCCAATTTTGAACACTGTTTTCCAGTTAAAAAGCTAGTCTTCTACATGGAAAAGTATGGTATGTCTCTCTCCACACACACACACCCCATTCCCTTGACCCTCACAACTGTAGGCCAGACCAAGAAACAAAGCAAGTGGCATCTAATTGCTCATCTAATTCCAGCACTCCAGCTCATTAACCCCTCATTTGCTGAATCTTCAGCAGGCAGCGCATTTCCATTAAACCAGCGCTTTTCAAACTGTGTGTCACAACACATTCGTGTGTCAGCCGCGGTGTGTAGGTATGCTGTACAAATGCTCCCCGCGCTCCTCTTGGGGCTAGAAATTGAGGATTCTCAGGCAATCTAAACTTCACTGAATTGCAGGTCCTGGTGCATGCACAAGATGGTCAAAACACGTGTGATCCATTTATCCTGTTGGCTAATTCTCAGGGGGCAGCAGTGCTATTGTTATTTTGCATGCGAGGGCTCTGTGACCCCCTCACCCCCAATAGAGGAGAACAAGCAGGCAGGACAAGGAGTGTAAGTGAAGAGTGGGCCAAATAGGCCACAACTTTATTGATTACAGAAGTGAAGGATTTGCCTTAGGTCGTTGGGCAAAACATTTGAATTCCAGTCCGACTGCTGGGTGTGTATTCTTGGGTAAACCCAACGGGGGGGGGGGAGTGTCCTATGACCCACATCAAATAGAGGCATCCCCTCCCCCCAAAGTGTCCCTGTTTTAGGTGTGCTATGGCTCTAGGCCCCGCCTGGGCATCCAAAGAAGCAACTGCTCCTCACAGATCCCTTGAATGGGCAGGCGGAGGCTACAACCTGCCCTCCATTTAAAGACTAAGGCTGACCCAATGCCCAACCGCCTTACCAGTTTGCCAAGCAGAAAAACTCCTGGCGGGGCCCCACAGCGTCCATGACCAGGCCATGAACCAGCCAGCAGCCCATCTTGGAAGAAGGGAGAGGCCTGCGCAGGAGCCCGCCTTGCACGGGGGCTGCAGCCCACTGCGGGACTGCGATGGGGTGGGGAACGGGGCCAGGTCACGGCGGCGCCTGCTCAGTGAGGGGGCAAGCGGGCTTCCCTGACGAGCTCGAGGGAACTTCAAGGGTTCTTGTGGGGCCAGGCCAACTCCAGGTTCTGACGGTCCTCTCAGGCAGTGGAGCCATCAGGCCAGGAATCTGGGGCAAATGTCCATGGGCCCCACTTGGCACAATGACCAGAACCCTCTCCCCCCCCCCCAGTTAACTAGGCTGGCGTAGCACATTTTAAATTTCATTCTGAAAACTCAGTATGCTAAAGAATTTCATTTCATTTTTAAAGGGGATGAGGAAGGGATGTATGTAGGAAGACACTCTTGGGAAATTTCCCAATGCTCCAGATATTTTGCATCTGTTAGACTAGGACCTGCAAAAGCAGGGTTCAAATCCCAACTCAGCCATGAAGTCCACTGGGTGACCTTGGGCCAGTTCCTCTCTTTCCCTCAGCCCAACACACAGTAACACATTCAGTTCATACACCACCAGTCTTCAGCTGGTGGGTTGGCACACACTAACATGCTGCAGCCCCATCCAAGGTGGGTTGCAACCAGAGAGCTACCACCCTGCCAATATATGGGGAAAGATTAAGAAATGGGTCCCCAAATGCATGTATGATTAAAAGTAGGTCCTGGGTCTTCAAAGGCTGAAGCTACTTGGTTTGCGCTGATTGGCAGCAGCCCTCCAAGATTTCAGGCAGGATCTCTCCCAGTCCCACCAGGAGATGCTGGGGACTGAACCTGATGCCTTCTGCATGCTAAGCAGTTGTTCTACCACTGAGCTATGGCCCTAGCTCACAATATTGGATAAAATGGAGAAGGTGGAGGCTGAAGTGTGTATGCTCTGTGGAGGAAAGGTGGGATAGAAGTGTAAGAAGGAATAAAATTGTATGTAAACTAGCCTAGAAGTGATTAAATAAACTACAGTATATTTTTAACTTACTCTCCTAATAATTTGTATATAAATTATAAAAGTGGTATATAAATTTTGTTAAATAAAAAAAGGGGAAATGTTCAGACTTTCAAACAGTGTGTTATGCCTCAGCCTTCATTGCTGAAACTCCCAACAGCATTTTCATGCTCACAAACACCTGATGAAGGAACCATTGTGACATAACCCATTCAAGCAGAGTTAAAAGGGGCAACAGGCTGTCAACAGTGGCAGTAGTTGGGAGCTCCCTGCTATTAAAAAGCCACAGGAAGTCTTTTCGTACTGCCTGAGGAATTATTCCCTTATTTAACGTTCAGAATTGCTGGATCGATTTAACAGGACTGGAGCTAACACTTGCTTGTTTTTGGCACCATTGATAGGGAACTGCCTGCTGCGTCCTCCGCTTTGAAGTCACCCTGGTCTTTGGGCCTCCAGCACTTTCTTCAGCATGTCCAACCCATCTAAGAGGCGTATGATAATGGTGTTCTACTGGGTTAGGAAGAAGCCCCAGACAGAGAAGCCGTGCTCTACCATCTCGGCCAGACCTTCTGCCTCTGCACCGGCTTGCAACACTCCTCACATTTCGCCCTACTTCACGAGGAGCAAGACACAACCCGCTCCGCTCAGGAGGTCCAGCAGGCGCAAGGTGCCGCGATTGCCGAATCTCACCGACCCCAAGTTTTTAAGATCGGTCATTGGCAGCGTTGGCCAGAAGAGAGCCCGCAGGCGTGGCAAGCCAAAGAAGGCTCCAGCGGGAACAAGAAAAGGGGAAGCGGCCTACTGGAGTCGCCACTGACAGACACTCTCAGCCAGAGCCAGTTTGCCAAGCAGAAAAACTCCTGGCCAGCCCCGAACAGGGCGAGGACCACGTCCACGGCCAGGCCAAGAACCAGCCAGCAGCCCAACTTGGAGGAAGGGAGATGGCCCTCCGGGGAGCGGGGCCAGGTGACAGCGGCGCCTGCGCAGTGAGGGGGCAAGCGGGCTTCCCTGACGAGCTCGAGGGCGCTTACAGAGAAAAACAAGCTCAAAACATAGGAGGAAAACAATTTTTAAAATAATAAGAATTGAATATGGATAGACTTTATAGGCTGCGAACCGCCCCGAGGCCTCCAGATGAAGAGCTGTATATAATAAATAGTAATAACATACATAAATAATTACAATAAAAACATAAGGACTCTAGCAAAAAGTACGTTCCCTGTTTTGCTTTCTATTTTTATCTGCCGCCCATTTCCTTGACAGGAACTCAAATTCTGCGCCTCCGCGCCTCCGGGGGAAGCGGTCAAGCGGCACACAGATACCTCCGCCTTCCGGCCGGGCTCCCGGGGCCTCCCGACGTCACCTTCCCGCGTCGCCCAATGCGGGCGCCGGATGCGGAGGGGCGGGGCGAGCAGGCCCCGCCCCGGAGCGGCCTTCTGTTGCTAGGGCCGCGGAGTCGGGTAGCAACGGCGAGGAGAGGCCGGAGGGCGCGCGCCCCGCGGAGCGAGCGAGCCAGCGCGGGTGGCCGGGAGCGGCGTGCCGGGGCCTCCTCGCTGGGCGCCTGGCCTGGCCGGGGCTGCGGGGGCCATGCCAAGTTTTTAAGATCGGTCATTGGCAGCGTTGGCCAGAAGAGAGCCCGCAGGCGTGGCATGCCAAAGAAGGCTCCAAGACTTCTGGTTTAACCACGGACATCGTAGAAGTGTGGAAAAACGTCTCTGATGCTTTTCGAGCGGCACGGGGGCTCTGGGGGTGGTGCAAGGGCACTGCGCACCTCCAAAACTCAAGGGGATCATCTTTGGGGGACAGAGGCACCCAGCGGCGCCACAGCTGCTCCCCTGTTTTCTCGGGGGTTTTTTTAAAGGCCCGAGAGCGGGACGGATTGGCAGGCACGAAAGGGAAAGCACCACCACCCCCGCGCTGTGCTGTCTCTAGAAATGTATAGAAATGAAGAAGAAACTGTAAGAGAAGATGTATATTAAGAAAACCGCAACTGGGAAGGAAGGAAGTCGAGGCGTGATTTTACGCAATGTAAATAAGATGATATTAAGAATGATTGTTAAGACTGTTTTATTTTGTTTGTGGGAAAATTCAATAAAAAGTATTATAAAAACAAAACAAAAGAAGACTCCAGCGGGAACAGGAAAAGGGGTGAGGGCTAGGCTAGAGGCAAGAAGGCTCCAAAGCTATTTGCGGGGTGGGATTGCTTTGGAAGATGCCTTCTCACAATCTCTACCCTTGAACCACGTGAGGACATAAGAAGTGCCTGCTGGATGAGGCCACATTGGCCTGTCTAGTCCAGCATCCTGTTCTCACAAGGCCTAACCAGAGGCTGGGGAAACAAGAGCATTCTGTATTCCTATACTTTCCATCAACTACTATTCACAAACATTACTGCCACTGACTGTGGAGGTAGAGCATAGCCATTGTGCCTAGTGGCCATTGATAGCCTTCTCCTGCATAAAACCATCCAAGTTGGTGGCCGTCACAGCTTTGTGTGGGATTGAGCTTCCAGAGGGGTAGCTGAGCTGCAGCAAAAACAGGCATTAAAAGCACATTTCTCCCAAAGAAGTACTGGGAACTACAGTTTGTAAAGGGTGCTACAAATTGTAGCTAGGCGGTAGAAGGGTAATCTACAGTTCCCAGGATTCTTACAGGGGAGAAGCAATAATGCTTTTAATGTATGGTGTGTACACAGCCTCAAATCAGCTACGCCACCTCTGTAATACTAGAGCAATGATTATAATGCATATTGTTGTTGTTGTTGTACTTTTATAAATATTATAAAACCCATTCCTGCAAGCCATGTAGTCTGGAATAAACTCAGTCACCTCTCCCATCATTAATTGTAGTCATAGGAGTTCCTACATGCAAATGGAGTTCATTAAAAATAACTAATAACGACTTGGAAAAGAACCTCCTGAAGCTTCGGAAAGACCAGAAAGGTTAGTTGGTATGCTGCAGGGACGACCTCTAAAGGTGTGTGTGTGTACTGAACTTAATTACCCAGCAGGTGCCCTTTCGCAAAGTCTTTTTTTGTTCTTTTGAACAACAGCCATGGGAAAGTTGCGAGTTTAAGAAGAAAGACGGGTGAGAGGAGAGGTTGCTTGACCCTGCGCCCTCCTGGCATTTTTCTGATTCAAAACCTCCCACCAACACCGCAGGCTGCTTTTCTACTAGGGTGGGGAGGGTGTTTCAACTTCTCCCCTGCCTTGAAGAAAGGCGCAGGTCAGATGTGTGCCCAGACCTGGCCACGCTTCGCAAGAGAGGTGTGTTGGTTCAAGGTGGCCACGCTGCCTGCAACTTGCACTCCTTCCTGACATGTCTTCCCCAAACCCCTTCTTCCAGAGGCTGTGCTGAAGATTTCCATCACGTGGAACACAAACTCGCGGAACTACCTCGAGGCTCAGGCAGTGGTGGAAACCCTCCTCAAGCATGAGACGCCAGAGAGCCTCTTGCAATACGAAGGGATCAAAGCAGCTGTGGAGTCTCTCCTACCATACACGGCACTTCCAGAGGCTGGGCCGGTTACTGCAGGCCTCCATGTTCCTCGATTTCATGTGGCAAAAGATGAAGCTGCCTGACGCCGCCAAGTGGGACGAGGAGATGGACACCTGATGAGCTTCGGGTGCCAGCGGCATGCGGGGCAGAAGAGCTGGACACTCCTGCCAAGTTGGTACTGCTCTCACCTGTGGAATATGTTGAATTGGTTTGTTAAAAAAACTCCCACAAATGCACGTTTTTCATTTTGTAAAGGCATAAATCTCCTGAGAGTGTCTTCCTACATAAATCCCTTCCCCATCCCTGTTAAAAATGAAATAAAATTATTTAGCATTTAAAAAAAATTTTTTTTATTAATTTTTCAGTTTATACATCTCAAAATAAACATTTTACATAATATGATGTAACAATTGACTTCCATCCTTCCCCTTTCATGGTTCATTCTACTTATCAACATTCCTGCATATTTTACTATAGCAAATCTAATCATTTCTCCATTTGACATCCTTCAAATATTTACCATACTGTTGAATTTATCTAAACACTACCAGCATTTTCAATTGTACACAATTGTTTTCTAAATATTCAGTAAAATTTTTCCACTCCTCTTTGAATAAAGATTCTTCTTGCCCTCTTATTCTATGTTAAACCTGCTGCTTCTGCAAATTCTATCATCTTAAGTTGCCAGTCTTCCTTACTAGGGATCTCGCTCATTTTCCATCTTTGGGCTACTGTGGAGGTGGGGGTGAGTGTATATGCATGCACTTTGTTTGATTAAAAAACCTCTCATCACTGCCTTACTGGCATCCCAAACCATATTTAGATCTGTTCCTTTATTAAGGTTGAGGTTGAAAAATTCTTGTAGGGAACATATTCCCTTATTAACAATTTCTATATGATGTAGTATCGTATCATTTAGCCTGCCGTGGTCATAAGAATACCATTGTGATCTGATAACGTCCTTGGTTATATCTCCACCTTTTTCACTCTAGTTGTCAGGTCTTTCAAAGCCCATAACAAGTCTTTTCTACTTGAAGAATTGTTGCCTTTGAGGAAAAAAAGTGGATTCCCGGACCAGTGGGTGTCTGAGACACCAAAGATCAGTTAGATCCATGTTGGCCACCATGTTGAAGAAAGCATTAGGTAGTTTCCCTTCTTTAGAGTCTGATTTTTTTATAGATCAGTCTAAATCTAGGGACACCACACCATTAAAGTCACCCATCATTATTAATTTGCCATCAAATATCAAACAGTTTCTCTTCTATAGTTTTGAAGAATTCAGCTTTCTGCTTGTTAGGAGAATATACCATATTTTTCGCTCCATAAGATGCACCAGATCATAAGACGCACCTAGTTTTTGGAGAAGGAAAACAAGAAAAAAAATATTCTGAATCCCAGAAGCAAGAACAGCAAGAGCGATCGCTGCGCGGCGAAAGCAGCGATCCCTCTTGCTGTTCTGGCTTCTGGGATAGCTGCGCAGCCTGTATTCACTCCATAAGACGCACACACATTTCCCCTTACTTTTTAGGAGGGAAAAAGTGAGTAGAGCAAAAAATACGGTAATAGCCATGGTGGGCTCTGGTTGGAATTGGGATTCCTTCCTTTGGTTGGAATCCATCTGTCTTGGGAAACTGGAAGAGTGCACTTTTGGGGATGAAATCAAACTTTGAGATTTACAGCGTCGGCTGCGTCTCTAGAGACTGATATCACCCATCTCCCTTCTGGGCTGAGTATAAGACAATCCCCAATTTTGAACACTGTTTTCCAGTTAAAAAGCTAGTCTTCTACATGGAAAAGTATGGTATGTCTCTCTCCACACACACACACACACACACACACACCCATTCCCTTGACCCTCACAACTGTAGGCCAGACCAAGAAACAAAGCAAGTGGCATCTAATTGCTCATCTAATTCCAGCACTCCAGCTCATTAACCCCTCATTTGCTGAATCTTCAGCAGGCAGCGCATTTCCATTAAACCAGCGCTTTTCAAACTGTGTGTCACAACACATTCGTGTGTCAGCCGCGGTGTGTAGGTATGCTGTACAAATGCTCCCCGCGCTCCTCTTGGGGCTAGAAATTGAGGATTCTCAGGCAATCTAAACTTCACTGAATTGCAGGTCCTGGTGCATGCACAAGATGGTCAAAACACGTGTGATCCATTTATCCTGTTGGCTAATTCTCAGGGGGCAGCAGTGCTATTGTTATTTTATAATACGCCCTTGCATGCCAGGGCTCTGTGACCCTCTCACCCCCAGTAGAGGAGAACAACCAGGCAGGACAAGGAGTGTAAGTGAAGAGTGGGCCAAATAGGCCACAACTTTATTGATTACAGAAGTGAAGGATTTGCCTTAGGTCGTTGGGCAAAACATTTGAATTCCAGTCCGACTGCTGGGTGTGTATTCTTGGGTAAACCCAACCGGGGGCGGGGGGGAGTGTCCTATGACCCACATCAAATAGAGGCATCCCCTCCCCCCAAAGTGTCCCTGTTTTAGGTGTGCTATGGCTCTAGGCCCCGCCTGGGCATCCAAAGAAGCAACTGCTCCTCACAGATCCCTTGAATGGGCAGGCGGAGGCTACAACCTGCCCTCCATTTAAAGACTAAGGCTGACCCAATGCCCAACCGCCTTACCAGTTTGCCAAGCAGAAAAACTCCTGGCGGGGCCCCACAGCGTCCATGACCAGGCCATGAACCAGCCAGCAGCCCATCTTGGAAGAAGGGAGAGGCCTGCGCAGGAGCCCGCCTTGCACGGGGGCTGCAGCCCACTGCGGGACTGCGATGGGGTGGGGAACGGGGCCAGGTCACGGCGGCGCCTGCGCAGTGAGGGGGCAAGCGGGCTTCCCTGACGAGCTCGAGGGAGCTTACAGAGAAAAACAAGCTCAAAACACAGGAGGAAAACAATTTTTAAAATAATAAGAATTGAATATGGATAGACTTTATAGGCTGCGAACCGCCCCGAGGCCTCCAGATGAAGAGCTGTATATAATAAATAGTAATAACATACATAAATAATTACAATAAAAACATAAGGACTCTAGCAAAAAGTACGTTCCCTGTTTTGCTTTCTATTTTTATCTGCCGCCCTTTTCCTTGACAGGAACTCAAATTCAGCGCCTCAGCGCCTCCGGGGGAAGCGGTCAAGCGGCACACAGATACCTCCGCCTTCCGGCCGGGCTCCCGGGGCCTCCCGACGTCACCTTCCCGCGTCGCCCAATGCGGGCGCCGGATGCGGAGGGGCGGGGCGAGCAGGCCCCGCCCCGGAGCGGCCTTCTGTTGCTAGGGCCGCGGAGTCGGGTAGCAACGGCGAGGAGAGGCCGGAGGGCGCGCGCCCCGCGGAGCGAGCGAGCCAGCGCGGGTGGCCGGGAGCGGCGTGCCGGGGCCTCCTCGCTGGGCGCCTGGCCTGGCCGGGGCTGCGGGGGCCATGCAGGGCTCCATGGTCCGCCGCACGCAGGAGCTGCTGGGGCGCGTGATCCGGAAGCCGCCCCTCACGGAGCGCCTTCTCAGCAAGCCCCCCTTCCGATACCTGCACGACGTGATCGGGGAGGTCAGCCCGGGCTTCAAGGGGGCGATAACGGGGGGGGGGGGACACCCGCCGAAAGGACGCGCGGCTTGCGCTCCCCGGTTGCCAGGCGACGAGCGGGGAAGGGAGGGATGGGGCCTCCCCTCTCCCCGCGCCGGAATTTCTTTTTCTTAAGCGGTTTACAAAAGAGGAATTCTCGAAGGCTAATAAGAATTCGCCTCCTTGGTCCTGGGCATCCCTTGGGCACGCGGCCTTGTCTAGGCGAGAATGTTCTTGGCAGGCGGCGGAAAGAGCGCAGCCAAGGCTGTCTCATGAGGCAGGGAGTTCCAGAGGGCAGGCGGGTATCCATGCGGCGCCTGCAGCAGAGGAGGGGTCCCAGTGGGCACATGCCGGGTAAAGCAGCTTCGTAGGTGAACTGCTCCCAAGTCCCTCAGAAGTGGGGGTGCCCATCACTTCACCATCCCCCCAGCCCCGCGCCCCCATCACCATTCCCAGTTGTAGAATTCAGCAAGGTCGCCCACTCCCTGTCTAGTTTCTGTGCAGCTACCCCTTTTAGCAGACCACAGGTTCCAAGCCAATAAAAAGAGGCGCAGTATTATAAAACCTCAAAATTGTATAGCCTTTGATCTTTTTTAAAAAATTAACAATCACCCGGATGAAAAGCCCTCCCATATACGCAGGCATATGAAGCCACCCTTTCAGTTGTTAGGCTTTTTAAATAAAAATAAAAATCTGATAGTAGCAGCCAGGGTTATCCCAGGTCTAGCAGGCTAGCATAGTAGGTGGAATGCTGTTCTTTTGATTTCCACATGCCATGAAAAAGCTTTACCTATGATTTTTTGTAGGTCAGCTTGCAGTTAAAGTTGCCTAGGCCACTATGGAGGGAGATAGGGGAGAGACCCTAGGGGCATTGAAGGTGGTGAAAGAATGGCACCCACCCTGCTAGCTCTTCATTGCAGGTACAGTGGTACCTCGGGTTACAAACGCTTCGGGTTACAAACTCCGCTAACCTGGAAGTAGTACCTTGGGTTGAGAACTTTGCCCCAGGATGGGAACGGAAATCGCATGGCGATGGCACGCCAACAGCGGGAGGCCCCATTAGCAAAAGTGTGCCTCAGGTTAAGAATGGTTTTGGGTTAAGAATGGACCTCCAGAACAAATTAAGTTCGTAACCCAAGGTACCACTGTAGTCTTTTAACACTGAAAAAACTACCAGATTCATTGTATCATAATTTTCTCCGCAAAATAAATTAGATGTTAAATTCTCCACTTTGGCTTGTTCCCATACTGAAGATCTTCAGAAAGACATCTAAGTAGTTTTAAGCATTTACTGAAAGAGAAAGAGTCCAGTTTGCTGGTTAATTAGTCTTATTTTTCTGTTGGCTTTTATATACTTTCACATTTTATTTTTATTACTGCCTGGCCTTTGTTAGTTACCAAATTCAGACTTAATTGTTCTGTGTTAGATCTCCCTGCCCTTGGTGGTGGTTCTCAAATAGTTTCCTAAGACTGTAAATGCTGACAACTTATTTGAGACTGTTCTATAATTCTCTATTGAGGAAGGCTTCAAAAAATGGCTTCTCTAGAACACCATGCAGGTAGAAGATGCACCTGCCTAAACATGCACTTCGTTGCCGTAGTTAGAGTCATATGACGTATCACACAGAGAATTTTGGAGCTCTTACATATTACCAGCCAATGATAACATAGCAACTGACCCATAATATTCCCATGACCTACTGGTGGCTTCTGCCCTGACATTTGAGCAATACCTTCCTGGTCTTGTAGCTTATTAAAAACTGGTTTACTCATGCTTTTGTTTTACTCATCCAATTTACTATGTCAGTGCCTTAACTGCAAGTTGCATTTGAAATGGTAATGAAGAGAACTGTCTTCAAAACTAATCAGCACTGAAAAGTTACTCATTGTTTTGGAAGTTATCAATCATAATATTATCTGAACTGAAAATTCAAGCCCCTCCAGAGTCTCACAATAATCCAAGTTTCTTTCACCTACCCATCCCACCTGCACAGATACGTATCCATGTACTTATAATATTAGTTGCTAAAAGAATGCTTAATCTCTGTACAGATAACAGTTGTAACCGAAGAGTTGTTTTGTTATAAACAAAATGTAAGAATACCATAGAGCAGAATTTCTCCAGAGGCTGTCATGGACTGTCGTGATCATCTCTACCATTATCTGTGCTCTAGTAGCAATTGTGTATGCTTTGGCACAACCCCCCACTCCTGATAGAATTCTAATATATGTGAAGTGTCATTGAAAAGTCATAAAATCTGTAAACATTAGAACCCCTATAGAAAATCAGACATCATAAATCAAACTGCCTGCCAAATCCAGAATCAAAACACATTCTTTTCTTTTATAAAGGTAATTAGATCAACTGGTTTCATGAAAGGACTGTACACAGAAGCAGAGATGAAATCTGATAATGTTAAGGTATGCAAAGCCTTTAATTGTTTCAACTTTTAAAATGAGAGTATAATACACATGCACACTAATCTGATTATATGCCAGGAAGATCACAGTTTATGCTGAAATCTGGATAATTTTATTTAATTGTGTTGCCCTACCAGGATAAAGATGCAAAAATCGGCTTCCTTCAGAAAGCAATTGATGTTGTCATCATGGTGACGGGGGAACCTTTGGCAGTGAAGCCTGCACGTATTGTTGCTGGGCATGAACCTGAAAGAACCAATGAACTACTCCAGGCAATTGCCAAATGCTGTCTTAATAAGGTAGGATCTCTACATGGAGCTTTATCCGTGGACTTAAATCTTACACAAAGTTTCCCTGCAAACACCATACTGAACTTGAGCTGGGGGAAAAGCGAGGTTGGGGAGTCACAAGGGAAAGGCACCTGGGGGACAGTTGCCGTGGAAAAGCTACATGCCTCTCTCACCACCAACTCAGTGCTTCCCTCTTGAAGTTTATCCTCCCAGTGCCCTTTGCAGTACTGTAGATACATAGCAACCAGGCATTTGTATACAAGAGTTGGCTAGTAACAGGTCTCATAACGAGTCTCCTGTTACTGAAGGCACTCATTAAGAATTCACTGTATAGTTAACTTACAGTACAATGGTATGCACTTCTACTCAAAAGGAAGTCTCTTGTGCTTAATAGGTATCAATACATTGCCTGAAACTGGTTTAAAGTCAAAATCGCAAGAGCAATTTCAAAATTTCCCATCAGGCAATCTATTGTGAATCCCTGCTTGCCCTGTTTGCATTCAGTATTGCACACTTCAGTCAGGCCTGATGCTCGCCCACTCTGTCCCTCCCTCCGCAGCCCAGCTGCCGGCCACGGTATCAGGGGCTAGCTTAGCTGGTGGGCAGGAGGCTCCCCACCCCCAAGTTGAGCAGTTCAATGAAGCTCTGATGCCCCTCCAGCTTGTGTGAGCCAGTGCGATGTTGGAGCTTAGTAGGGCTGGGCGATGTATTCTAGCTACTTCTTCCTCTAAAGTGGGGAGAAAGAAGCAGCTGAGATACATTTAGCTGCTGATATATCACAATGTTGAAAGCCACGTATCGCCCAGCTCTAGTGCTTAATGGAGTTTACTTCCAGGTAAATGGGTACAGGTTTAGACTCTGGTTTTAAAGCCTCTCCACTGGCAAAACTTAGAAGCTGGATGTCCACCTAACTGCACTGAATTCAGTGGAACATGCTCCTTAATAAGCATAATTAGGGTTGTTGCCCTAAAAGGAATTGTTCAAAATTGAAAGGAATGATAACTAAGATTGTATACATATTTTTCTTTTAAGACAGAAAGAAATCAGCATTGTGTATAAGATAGAAATGACTATTGCCAAGATTATGCTCAGTTTAACAGGTTATCTCTTTGTAGCTATCCAGTGATGAAGCTGTTCAAAGAGTTCTTGCTGGGGAGAAAGCTGATATGAAAGGAGGGATATCATCTTCTAAAACCCAAAACAGAACAGAAGAGCAAAGATCCCATAAAGAGGTGCTGCAAACAACTTTTGGGTTAAGGGGAGTATAAATAATTCTTGTTGCCTGAGCAACTAGAGAGAAGACTGTGTTACAATTTAATAATTTTACATTTTATTATATAGGGAAGAGGTGACTCAGAAATAAAAGACCGAAACTCAATTCAAGACCAAAAACCCAAAGAAGAGATAAAAGAGGAAGGGAGCAGGCGAAAAGAAAGAGAAAGTGACAAACATAAGGATTATGAGAACCGGCACAAAAATCTTGATAAAGACAATTTTAAAGAAGGTGAGAAACATGAAAGGGAGAGAAATAAGAACAGGTCAAGCAAACAGGGAAGAGAGTCAGAGAAAATCAGAGACAAAGAAAAAGGAGATGGGGAAGAAGAAAAAGAGGAGCACGATAAAGAAAAGGACAGAGAAAGGAAACAACATGAGGGTGTAAGAGAAAAAGACAGATTAAGAGAAAAAGACAAAGAGAGGGCCAAGGACAAGGAACATGAGAAGATCAGAGAAAGGGGAAAAGATCGAGAAAAAGATAAACGAAGGGAACGAGTGAAAGAGACGGAGCAGTCACGTGAACAAGGAAAGGACAAGGCAGATAAAAAGGTAAACGGATTTTTTTTTTATTTAAAAAAGGCATAAAGTAGCCGTTGATGAGAACTATAATTAGCAGATCTGTTCAACAATCTCTTTGTGTTTTTCTTTCGGTTTTGCACATGAGGCTTCTGTGTGGAATCAGGCCTGCTTGTTATGAATACCTTGGGGGTAGGGTGGGTATCAAAATCCTGCACTGGGAAGAGCAAATGAATACAAATGTAACCTGGTTTGAGGGTGGCTGGTTAAACCAAAAGGCTACTGAGAGAAAAATAAGCAGTGGCTGCTTTCTCTTTGAAAATGCAAAAGCTATTTATATAAGTTTGTCTGTAGCACTAATCAGAACGTGTGGCTCCCTTGTAAGACGGAGCTCAGGAAAAACGTGGTTGCCTTCCTATTAGCAAAGCTAGAGATGGATTTTCAGAAATAAACCACAGGAAAATCTAGGGGCATGCTTCAGTTGCTGAACTGATTAAGGGAGTATTACAGTATATAGTCTCTTGGTTAAGAGGGTGCCCACCCTGATTGTGGAAAAAGTGTGTAAAATGTATATGGGAATAGTGTGTTAACTGTGTCTGAGGAATGAAATCCGTGTTCCCAAATGCTTTTTACAATAATAGCCTAATACCTATGTCCAGTGAAGTAATGTGTGAAACAGTCCTGAACCCATCTTAGAAGCTCCACCCACTTTTGCACCTGGCCCCACCCACCAGTGGCATGTAGCCCCAAAGGTTGCTCAAGGGAGAATGTGGCCTTCAGACTGAAGAAAGGTTCCCCGCCTCTAAAGCCAAACCATGGTCTAGCTCGCAGCAGCAGGAGGACCAAGGGAGGAGAGTAGGACACTCAGTCTCCTGTCTAAGAATCCTCATGTTCTCATTTGGCTTAGCATAATTTGCATAATTAGCTCCTACTAACCATTGCAAAAGTTCAGTATAAATATTTTTCTGTAGCTTACAGGATCAGAGGAGAATGTAACTAAAAAACCGTTGGAACGATCTGTAAAAGATAAAGCTGAGCCAGAGAAAGAAGTAAGTAATCAAGTATACGCATTTTGCAAAGCAGTTCAAATGTTTCAATTCTGTACTCAGTACAAGTGAAAATCAGCTTGTGATTTCAAAATATTAAAGCTATTTAAAAACTTACTTATTTTATTAACATATTTGGTTTGACATTGCATGAACAAACCTTGTTTTATTTATCTGTATACAGCATTTATACCCCACTCCTCTGTCAAAAAGGCTCCCAGAGCAAACTACTGATCAGTAAAAAAAGACCATCCCTGCTCTTAGACCTGCAACTAAATGACACAGTACCAAAGGGAGAAGAAGGGAAAAAACCAAACTCAGGCACCAGTTCTTATTTACAGAGTTCTTAGAACGTTCAGCTGAGATGGGACCTGTTCAGTGAGAGACAGAGTGAAGAGAAACTGGTCTCTGGCCAGAGTAAATGAAGGGGTCCTGCTTGCCCTCTCCCCTCTGCCGCAGCCTGATGCAGTGGCTACTGCTGGGTGACACAGTTGATGGTTTGGCATGTGAATGAATCCAAAGGAAGATGCTTTACAGTCAGAAACCCTTGATGGGGCTGAGGTGTCCACTCAAGGGAAAAGGGAGCTTGTTTAACTATTCCTGTTTCTAATAGTCTTCCTGATTTTAATGATTCATGCTGTGGTCAGAGAAAAACATATTACAAAGAAATCACAACGTAACCTTTTTAGAATTGTGTTATTGGTTAAGTAAACCTGGTGCCTGTTCCATTTTTTTGTTAAATGTTAGCATTTTACTTCTGAAAAATGCTCCCAATGTTTTTTCATATTCCAAAATTGTGTGATGCATCTTCACCTCAAGTCTATGGGCTTCTGGGCTTGAATGAAATTTGTAGTGGAGATGAAATGTCACAAGGGATTCAACTCCAGTTCATTGTTTGGTGCATAGTTGAAGAGATGGGTAGGAAATGGGTTCTAGAGAAATTCCCATACTTACACTTTTACTGAGGTGACCAGAGGTAAAGACAAAAGTTTTAATAGTTACGTAAGAGAGGAAATTTCAGTGCCAAATAACAAGCGGTATCTCCCAAAACAGAACTGTTACAAATACAGATGCCTTGTGCTCCTTTCCCGCTATATCACTCCTTCTGGGAGCTTCTCCTATTTATCTTCTTCTTCTTTAAGAAAAGTGTGTGTGTATAAATATAAAATATGCCATCTCTTTATCATCACCTCCTTCCTTACCAATAGGGAGGAGCAGCTGCTCTGACCACAGTGTTTACACCAGTGCTCAAATTAATGGGGTAGGGGAATTTATGGAATCCACACACCCCAACCCTGCTTTCTCCCAAAAATAGTAGCAAAATGGATTGCCACAAAAGATAAAGGCACCAGGCTCCTTCAGCACTAGTGGTGAATCTTGCTTACTCTGAAAGTGTGGAAAACTTCAGTAGACTGAAAAATTGTGAGATGTGCCTTTTTAAATTGCGTGCTTTGTATATTTTTTCAAGAGTGAAAACGCAGCAAGATTATCAAGGCAACATTCAACAAAGGGACCAAGACAACGAGCCAAACCTGTTGGTGAAGGTAGCCAAAACAAGTCTTTTTGTTTCATTCTTTCCTGAGAATTCCTGTATTTGTGGCACTTCATAATCTACAGTCCACCTAAGGCACAAAGGAAGCCACGGTTTCCCACTACATGAACAAGTGCTTCTCTTTTGTGTGCCAGAGGAGCTGGAAGCTTCTGCTTTTAGTTTTTAACTAACTACAATTCTTTGTAACATGAATACAGATGTACCTTGGAAGTTGAACAGAATCTGTTCCGGAAGTCTGTTTGACTTCCAAAATGTTCAACTTCCAAGGCATGGCTTCCGATTGGCTGCAGGAAGTTCAGCTTCCAAAAGAACGTTTGAAAACTAGAACAATCACTTCCGGTTTTTTATCGTTTGGGAACCAAAACATTTGGCAACTAAGCTGTTCGAATTCCAAGGTACGACTGTAACTGTATCAGTCTGGTTTTGGGATCAAGTGTACCCTAAGAAAGCTGGAATTATAAAGTACTATAAAATAAAAAGCTATAAAAGTAAAGTACCTTTACGTTACAGAGAAGTCATTTGGGGTCAGTAGGACCCCGTGAGGTAAAGTACTTAAACATATAAGAAAGGGGTGTGAGATCTCACATATTTTAAAACACAAAACTTCAGTTAACATGTATATAACGTAATTAGAACAATTGCATAAACATAACAGTCTAATAATTACGAGGAGTTAATGATCCACAACAACAATAAACTTCACAGAGCTTTCAGCCATGGCCCACACTACTTAAGCAGCCTGCGTACAATTTCATTTTCACACCTGTATGAGTTGCATGGACGACATGAGTGCAAAGGAGATGCAAGGCCTTTCTCTTAGCCCCATCCCAGTCCTTATGCTGCTCTTGTCAGCTGTTCTTGAGTTCAGCTGTAACCTCCACAGCAAGGAACTGCTACACGGGAGGCTTGCCATGTGATTTATGACCCTGGAAGATCAAGGTTCTTAATTGCAAGGGAAATCTACATGAACAGAAAAGGTCATGCATCACAGGGACATGTACTTTAAAGTAAGAAGTGGAAATTTGCAATCTTCTTTCTGGTATGTGAAAGAGAAGGATAGGGGAGGAGGGAGCCGACTCATTCACATAGCAGGAAACTATGGTTTCCCCCCGTGTCTTTATCAGGTCTCTGCATATTTTAGTGTTTCAAAGGTTATAGTATGAGCTGCTGATGTTGTAGCAGGAGATATCTGTCAGTGTACAGGTTTGATAGTTTGAAGAAGTAGTAGCACAGCCATTTGATAAATCGGCTAGGTAACATTGTGGTGAAGATCTCGATGAAGTGTCTGCATAACTGCCAAATCTAAACATGTCTAAATGATCCTAATAGCATATAGTACACATTTCTCTGTGAATTCTCTCATGTCAGGGCGAAAGGAAACTAGTAAAAGTGTATCTAGTGGTGCAATTGAAAGAACAGCTAACATGTTAAAACAGAAAATTGAGCCAGTTATTACAGCACAAGAGCCAGGTAAGAAAAGGCAAAGCTCACTTGCTTCGTCTTTGAGCACTAACTAGATGTCAGTTTTTTATAAGTGCTATAATTACAGCTTTTGTTTTACCACGTATCAAATCAACATACAGTGTGTTGATGAAGTGCTTTTGAATCCAAGAGAGCTGATGTACTTTAGTCACTAAGACACTGTGCTACACATCAAAAAGTCCCTATTGCAAACCATGTGTCTATTTAGATCTCACTGGGTGAGTCTCATTCAGATTCAGTCACTTATCTTCAGTATAGGATGATAATACTGACGTGCCCTGCAATGTTGGAAAGAGCTACATGATAAGTATTATTACCAATCTTTAATGGCAAGAATTGCTAATACGTTTAGGGCAGGAGTTCGCCAACCTTGTAAGTGGCAAATCATTGGGGACTCCCCAAATGCTACTGCCTTCCGTAGCAGAGACATGATTGTTAAATGGAAAATTTGCCAGCTCCTTTCCTGAATATCCCAGTAAATTTTCTTCTCCTGCCTCTGATGAGAGGGAATTGGGAAGGGTATTCTGTCCTGAACTATCAGCCTAGAAACTGGAACTGTAGTTTTTGGGTTTCCAGAACTTTTGGCAAATATGTCTAGGAGAGTTTTTAAGAGGATGGAGGGTGAAAACCTGTATTGTCTCATGGCTTCCTACCACAAACTTTTATGCTAGGAATATTAATGGGAACTAATATCATTGCAGCTACACTTGCAGATGAAAAACCGGCAACTGTTTTACATGGAAAAGCTGAGCCAGAAATTGCAATAAAACAGAGAGGTAAGCAAAACAGTAGGCACTTTTCAGTGCGCTCTTTGGAAGGTTATCTTTTCAGAGCCATTGTTTCTTTGCACCGTAGAGCTTCATGTTTTGTTTTAACCTCTTTTTAAAAAATTCTCTTCCATGTCAACGCCTTCCAGGGTGTAACTTGAAGAGACTGATAGTTAAAGTATTAGCTTACCAGACATAATTATCACAATAGATTTGGAATTTTTGATTCCCCTGCCATATTTGTTGTAAAGAATAGACTCTTTTCAACATAGTTTTTTTCTCTGAAGAAGAAATAGAGACTGATAAGGTCGAAAGCAGCTATTACTAATTAATAGCTTGCTGCCTGGAGCAATTTTGCTGTTTTTTCCCTAGGGTGAAAATATGGCATCCCAGGACAAACTGAGGGAAACATGTTGTGTTTGATGTGTGTTTGCATTTTCCTGCTCCACTCCCTGAATCGTACACCCTGACCTCACAGAATGTGAGCCTACCTTTCTAGTAGATGTACGGCAACAATCCAGTAATCAAGAAGAGTGTTTTGTGTTGCTGTCCTGCATAAAAACAGTGGAGTGTCTAATCCAATTTTTAATTGTTCCTAAGCATGAGGAATAATTAGTATGTATTTATGTTGCAGGTGACTCATCCAGTGATGCAGGTAAAAATTATGCTGAATTTTAACACATAATCATTTTTTAAAAAAATTTAAGAGAATTTTAACTATGGTGAAGTAGAGCTTGGAAAGAGACAGCTTTTTCATATTGGTATATGGCTATTAATCTAATGTTAATTTGTTTTTACATTGGAATACAATAAATGTCACATAAGCAGTAAAGGAGAAATAGATTGCCAATTGGCCTTTGTTTCATATGAAATACTGAATTTATCTCTGCAGCATAATAATGGCATCTGTGTGTGCTGGGAGGGGAAGTTCTGCTTATTTCAGTATTAGAAAAGAAATTATTATTATTTATTAAATTTATATATGTTACCAGCATTTGGTATTTATACAGTTTTCAAAATGACAGACTGTTTTGTTTCATAGAAGGAGATGTTTTGAACACTGCTGCCCCTGAAAAAATTGTTGTTTCTGAAAATAGTGAAATTACTAATGAGCTTCCTCCTCAAGTCACCCAAAGGTATGTCTGTATCTTCCCTTTTATTAAAGACTAAAAATTTGGGGTACAATCCAGTTTAAGTTATGCACTTAAATGCTACTTATTTCAGTTAGAAGGATTTGAACATTATTAATTCATTAATTTAAGTCAGTGGTGTGTAAACTTACTTATGGTTTGGATTGTAACCCCATGAATTTAAACTGACAATGGCTTGATGACACATTAGATAGTAAATTGACCATAATCAGGAAATTCATCAAAGCCTATGAAATTGTAAAAGCTCTGATCAAACTGTAATACAGTGGTACCTCGGGATGTGAATGGGATCCGTTCCGGAGCCCTGTTTGCATCCCGAATGGAACGCAAGGCGCGTCTGCGCACGAGCGGGTCGCATTTCGCCGCTTCCGTGCATGTGCGTGATGTCATTTTGAGCGCATGCGCAAGCAGCGAAACTCGGAAGTAACGCGCTCCGTTACTGCCGGGTTGCCATGGAGCGCAACTCGAACGCGCTGAACCTGAAGCACATTCAACTCGAGGTATGACTGTATTACTCAGTAAACTGTGATTTGCTAATTAAGAGGTAGCTAAGAGTTCCCGGCTTCCTTTCCCCCCTTCCCCCAGAATAATTTCCCCCCTGCCCTTGTTGGCGTTAAACATGGTTTAGAATTGCAAGTGCACAAATGCTAGCCTGAGAATAATAGAACTGTAGAGTTGGAAGGGATCCCAAGAGCCCTTTAGCGTTGCTAACCTTGGTTGTTGTTAATCATAAACCACAATTTGAACCCATGGTTTGAATTCTTCCGAATTTTAGATTGTAGTTACAAGAAAACCAATTTAGGAGTAAACTGTGGTTAGTGTCATGTGTATATGTTTATAAAGTGTCAATAGGACCAATAGCACACAACAATGGAAATTTGCTATGGAGTGGGAATGTATGTCTCCAAAACTCCTAATTTACAAACAATGGTTTTCAAGGAATCAATGTAACACCTGCACAGGACCACAATGTTGCTGAAATACGACTTACTCCTAAGTGTTGTTTTCTACTGTTTTATCTTTAAAGTTTGTGGCACTTATTCTAATATGCAATATTATGCCTGAATAGAAACAACAAAGAGTAAAATTAACTGTAATACATAAATTTCAGATTAGAAACATTTGAGCTCTTACCTCTTTAGATGTAATCCAATTTAAAAGGTCGTCTTCCCCAATATAGCAGTACCTTCTGGCATGGCGTCCTTTGTTGTAGTGAACGGGAGAGCCTGCGTCCAAATCAGGGCACAAGGGCAACTGTCCTTCAGAGACTTACTCTTCCTTCTCTGCATGTGGGCCTAGAACATACCCATTGGACCTTGTAGCCATTGATTGCTTTATCCTCCCTAAGTCTGTTTCATCCTCTTTAGAAGCCGTCCAATTTCATGGCCATCACTACTACTTGGGGAAAATGTTGATTTGCATTATTAATATTAAGCTTATTAAATTATGCAAGTTGCATTCAGCAGGAAAAGATCGGCCTCGGGTTAATTTGTTATATCCCTTCAGTCATTTATGTACAGCATTGTACAGCCAATCAGCATTGTTCAATCAAAATGAAATATACCGTATTTTTCATCCCATAGGACGCTCCGTCCCATAGGACGCACCTAGTTTTTTTTGGGGGGGGGGGAATAAAGGAAATTTTTTCCCCTTTATTTCCCCCGCAAAAGCAGGTCGGGGAAACCGAACCAGGTCGAGGAACAGCGGGATGGCGGCGCTGCGCCTCCCTGCTGTCCCCCGAGCTTGTGGGGCTGGCCGATGTCTGCCCGGTGCGAGGGGCGCTCTGCTTCAGGGTGCCCTGCCCACTGGGCAGCAGGCTGCTATCTGCAGCGTGGGGAGCCCTGCGGGGAACTCCTGCAGGGCTCCCCACGCTGCGGATGTATGCCCGGCGTGCGGGGCGCTCTGCTTCAGGGCGCCTCACCCGCCAGGCGGCAGGCTGCTATCCGCAACATGGGAAGCCCTGCGGGGACCTCCCGCAGGGCTGCCTAGGCTGTGGATGTGTTTCCGAAGCACCGGGCGCTCTGCTTTCAGGGCGCCCAACGCTCCGGGAAGCAGGCTGCTATCCGCAGCCTAGACATCCCTGCGGGACCTCCCGCAGGGCTGCCTAGGCTGCGGATGTCTTCCTGAAGCCTGGAGAGCGAGAGGGGTCGGTGCGCACCGACCCCTCTTGCTCTCCAAGCTTCAGTGAAAGCCTGCATTCGCCCCATAGGACGCACCCAGATTTCCCCTTCATTTTTGGAGGGGGAAAAGTGCGTCCTATAGGGCGAAAAATACGGTATTTCAATTCCGTTGATTTCAGTAGAAGTGAAATATGTGTTTTACTGTTTGGCATTGAAATCAGGGTACTGTACTGTACTTTGGCTGGATTTGGGGGGGAAGGGGGGGTCTGGCTTTGAATCTCCTTGTGTTCTGATTAGAATACAATGAATTAAGAATTAAACAATTCTTTAATTGCATTGTATATTCTTTATTAATGAAGGCATGCCAGTGCTTGATAAGATTTTTGCAAATTGCTCAAAATAAGTGGTTTCACACACTGATTTGTGTTAAGAAAGGAAATGCTCTTTACCTCCCTTTACAGAAGACTTCCACGACCCAGCAGTGCAAGGCCAGCTCCGCCCCGGATAAAACGCCAAGAAAGTGCAGAGGTTTTAGCACCAGAGAGGTCAGGAAATATTTTATATTTCTGCTGAAGTATTGTTCTATAGTTTGTTTTATTATCAAATGTGAAGTCAAGTGTGTGTTAATCTTTCTAGGCCTTTAGAAGACTAGAAAATTGTCCTCGACACAATTTTTCCTATTGATGTGGTATATTCATAAATGCAGAAATGTGATAGTTACAGCAAATTAGACTGCAGTCCTACAGCATCCATGATGATGGCATACTCTTGAGTCTCTCCTGTTTCTGCATTAGAATGTTGAGAAACATAAGTGTTTCTAAGCTCAGAGAAGAAAACCTTTATCTTGTTTACAATATTGTCAATAGTTTTCATTTTCATATTTTTCCACATTTTTTGGGAAGTGGCCATAAGATAATGTAGACTTTTCTCTGTGTGTCCCCCACCTTCCCCAGCTTTCTGCCCTGACTAGCATCAGATGAGCAGGGCTTTGGGTTTTGCAGTTCTTGTGCCACAGATTATTTTACAACCACACACAACTGCTCTGCTCATAAATCAGTGGAACTTTAAAAATTGTAATACTAAACTGTACAAATTTCTGATCTGGTAAGTTAAAAATAATACATCTTGTGTTCTTAAAGTATGTACAGGTTAGATCCAGTTTTGAGTTACGCTTTAGTCACATTAGAATAAATGAGATTTAAGTTAAACGTTACCTGCTGGTCCCATAGTTTTCGGTGTGGATCCAACTAAAAGTAAATGTTGTGTACATTTCAGTTCCACCCCTCACCCAACTTGCCATCTTTATGGTGGTAAATAGCTTGAAAATTCCCAAAACCTTTTTATCTTTAGACAGGACTGAATACACCTTTTTCTTTTAAAAAAGGATTCTACAGTATTTTCTGCCTTGAATGATCACTTGTAACACCATGCCTGAAGTATAGTCCTGTTCTTTCTTTTAGAAATGGCAGTGCCAAAATAGTGACAAATGTCATTATAGACAAAGAGGAGGAAGAAGATGACGATCAGTTTGTTGTGGAGGCAGCACTGCATCTGCCTGAAATGGCAGAAATGGCAACGGTCGGTTAATACATTTTCTCATACAGATGTGAACCAAGCATTAACTTTGTGGTGTCTGCTGCTTCCTTTTGTCTCTTTCTGAATAGAGTTCCAGTGGCATGCTTTATGCTTGATATTGAAGCATGATGAATGGAAGTGAGTCTAAGCTGGAAGCACCCTCCAGCCCCATTAGGAAGTTTGTGTTGTCATAGTGTATGATTAAGGAGAGGAACAGTGAATTAACAGTTACAGGCAGCCTAGAAGCCTAAAGCCCTTGCTTCCATTTCATAATTTTGCCAGAGCACGAGGTGCCCCTGATTACCTTAGAACGGCTGCTGTGGAACCCCCTCCCCCTCTGTATTTTATATTACGAGGATCTGGCGCAAATCCTGTTGATAGTCAAACCACATGTCATCTTGATTGGTCCATGCTCCAAGTTGTACAATTGAGCTCCCTTTTTATTTTACAGGGACGGATGATAGAATTGTAAAATACAGTTCTCAAGTTGGCAGATCAGTGGGTGTTTTTTGGTGGTAAGGTGGCGGGGAGGCAGTCGCTATTCTTAGAACAGAGAGAAAATGAACGGTCCGCTCTCAAGTATTATTGTCTCCTTACTTGTCTAGTTTTGAGTTATTAACTTCCCTTTGATTTCTATTGTTCAGGAGGCAACAGTAGAGTTGGAAGAAGATGAGAAGCATGGCAAGTCTTTTTATTTTCTTAAGGTTTTTCTTTACTTGCTTGTTTGTGATTAAGTCCCTCATAACTTGTCACTTCCTATATCCTTGTTCTTCCTTTCAAGATTCAATGCGTATGCAGTCCAATTCATGCTTTCTAGTCAACTACTTGCTTTGACTTGAGATAACTTCAAAATCCCTTTCCATCCTTTTTGTTCCTTGTTCTTAATGAAACTTGGCACAAGTACAATGATTTTGACACTTGTCAGGTCTTCGATAGATCCAATGATTGTAATCCAATTAAAAATATGATTCCTTCTCTTGCTGACTTTTATTATACCTTAGTGGCCGTAAGTACATTATATGAGTTTCAGAAAGTATGTTTCATTTCAATGTTCTATACAGAAGAAACTAGTTGGGTGCATGAACCAAAACTAAGCCACTATAAGCACTTTTTTTGCCTTTTTAGAGAGGTCTT